>NC_134418.1:48542681-48842681 GCF_030867145.1 Opisthocomus hoazin | reverse complement strand
TGACAGGAAAAGTACTGTCTCAAGAATGCCCTTGATAGCCCTGAACTTGTGATGGCAATTGCAGCAGACCTCATTACAGCTTACAGAATTCCATTACTGCAGCATCTCAAGACAGCCTTTAATTGTGTGCATTTGTGTATATGTCCTGAAATTGGAGTGGTGGTTTTGCACTATTCTCTTAGCAGAAAGGTAAAATAAACTCTTAAGGATACTGTCTCAAGGAGGCTATTATACCATTGAGCATCATGTTACTTTGCGCAGGGGTTTGCTCGTTGTTTTCAAAACTGTCAGAATAGGATGCTTTTTATTGCATATAACTGTTTATAAAGTAATGAACATCTTTTCCTCTACTTTTTTGCTTTAAAGGTTTCAGTTCTAACGCTTTCAGTTCTTGAAGTTAGAGATGTACTGTATTTAAATAGGAAGAATTTTTTTAATGGCAAAAATGCTCATGTCCAGATTTGGCTTAGAAATCAGAGTTACCTGCAAATATGCAAAGGGAGTGAGGGTCAGTTGTGTTTGGAGCAGTTGAATCCCCAGCTTCGGCTTCTCACATCTCTTAGGTGTATGTGTTAAAAGCAGTAATGGTTTGTCTTCCATACTTCAAATACAGCATGATTATGTTCCTTTCAAGGTGCTCAAAAAAACCACCTAGCTATAATATGAATAACATAAAAATAACATAATAATAAGAAAAAAAACCCAAACCCTAACACAAACCCAAAGCCCTCAAACACACACAACTCAAAAGCCTGGGCTATGCTGTGACATCAGAGTTTCAACACCACAACCAAAACTGGAGGCAGTCTGATCTTGCAAAAGTCAAGTACTTCATTTTAAGTCCTTCTGTAGCTGCTGTTATGTAGTTTACTGCAAGTCCTGGCAACATTGACAATCATTGGCAGTAAAGTAAGCATTACATAATAATTTTTAGGTAACCAATGGAAAGATGAAGCCATCAAAGTTGTCTATGAAGCCAAGGGTAGAGTCCCACTACACAGGCAGAAAGCCACTGTACAGGAGGCTTTTGGCCAAAAATGCACTTGGCTGTAGCCTGGGAACTGGGAAACTCAGTCCCTGTGGGTGACTCCTTGAAAGGAATAATCCTGTCTGTTGTGAGCAAACTATGGGAAAGTCATTCAGGATGAATAGGAAGGTCAGATTTTTGCAGGTTTTTGAAATTGGTTCTCATGGTCTGGTGCACATGTGCACTGCATGCATGCTGCAAGGATGTGTGTTCAATCACCATCCACGGTGTCAATACTCCTGTGTGGCTGGGTTATGCAGAGCTGTAGAGCATTGGCAGGGAGAAAAGTTCTACTCAAAACAGTTCATTGTGCAGTAGCCTTGTGTCTCCAGACAGCTCTGGAGCATACATTGCATGCACGAAAATTTTTGCAGACTTTTCTTTCACATTTTGAATTTTCACAGGAAAGAGGACAAACCTTCCTGAAATGCTACATTTTTTTTGGTTTGGTGATGGGAAAAGCAGGCTCGGATTAGACTGGTGGCAGGGTGGATGTATACTGCTGTCTGTGTTGGTAGCCAGAAATCTGTTCTAGAGTCTCAGAGCTCTCAGTTGTTATTTGAGAGGGCAAGATGTTTAGTTGATGTAGATGGCAGTTGCATGAAATCCTTTCCTTGCAATATAATTATGTGTTGCTTAAAGTGCATATTTTTCTTCATGTAAGATGATAAAATGAGGGTAGGCTTGCTCAGTTTTCTGTAGCTTTACAAGCACCATTTTTTGTAACTAACCTTGAATCTGCTTTCTGAGACACACTGGTGGGCTTTCTGGACCTGAAATTACTGATTAGGAAGCTGATGAAGAGCTGCTGTTGGGCATATTTAGTCTCTGTTACTTTTGCATACTCTTCAAATAAATTGGAAAGGAGATGGTGTTTTACAGCACACACAGCTAGGGGCCAGCACCAGCTCACGTTTACGTTTGTCTGACAAGTGTCCTAAGCAATAGCAGCTCGCCTATATGGCACACTATTTGCATACTCTAACGAAATGGGCTATAATTGGCTTTCATTGATTTTTTTTTTTTTTTTTCTTCATTGAGCTAAAATAGAGTCAGTTTCTTAGGCAAGAAGAGCTGATTGATTTGTGGTAGGATTCAGGACTATTCAGTTGAAGAAATAATTAATTATGTTCTTATTTAGCAATTGTCAGGGTCTAAGTTTACTCTTACCTTTCAAGTAGACAGTGCTGAATTTTTTTCTCTAGGCTGTGTCTCTCATTTTAAGAGCTGAGATAAGGTGCCAGCATACACAAGACAGTTCACAGGAAACATTGAACTCGTTTCCTTCTCTGTCCATTACCACTGATTTTTCTTCCTGCACTTCCTCCCTGCTTACCCATATGAATGCCATTCTTCTTTCCTGGTGTTAATTGATCAGCTCCATTCCCTGGCAATTTTATTTTAAACAATTCCAAGAAAACACCTTATTAACCAAAAGTTGGAAAACAAAAGGAAAATAATGGCTTGCTTAAGAAAATTTGAATGGTAACATGCTGTTAATAATGTTATGATACTTTTTTTTTAAGTCTGTCTCTTACCCAAATGAAATGCTTTTTTGTGTTGACTGTGGGGATGGAGCAAATACACCTGTGTAGCTCAGGAGCTGGGTTGATTGTGTGCTGTTACACACTCATAAACTGGAGACAGTGGATGTGTTTGTGTGCGAGTGAGTTATGGTCTTCATGAAACTGGAATGGTACTTCTTCCTTGTGCTTTTCTTATGAAGTATCCATTTAATTAAACATTATCTCGGTGTGAGCAGATAGTGCTGTACAGCAGAGGCAGACTTTATGAGCTGTTTCAGTAGAGTTGAAGGCAAGGTTAAAATGGCCACATACAGCAAAGTTAGCATTGGCAAATACGTAACAAAGATGATGTTTAGTACCTTTTCTCCTTGTATATCTTGTGCTTGCAGCATAATAAGGTGGCAACATTTGCTAGTGCTTCTTAAGTGGTGGATCTTACTATGAATATAACGTTAAACACTAATGAACAGAGTCCAGGCAGTTGCTGTGCTGCTACTGGGAATGTGGTGCTCAGTAAATACCTTAGACCAAGTAAGTAAATAACAAAGGAACTCCCTGGACAAACAACAACAAAATGCTAGAGATTGCTCTTCGTAACAAATTAGTTCTTAAGTAGAAGGGCCTTCCACCATCTTCACTGAATGAAACATCCTGACTCATTGAGTGCACTGAAGTGGACACAATTGCCAATAGTAAGTAGGACACAACGGTGAGTGGCCTCATGTCCTTTGTGGTATGTGAGTTGTAGGGGTGGGAAAAACAGAAGAGAAAATTATTGAAAAAATAATAGGGCATGAGGTTGTCTTGGCCACTGGCTTCAAGTTTAGCCCTGAGGGGAGCCGTCCAGCAGTTCTAGTCTCTGCTGGGCAGGCAAAGTCAAAGTGTGTAGGCTAACTCCTGCCCACTCACTGCCTGGTGTACTGGAAGAGAGGCAGCACTGCTGCAGCAATTGTCTTGAGCACACATGGGCAGCATTGTTGTTCAGATGGAGAAGGTGCCTCTAGACCTTTAGCTTGGATGTGTTCAGAGGGATGCCATTTGCTTTGGGAAGGCTACCTTGTTGCTGGTGGAAATCTCACGGAAACTGCCATGGAAAAACTGCAAAGTTCCTTTTCCTACGTGCTTCGCAGGAAGCAAAGATTTGAATTCAAAGGATCTTAGCAAAAATACTGTGTTAGAACTTAACTGTGTTAAGGCTTCTCCTTTCTTCCCATTGCATTTCCAAGGAAAAGCAGGAGGAGAAACACTTCAATACACAGAAGAATGTTCTTCGTGCTCCTCGGTGTCCTTCAAAAAAAAAAAATATGAAAACATGGAAAGAAAGTAGATTCTGAGGTTTTGAAGTATCTTTTCATTTTGAAGGAAGAAAGGTGAATTTTTGCATGGGAGATCTCTTATTTAGAAAGTTGGACCAGATTTCTTTAACAGTTTGGGGAATATAATTCCTACTCATTTACATGTCCCAGATATGAGCAAACTTCTTTAGTTCTACTGTATGGAAGGAGCTCCCAAAGAAAGAGGAAAAGGGCTGGAGGCAAGGTTCTTTAAACTGATGTCGGAGTGCACTTTGAGTGCCATCCTACATCTGAAAAGTTTCCAAAACTGTGGCAAAGTTACAGCTAAGTTAATGTCTGCATAGGACCCAGGGTACTTAGTTGGCTGTGTAAGCTCTCCTGTATACTGCTGGGGTGAGTAGCCATATCTGGACAGTCTGTACAACACCTTCTCCAAGCCCTGCTGCCCCTACAAATCTGTGAGCTGTCTGTGCTCCCCAGCACTGAAGATGCTCTTGTTTCCTTGCTTGCCGCCTCGTCTTTTGGTTAAATCATCTTTTACCACAGGTGGTGCTTATGGACTACACACACCCCACCAGCCTGCCCCAATGCTTGCCTTGCCCTGGCATGAAGAGTCCCAGGCCCTCTGGCTGTTTGGTGGTCTGTGCAGTAACATCCATATTAGAAACTGCGCTTTGGCTGGGATACAAGGTTATGTGGGAGGCCTTGGAGGTTGGAGTCTGAAAGGGGGTTTTGGGGGCAAAAAGAAGTGTGAAGAGACAGCTGTATGATCTTATGGTAGTAAATCAAAGTCTATGCTGACCAGCGTGTTCCTTTGAATTGGGCACTGTTACTCTCTTTTTGGTAGTGACTTTTCTCTAAATAATGCTCTATACTGCTGTGCATGGTCCTGTTTTGAGAGCTTAAGATCACAGGCTTTGCCATTTTCATAGTGTTGTTTTTTCTCTTCTCTTTTAAGAAGCAGAGATGCACAAGTTTACCTTATGGAGCAGTTTACCTTTTTTGTGGAGCATAAGTTTACCTTTTTTCCTGCAGAATCTTCCTCTGTAAAGTTGAAATGGTTCATCGTAAAGTACCTTTTTGTTAAAAAACTGAGTGGGTACACCATACCACAAGACAACTAGCATCACTTTGTGTCTGAATGTTTTCTAGTAGGGAATTGTACCAACCTCTATCTAGAAAGAGGCTGACCCAGGTGTCTCTCCTGGGTATCTGCTCCTTTATAAATGAATTTATTGCAGCGAGCTCCAGGTACAAGGGCTTGTTACCGCTGTTGTGTCATTTCCTCTTCCTAGCATTACTGCTTAAATGTTCTGTGTCCTTGATGGATTATTAAGCCCTGTACTTCTGTGTTTCAAGGGGTAAACTATAGAAATGTGGCTGTTAAGAGGGAATTGGCCTCAGTAAGTCCATGTTAGACATGAGGTTAGTTCTTGTTAGTGTCTTCTTTGTTTGTAACTAGTAAATCCCTATTTTCTGCCACTGTTTGTGTGATATGTAAAATAACTTGCCAGGTCTAAAGGGAGCACTGGCAGCTGTGCAACTCTAATCTCCTGTGCAACAAGGGAGAGTCACAATCACATTTTGTCTAACAGTCTGCCAGAAACCATCACACATTAATTTCACGAAGTGGAAGGAAAAAGCTCTGCAACTTGTCAGTGTAAAGCAGGCAACAAGCTGTAGAACTTCATTGTCTTTCTTCCTGATGAAAGGAGAAAGCATGCTATAATCACATCAGAATAATATAGTAGAATAGATGCTCTCTGGGTTCACCTGTCATCTTACCAGGTGAACCTTTGTCTCAATGAAAGTAGCATATAACGGTTGGAATTGTTCCTCTTGCTGAAATTTCTCACCAGTTTGGAAAAAGGCTGAAGTAAAGCCAACAAAAATTACACTTGGAAATAAAAATATGGACATTATATTGTGGATAAATGGTTGGATGTGTGGAGTATGAACTTGCAAATACTTCTGCAGCAGTCTTTATGACCAGGGTACTGACTTGTGCAATAATGCCTGGAGAAAAGTAGTACAGCTTTCAACTGGATTTTGAAAAGGACAGACATCTGTCATGAGTGGCCCAGAGATGTGAAATCCTGTCGGTGGGAAAATAAGTCAATTTTCTAATGTGCTGTGTCTGTTTTTGCAACTTAGAAAGAAGTGCCAATAGAAGAGTGGAGATACCTTCAGAAGATAGACAATTGTATATTTCATAGCAGTAATGTGTGAAAAATCTTTTAGGTTTATTTTGTAATTTGTTTCTACTTCAATTAAACTTTTTAACTACATGTCTTGTCTCATCAAATGATGAACACTTTCCAATTTATTGAAACAGTGGTTCTGTAAAAGAACAAGATGCTTCAGCAACTCTTTGTACTGATACATCATCATCATCAACCTTAGTAATGAGTGGGAGAGAGATAGGGCTGGTTTTGGCTCCATTGAAAACATTTGTAGATTTTATCTGCAACAAGTTTTATTAAAATTGCAACAAACTGTATAAAGCCCAATATATGCTTCATTAAGGGAACATTACATTACAATTATGATTAATTAGATTAAATTTATGAAAGTGTGTTATTTGTTCAAATCAAAAGGGTGGCGGAGAAGAACGATGGATGATGAAAGAGTGTGATAAATGAAGAAAGCAGCTGAACTAAATTGAATGTGTATTCATCCATTTTCACTTCATAACTAATGATAAATTGAGCATGTCACATTTAACAATACATGCCTGAGTTTAAGCACAGTCTCAGCTCCTGTAGTCTAATGTCTTTTGTCAGGTAACTGCATTCAGTGGATGTGATATTTTGTTTGGCAAAATCTATGCAGTTCATTATCTATCTGTCTCTGCAGCTAAAATCACAAATGAAGGCTCCTGCTCTCTGTTGACATAAAATCACGGAAGTCTCAATTATGATAGAGTTGTCAAGGAAGCAAAATCTGACTGTGAAGTGTTAATCTGACTTGAAAAGCAAGTGATGTATTGAAAATTGTATGTTGTTGACAAGAATACATTTTGGGATAATTGTAAACTTGAACAAGCCTGTGAGGGTCAGAGTCTGGCTCATGGGCTCACAGTCACTTGTGCAGCCCCTTGAGAAAGATGCTATACAGCACCAGCTGAAATGTCTGAATTTGGCTCGAAAGACTCAGGGACTTTGTGTGGGCAATGCCTGGGTGCCTTGGGATGGTTTTGCAGGCTTCTGAACTTGTACTGTGTTTTCTTTTGGGTTAACTGTTTTTTCCTTTTGCTGGTCAACCTAGAAAACAGTCTTTCTGATGGTAATCAGCAGTTCTGCTTCCATTCTTGGTTGTGATAGAGATGAAGCAGAATGACAGCAATGAGTGAGTACTAGGGAGAGGATCTTAATTTTGTTATCATCAAAACCAAAAAGGAAAAGTTTTTATTCTGGGATCACTAAAAGCTTTGGTCAACACTTCATATCACAAATGTTGTTTTAGCTGACTTTGTTGTTCCATTCCTGTTCCAGAACTATTTGAACTGTTAGGCTAAATTCAGTGATGATGGATTGAGCTGCTGAATTACACCACAGATAAATTTTGGGCGTGAGATATTTAGCATTTCCAGGAATAGTTCAGCTGTGATCCAGCAAATTCTTGTGTGCTGTAGACCAAAGAGGTTGTTGTATAGTTTTAAGGAGTAATAGGAAGCAATTGCAGAAAAGCTGAATGCGCGAAATAACTACGGTCCTCCAAAACAAAAATTGAAGTCCTGCATCTTATAAGAGCACTGGGCATAAAGGGATGTGCTGTGAACAGATAACGAATGAAATTGTGGAGCTAAACATGAGCATAAATGTCAGGTATAGCAGTAGCCAAAGAGTGTAGGGAAAGGGCAGTCTCTCGTCTTTCTTGGGTAATTAGGAGAGGGTTACTTGTTGCTTTAGCGCAGGATCAGACACCACTTTTGCTCCCTGTGCTGTTTCTAAAATGTTGTGTGTCCCCTGCTTGTAGTCAAGTCTCTTGACATGGGAACTGCACTCAACCCTATCCTTGTCCCTTGCTAGGAGCACCCTGTGGAGTTTGAATGAAAGTTATGTTTTTGAGCCTCTTAGTCTAGAGTGGACAAAATCTCATTCCTATATGGTGCTGCCTGTAAGACTGTGGATAATAAACAGATTCTGGACAATTAAAGTAATTTAAGAAAGTTAGTGAGATTTTACATTGCCAGCCTCTCTGAATTTAATGATGGGAGAAAAGGAGTTTGTGTACGTAAAAGTTAAAAAAACCTAAAGACTACCACATAAATGGAAGCATACTGTAATATTAAACTTTTTGGCCAGTTTTAGTCATGACATCATTGCCCCCTAGACTAATGTCGGTGTTTTAAGTGGCTGTAGTATTGTTCAGCCCTGGCCTCAGGTGGCTGGGCACTTTGTGGTAATGTGCCAGACATCACACTTAGATGGGATGGATGTGAGGGAATTTCTGTGAAGTCGTCTTTGCTTTTCCTTTATCTGTTTCCCAGGGATTCTGTAAAATGCTGTAGTCTATTTGACTGAGGAGTCCAATAGAGAATTTCTTGGTGTATAAGGAAGTAATTTATTTACGCCTGGAACCACCACCCATAAAATCAGAACCTGTCTGTGTTGAACTATTAAAGTCTTATCCTTTGGGAAGGCTGTTACAACACATGGCATAGAATTGACTCTAGCAGCTGGATTAATAGGAGTAGGATTCTGTTTAAATGATGAGCTTTGTAGTGAAATTAATTTTGGAGTTCCATTGTGTAGCTACTAGCAACAAAAGTTTAAGGAATGTAATGGAAGTCCTGTGCAAATTAGCAGTTTTATTTATCCCTCATTCCATGAATGTGGTTGGGTTGGTTTTTTACATAGCGGACACGTGAAGAGCTAACTTTGTGTTTATCCTTGGCTGTTATTGGTAATACTTCTCAAACAATAGTTAATGTTTGACACAGAGATATTTCTGGCCTGATTGACTGAGCTGGATTTTTTGAGAAATGTTCTATTCTGTGAAGATGTTTAAGATGCTATGAGGTGGAGATAAGTGGACCACATGAACTCTTTCAGCCATTTGGATCTTCAGAATCTCAATATTTGGTTTTTACAGTGAGGTTAGATTTCGGTAAGAAGGGAGTGTGTGAGGTGCTGGGCTTCTTTTTGGAATATTCCTACAGGTTTTTTGGGTTGCATATCTTTAATGCCATGCACTTGCATCTCTGTATTGCCACCTCTGCAAGCCCCTTCCCTGTGAGCTCTGCTCTGCTTAAGCTGCTGCATTCTCTTGTAGAAAATAGTGAGTATTGGAAGTGACTCCCTCCTAAAGGTAGCTTTTCATCTTTAAAAAGCTATGTAGGCCACCCTTCCCCCATGGTTGGGTAGAAGGAGAAGGCACAGAGGAGATGGGTGCAGGGAATCATTAAAGTGAAATGTGAGTCGTATTCATTAAAAGTCAGCTAGCAGAATGTCTTATCTTAGTGGCTGTGTAATGATTAGAGCTTCCTGTAATAATGATGATGGCGATTCTACTATATGAATTGAACATACTAAGTTAATTCACATTCTTTTAACTAATAAGTTTTTTAAGGGAACAAAAAGAAACAGCCCTTTTTAGCTCATAATTTGAATAGATTGGTCAGAAGAATACTGAGATAGCAACCCTCCCTCTGTTGGGGAGATTCAGATGCTAATCTGTAACTAAATTTTGTAGCAAAGGTGTACTTTATTCTTAATTCATTGTGTTTCTGCTAAATACTAGACCTTCCTCCCACTGGACATTATATGTGTGTTCATTAGAAATATGTTCATAGTGAAGATGATGATAAAGAGCTTTACTGTGGTGTGAAATTATTTAAAAAGAACTTCACTTTGACTTTTCTTATTCTGAGACATGGCAGGGAGACAGATGATTTACTGTTTGCCTTACAAACATATCCATTCTGAGCAAGAAATCATGGTCTACAAATACTTTTCATCAGGAAAAAAATGACAAAAGGGGAAAGAATTATTTATTGTATATAGGACATAGAAATTTAGAATAGTGAGACAAAAAGGAGGACAAAATTTTTAGTTTAAGTATTGAAGGAAAATCTTGGTGGTGGCAGCTGTGACTTTGCAGTAGGCTCTCAACAGGGAGGAAAACCCGTAGTTAAAGCTGCTTAAAGATAGCCTGGGCACAAAAAAGCGTATAGACTTCCCCAGCAGACTGGAAGATGGATATAGTAAGTTAATTGGTCTTTTGCACTTACAGCTTTAGTCATTCTGGACATCTGGACCCATTAGAAAGTTGAGGACTTTACAGTTTGTATTCCATTGATGTCAACTTCTGCGTGTTTGCAAATTCACCTGAACAGTTCAAGGTCTTTGAGTTAATGAGGTGGGTTTTCTCATCATTTTATTCGATACCTTTGCCTTGCAGTCAGAATAGGTATGTCAAAGACAAGTTTTGACGTAGTTGGGTATAAACACTGTACAAAATGCGTCAGTGCTTGAGTTGTGATTGCTGCTTAGAAGTAACTAAATTCTAACTATGATTTCCCTTCTGATTAAAGGATTATGTTTATTAAAATACTTCTTGCATTGCCCTAGATTTGAAGATTAAACTAGTCAGAACCTTGGCTCTGAACACTATAAAAACTTAAAAGAATTCCAAATTAATGTGAACTAAGAGATTCAAAATGAAATTCAGATTAATATAATTTGTTATGGGCCTGGACGATACATTCTGATGTCTTTGTACATTCACATTTGTTCAGCTGAGTTCTAGCATGTAATAGCCTTCACAGATTAGCTTGTGCAGAGCTGCAAACATGTAGGAATTGTGAATAACTTATCATAATTTACTCTTCAAGTTGTGCTCTTGTTTCTGACATGCAGTCTAATCTGCAAAGCCCTCAGAGTAAATACATGTCTTCTGTTTGAATCATCGCAGATATCCGCTTCCTTCTAAGTTTTTCACTTGAAAATAAACTTGTGGTTATTTGAGATGTAACCCAAATTAGTTTGGGGAATGTTTCCTTTTGGATGTTGTAACTGATTCTGGAGGAGAACAGCTGAGGAAGGAAGGCTGGCTGCCAACGGGTCTGTCTTGGAGGGCCTGCCAGGCTGAGGGAACTGTCTGGAGTTTTTTTCTGTATGAATTTTGTAGTGGTGATTCTTACAACATTTTTTTTTTAATTTCCTTAAGATAAGTGCTTTCCCCGTTTTCCTTTTCAGAACTACAAGCAAATCCTTACTGCAGTCAAAGACACTCTGGAATAGCATTATTGGAATCCACATCAGATCAGGCTTGGATAATCTTTTAATAAAATAGCAAGTACTAACCACCTTAGTTAAAATAGGCTGAAACACTAGCACCTTACTATGTTATGATGCTGCAGAAGACATTCTCAATTCAGGGTATAACTAACTTTAAATAATCTCTACAATATGATCCTTTCCTCATCCATAGACCTGAGAGGAGTCACTTGAAATTTCTCATAGGTAGTAAGCAAACAAGTGTTGTTTTCTTTAGCGTTTGGGAATACACTGCTTATCACCAGCAGGTGATTGGGAGACAGAGGCCTTTGAAAGAGAAATAGTTTTTTTCCATCTTAAAGTAGTTTTTGTTCAGCTGCTTCTTAAAACTGAGTTGTCATCGGACTCTGTCTGTATTTAGTTCTTCCTGCATAGCATCTAACATGGGGACTAGTACTGGTAACTTAAGTAGTTTCTGAATGCCTCTGATAATCTTCGTGTTTTGCATATGCTTGGACATGGGTCTGGAAGACATGATACATTGCACAAAAGGTTCAGCATAGTTAATAGTCTTGACCTGAAATCTGGCAGACTTTTACGAATCTGTTGGTGAATGGTGGAGTCTAAGTTCGGCTGGGTGAAATACAGAGATCTGGCAGCACGCTCTGCAGTTTTGATGATCTTGGTAGGCTTAACTGTTTTGATTTTAAGGCTTATTGCCTCCCTCAGAAGCACTTATGTGCTTTCATCTTCTTCACTGACATGAGTATCCAAACAGAGTTATCATGTACCATGATTTAAGTACCGAATGATACTGGGTGTTCCAACCCAAAACTTACATGAAGTAGAATATGTGGCAAGGTCTAGTATATCGTGTCTAGCGCTTGCATGTTGCAGTGAAAGACAGCTTGATGTTAAGTAATGAATCAACAGTCAGTATGATAATGATCAAAAAGAATATTTACAGACTGTAATTAGTAATATTCTGGCTTTATTTTTTTGCCAACAAATATAATGTTCTGACGAAGTTTAATTAACCTCATCTTAACAGTATCCAGAAACCTATTCTTTGTGGAAGTCGGTAATGCCCTGTCATCTGTCTACAGTGATGTTACCATCGGTCTTGTTTGCTGTAATCTTCCTGTGTTGACTGTTGAAAATTGCATCCGGCTTTACTATGGAATTCATGAAGAACTCTGCTTTTGAGCAACTGTCAAAAGAGCTTTTTATCCTTCCAATCTGAACATTTAGCTCTACAGGGAACCACTTGGAAATAAGAGATTTTCTCCTCCCTCTCCTCTTACTTTCTTCCTTCCACTGCCTTTCCCAATGGTCTCCTTTACTTCCACCTCTGTTTCATATCTTCATCTAGATACCTATTAACTCTCTTTCAGTAACACTGCGCTGGCTCCCACAAAAATGCTTTTTAATGTAGGAGATGTACTTCAACCGTAACACCAGGGTCACTTTCTGAGTAACATTTTATGGGATTGATTAAACTTTAACACCGTAACTGTTGACTTTATAGGCCAAGGAAGAGACACTGAGTGCTAAGCTCCGGATAATTTGTGCTTCACAATTTCTTAAAATCACACAGGCGTAGAGTTTAATGTGTTTGATAAAGCAACCCTCTATTTTTTCCCAGTGTCTCCTATTTTAAAAAATCCACTACATTTAACATGAAATAGTGTCTTTAATGTTAATGAAGTAAAGTTATAGTAAATAACCATATAAAAAAAAAAAAGGTGTTTAACTCTATGGGAAGAGTGTAAGAAAAGATTTAATTTGCTCTCTCCTTAGCTCCAAATATGAATACCTCATATTTTTTGTTATTGCTAAAAAGTGAGTGAATGGGTTCTGTTGGCTGAGAGCTGACATTGCAGAAACATGGCATTCCTTCTCACTGCAGATTCTCTTGTTGCGGTGACTTTGGTAGGATAGAAAAAATGGTGGTTTACTAAATTAGTAAGACCCTCAGCTCTCCTTAAATTACTTCTTTCAGTGCGCATGGGCATTGCTGCTGAGAAATTGCTGGACAGTAGTGCATCTTGCCATGCATCAAGAAGAAAGGTGAGTATGAAGGAGTGCTTGATGGATGAGTGTGACTGCAGATCTGAGGACAGTTCCCAGTTTGGTTGCAGTCTCTGATGACTTTAAGCAGACGATCTGTAATCTCATCACCTCAGCTGTCAAGTGGCTAAACGGAGCACTTATCTGCCAGGGTTTCCCTATTCTTTTTTGCCTAAAGGTAACTTCTCCAGCTGGAGCTGGCACTCTGTTCCTAATTACACTGACACGTTTGCCCAGCAAAAAGGAAGTAGTTGTACATTTTTTTAATGGAACCTGGTGGGTTAAATCCAATGCATGATTGACCTTGGATGGGAGGACACAGAGGTTCAGTTTCCTCCTGGCTGAATGACTTGGATGCAAATTCCCTGGAGACCCTGGGGACATACCCAGGCTGCTAGGATGTGCTGCAGCTTATGAGGCTGGCACTCCCCTGCACATTTTTACTCTGGTAGAGTAAGTTAGCGCAGGGATGTTGGATAATGCTGTGCAGATCTGTATGGTGGGCATGAGCTTCCATTGGGGTTTCTGGGCCTCAGATAACAAATGATAGTTAAAAGCTCTTCACGAATCCCTTGAAGTATTCAGCCTGTGTGGTGGTGAAACCCAGGCATCTTCAAGGTGAGAGAGACCTTCCTAGCTGGAAAAGATGGCTTGGTGTGGCCAGTGAGTGCTGTTATGGCCTAGCATCAGCAGATTTCCTGATGAAGTCACAGTAAGACTGCTGTTTTAGAAAATCAATAACGTGGTTAATTGTCTTGTCCTAACATTTCTTGGGAAGGGTCATTGTGCAGCTTCAAAAAAGAGCCAAATTTTAAAAGCCTTGTGGCTTACTATTTGAGTTGAAACATTTTAAATTGAAAGCCAAATCATGGTTGTAATGCTGACTTCCAGAAAAGGGTTCACCTATTTGAACACCTCAGCCAATTTCCCCTCATGAGACTCAAACTTAAGTCGTGTGGAGGAGCTCTGTCTTTCCTCTGGATGCACAGGAGATCTAGCTTCCTAGGAAGGCAAATACCCTGAGAGCTGCTAGGAAAAGCTGGAGAGCTCAAAAGTGGGTTATTGCCAAGGAAGGCCAACCTCTCCATGAGTCCTTCACATGATGCTCTTCTGCCTGTGCCATTGTCAGTAAGCACTGACCAACATCTTAATGCTTTTCTCCAGAGATGGGTGGTAGTGGGAAGGGGTATGGATAGCACTGAGTTAAGGGCTGCTCTCAGGAGCTGCTTGAAACTCTTAGTTCATCAAAAGCACAATTACACTGTTGAGGAGGATTGGGTATTACAAGTGGAAGAGGAAGCCTCTGGCTCAGGAGATCCCTGAAACATTGATTGCTGGAAACTGGGAGTAACACCCAGGAGAACAAATGCTCTGTCTTGATCTTACGCAGTTTCCTGGGGAGTCTGCTGCTTGTAGCTGTCAGATAGGTGCAGTACTGAATGGATCTTTAGTCCATTCTTAGTACTTGTGAAACCCAATTCTTACCGTATAAATAAAATAGTACGATATAAGCCTCCAGGAAACTCCATAGCACACAAAATAAAGGCTGCTTTATTTTCATTCGCAGAGTTAAACATATGAAATTTAGCAGACTTTTTTGTTTGTTCAGGTTTCAGGGTGGTTTTATCCTGGCTTCTCTGACTGAAAAAAAATGAAGGAGGAAGAATTTGCACTTTCTTTTTTTCATTCTTTTGTTTTTTTTAAAGCTAGTCATCAACAGTCTTTGGACTTCTGTTCATAGAGCTGCATATTCATAAGCCAAACACCATATTTTTAAAGATTAAGGAATGCTGTCAAAGATCAGATGAAAGTAAAATCTTTATGAAAAAGCAAAGTGTGTACTTTCTCTGGATTACTGTGCTTTTTCAGCCGCAGCAGGACCCAAAGGTTGCTATTTCTACTCATAGGCTGAATCCAGGAAAGTTCAGATTGCTTGTGGAAACTGGGAGGGATCTTGATCAGTGCTCCCTAGATGGAATTTCACAAGTTGAGTGTAAGGTTGCAGATGGTGACGGCTTGGCTGCTGGAAGTTCACCATATCAGGTGCTTGCTTTCTCTGCTGCTGTTTTGTTTGTTGTTCTCCTTCACATGATTTTTTTTTATTTTCTAATTTTAGACTTTGCCTTCTCAACTTTCCCAGGGCTTTTCCCTCTGCTTTCATTCTCTGGCTGCTTCTCATAGGGGTTTCTTTTGCCTCCTTACTTTTCAACTTTCTCACTCAACAAAGGAGTCTAGTAAATGTTGAATGTATTGTCCTTTCCACACTGATGAGTTGATCTGTATTTTCTCCTTAAGACAAATTTATTTCTTAGATGATTTCTCACTATCTGTGACCTTATCTCTCTGAATACATACAGGATTTGTTACCTGCAATTCCACTTCAGTATTTTCATCACTCTTGAGTCTCTCATCTTTCAGTGTGCCACTTAAGCTGATCGTTGAAATCTCAAGGGGGCCTGCCAGGCACCGTTGCTGTTTTCTGATCCTGCCAACAATAGTATTTCTTCCAGGCAAGGCCCCCTCATAATTCAAGTGAGGTCAGTCAGGACCCAAGACGAACTTGTCCTTTCCAATGAATCAGCAGTGGGGTTGAAAGAATTTATGCAAACCATCAAAATGATTTTGTTTGTTCCTGTGTTGGGGATAAGTCTCATAGCATCACAAGTTTTTTTCTTTTCCACAGCAAACAGTAAAAAGTATAGGATTCATTAGATATCAGCTCAAGACTCCTTCATCCTAGATGTGGGCTTCAAGAATGAAGCGAAACCCAAACATTTTAGGTAGCAATTTGTCACAAGATTGCTTGTTCCTTATTGGAGTCACTCACCACCACTCACATCCTAAGAGCCCTGCCTCTCACTTAAAGGAATGTAGTTTTTCTTTTAGACAATAATTATTTGCCTTCTCAGATAAAGGCACTAGACTGGGAATTTGTCTCTTACTGTGCATTTGGCATTTTTTGGAGGCTCTCAGAAGAGAGAAGGAGGTATTTTTCTTAGAGGGAGCTGTACTTCCAGAATTAGTGTAATAAAAGTCCATCTACTTGTTATGGCTGTTTTATTGAAATTAGAGCTGTTCCAGACTCAGCAGCATATATTTTGGTATCACACCTTTCTGAAGGATTTGAGGTCTGATTCCTGCTTCAAGTCTGAATTTCTGTTTTGGGCACTCATGTCGTAGTGAGGTGGATCATAAGAGACAAACACAAAGCACAGAGGATTTGAACCCTCAGGGAGAGCTTGTCTCCACAGAAATGCTATGGAGAAGAAAACCTGAGTGAGTAAAGGTATGACTGAAACTGAGCAGTAAAATCGGTCTGTGGTGAGGTAAACCTAGTAGGTAAAGACAAAACTTGCTCTTCACATGCTCTAGGCTGCCTGGAGCCAAGTCTGCTCTTGTGGGGAAGCTCTTCCTTCAGTGCCATGCTTCATCTCGTATCTCTATGCTGATGTGCCTGTGTAAATAGTGTATCCTTAAAGGTTAAGCTAAGATACCTTCTAATTCTCATTGCAAAAGACTGTGTGTGTAGATTGCTACCACTGTTGAACTAACATGATTTAGAAATTGTCAGCTCAATTTTCCTGAAAATTTGAATGCAGATGTATTTAGATTCAGCTCTTGGAGATTTTTGAAACCTTTTTCATACATAATATCCTACTCTAAACACTGTTTCTTTCACCCTAAAATAAATTGGGAGCTTTAGCATTAGCTCAGAAGTGTGAATTGGACCCACTGCAGCTCTCCACTGCCTTTGGACCATGGAGCCTGTACAGTCCAGGTCCTGTTCAAAAAGGTGCAGAAGTGGGCCATTCTTTGTTTCAGTCAGTTCTTTACCAAGGAAAAATGTCTTTCATCCGTGTGGGTATCCAAATAGTATTAAATCTGGGGTGTGTTATCTTTGCTCATGTGAATGGCACCTCACTTCCTAAGCAGTCCCTGGCTTGTTGGTGCTTGCCAGAGCAAGGTACTACCTGAACAGCCTGATGATTGCAATCTACCCATGACACATGAGCAACGTAGAGCACTTTAAACTCTCACTCTTAAGTTTTTGCATGTGTCTCTCCCTTGAGCATGCTGCCAAAGTAGACATTAATCAAGTTTACTCTAGGAGTTAGAATAGAAGCTTGCTTGTAAATTACGACCATTACATTTCCGGCTTAAATTTCCCTACTCCTTTAAGCTAATGTTTTAAGACTAACCCTACCACTCTGGCAGGACCCATGTCTTGCCTTTATATGCATTTGGCACGCTGTCTTTTTTTTTTTTTTTTAAGTTGAAGAATTACTTTATCTCTGTGAAATAACTTTCCTTCTTTAGTTGTTCAATTTGATTCAAGGATTTTTGATTAAGCGTTCAAGGGTTATGAATAAATAAGAACCAGCAGCCCAGTAATTGGTATATCATTACTCCCTAGTAGCACATTTAATCCTCAGCTTCGCTGCACCGCATAACCTTTTCCTTCAGTCCTCCTCCTCCTCAATACTGCTTACAAAAAAAAAAGGGGGGGGAGGGGGGGAGCAAAGCAATGTCACTGCAAGCTTCGCAAGTTACCATTAAAATGAATACTTTTTAATTTCTCTGTATGAGATGGGGCCCTGTGCTCTGGGACAATGCTGATGGATGACATTTTAATGCAGCTGAAATGTTATTTTTACTGAACCAAGGAAAACTATAAATTTTGCTTCATTGCTGCTGATGGCTCTATGCATAAAACTATGGTGGCGCCCATTGCCCATGAATAATCACCTCAGCATGGCAGATGTTACTTTGCAGGAAAAGCAATTCTTATGCCGAAGAATTGTAGGAAGATTAATTGTCTACAGCTGTTTCATGGCCTACAGCAATCTTGATACATTTATGATAAGTTTAAGAGCTCACTGGAGGCAGCTCCTATTCCCTGTTGTGGGGCGGGGAGGGGAACTGAATGGCTTTATTTTGACACCTGGATTCATAGAATCTGTCAGCTCCGTTACAGCCTTCATAGAAAGCTGGCGGTTGGCAGGTTTGCGATGATTGTGAGCAGGCTAAGATGCAGGAATTATCTAGACATAGATAAAGAAAAGGAGACTGAGAAGAATTATTCAAATTTGTGCAAATGAATTGCTTCCATTTTTCCTCCCTCTGCCAAGTGGAAATTGAACGTAACCTGCTCTGACCTTTCTCTATTAAGTGCTGCAAATTGCAGTAAATGCATAGTTCTGAGTGCCCTAATGAGACAAAGCTCTAGCAATGTCTCATTAATAAGGAAAGTTTGACCTTGCTGGTCAGCCCTTCATTTGATATTGAAAAGAAATAGGAAAAAATAAGAGATGACCTACTGTAAATTCTGAACAATACCTTTGATTTAGTTTGTATATACTCCCAAGCAGACACTTCACAACCTTTTTTTTTTTCTTCCATTTTTACTGTACAAGTGAAGAAGAGATATTTACTTACAAGGTTCCGCTGTGAATTCATGAGGACAGTGGTGATTTGTGGCAGGAATGCACACAGGTGGTCTGATGAAGCTTTTTCAAATGTGTTTTTAGTGTCCTTGTATTGATGAATATCAATACCCTCCATCCTATACAGGTTTGTTTTCCTTTTTTCCTCAGCCTATATCCATTATCACTGTATCTGAGTGTCAGCATGATTCACTGATATATGCCAATAAGCCAGCCTAAACAGCTGTATTAGAAAATCACAAACATGTGAATTCATGCATGTTAAGGCAAAAAATTATTGAACGAGGATAAAAATTGAGAGAAATTTGAAAATCACTAAATAGATTTATATAGGCTGAATGGTTATAAACTGTGGTGTTGTATAGTAAGTCTTGCTCTTAGAAATTGTAATGGGTCAATTATCACAAATGTTGCAAAAGTATGTTCCCCTTTTGAATGACTTGTTCATGATGCACATCCGTTTTTGATACTTGCAGAGTCTAGCTTGATTTTTATGTTCTTTGGTTTTTCTGTTCTTTATTTGTGTATATACTTGTGTTGTTATGTATTAATATTTTAGTTATATAAACAGTATTTTAAGTTATATGGACAATATTTTACATAAGAATATATCCATATTTATGTTCTATACTTATTTTTTATGTTCTTTATGTTCTTGATTTCACACATTCAAGAAATTTAAATAAGCAGTGAGACTTAGATGTTTTCTCTGCTTGCTAAAACTTGCTTCTCTTAGCTGTGTTAGGTGGCTACAAACAGTAAATGAATAGGTAAAAAGTTGAAGTCTGCTTAGAAATGGTTAATGAATCAAAATAATGTCACTCAATCTGCTATAACTTCTGAAGAATAAGACCAGCTCTGTTAGACATTTGTGGTTCCTCCAGAAATTGCATCCCCTGGGATTTGCGAGTGGCAGAGATGTGCAGGATGATGCCTTTAGGGATACTGTAACAAAAGGGAGCTGGATGGAGGCTCTGTGGATCCCACACAGACCTCCTGCAGTGGTATCCTTACATCAGTTTTGGGGAATTTAGCAGAGCATTGAAAACTGTTATCAATTTTGTAAATGGAGCAGTGGCCCTCTTGAGGTAGAATACACTGCCACACAGAATAGAATATGAATATGTGCTTTGCAAGATCAAAACATCAAATATTGAAAAGTTGACCAAGGAATCCGTTTTAGTCCACCCAGTTTTGCAAATGTTAGCTTTAGGGGCTGAGGGATCATAGAGATATCAGGTCTTTATTAATAGTACTGTTTTCTAGAGAAGAGCAGAACAACTATTCTTGCCATGTCCCTGTTTGTGACATGCTGCTGACATCCAGGCACCTCATGAAGCAGTGTTAATCTTGCAGAGGACAATGAGGATGCTAGGGTGTGTTTTCCTGCTTCATGGGCTAATTGTTACTATTGCCCACAGACACATATTCTTCAATTTCACATTCCAGTGCACTATGACTGTTGTGGATGCTAATGTTACAGGTTCCAAATCAGAAACAGTGTTCAGAAGAGCGCTGAAAATTCTGGGACTCCAAGGGAAGGACTGGGTTCCCCAGAATGGCAGTGTTGCAGAATGACAGCGAGAAACATTGTGGTCAAATCTGATGGGGGAAAAACCGGTCTGAAATTCCACTTTCTTTAAGAATCTTCTGATGACAAAAAATACCCCCAAAAGATTTCAGGAAATAAAATAGATGTGTTATAGTGGTTTTATATATACAGTGCTGTAATCAAGAACAGACTTGTGCCTCTTAATGTGGGTGTTCTCAAATGCTTTGCAGCAATACCATTTATTCCATAGATGTCTCTCCTGTACAGTTGGTGGACTCTGCATGCACATGCACAGCTGTAAGCTGAGTCTCAAAGCCCTGGTTCCCAAATGGTAGTCTGCGGTCCACGGGGTCATGATAGGTGGTCTGTGACAGATCTGCAGACCTGCAACCTGGAATAACATTTATATAATCACAAGCTTTCCAAGCAGCAGTGCTGGCAATGGAGAAAATTTAGGGGGGTAACAGCAACCTAAAATGTCTGGGAATCTTTGCAGTAAAGGGACATCAGCTGTCTGGTGAAGTCCCATAAAAGAATTTCTGTAAAGGAATCTAGGCAGGTGCTGTATGCAGTAAGATTCTGTATAATGAACATATGTAATAAGGGCATTTTAATGGGTGGAATACTTTTAGATAATTTTTTGACATTTTATATTTCTAAATTTGCCATCCTTCTGAGATTTTACTATTAGACCTAGAGTAAAAGGTCAGTATCAAAATGAACACAGATACATGAGAAAAGAATCCTAAACAAGTATTAAAAATATCAGCTTAATGTTCTTCTTGTGTGTTAGCATATGTAATGTAGAAGTGCTACATACATAGCAGCATTTATCCCCAGCTTATTAAGACTAATATTTTTTTATTTCTTTTAATAAGTTATACCTGGGAACAGATAGGATTTTCTCAATACATTCATAATTAAAAATAATTTGCTAAAATTCTGCAAATGTGTCTTAAAATCAGTACTATTTGTAAGTGGGCTCTGACAGATATCATTTTAAATATACCTAAATCAAGATGAGCAGGATAGCTTTCTTTGGATATGGGAGCCTCACACCTCTGATGGGAGAAGTGTAAAGCTTTGAATCAGATTCCCACAGTGAATATTTATGCTTAAGACTTAAAATGTTCATTTTATATCAATATTTTCCAACATGAACTTAAAATGTACTGTTTCTGTAAACATTCCTCCAGAAGGAATCATTTGTTTGAACACGGTGAAAGCATCTCAGAAAAGGTTTTCCACACAGCTGGAATAATTTCAAATAAAAATTCTGATGTATTTACCTACAGGTTATATGGTACTCACTTTCCCCTCATAAAGGGTGCTATTTGAGCCTGATGAATAAGGTTAATAATCTGTTGCCAATTCTTCAGGATCAGATTTTTAAGCGTAGCTCAAAAATTGCAAATATTTAGTAAAAGATTTATTATGTAAGAAACCTTTTTGCAGTCTGAAGTGCCTTGTAAATAGCGGAGACAAGTCTTCTGTATTACTTGGGTGGGAAAATACAATAGTATTAATTCAGAGAATGAGAGAAAACACAAAAGCAGCTAAAATTATCTCTTGTGGGAGCTGTCATTAAACTAAAATACAACATGATTTCAACCAGATTTTTTTTTTCTGCTGTAATTAACTTTGTCTTTTGACAATTCCTTCTGAGGCATATATTAATTAACATGTGATAATGAATAGAGACAACTAGATCACTAGGGTATAAATCAATTGAGGGGTTCTGATGATACCATAAACCACAAGAATGGAGTATGTGCAGTTAATAATAACATCAAAAGACTGTGATTGATTTGGAACTTAGTGATCCTTCTACATTATTATTTTATATAAAGCATAAAAACGAGTGGTGTTTTATGCAAAGACAAGATGATTTTTCTCCCCGGGTTCTTTGATAATGGAGAAATTATCATTGTTTGCAGTGAAAGAAAAAGGTTGTGCTTATTACATGGAGGTGGATCGTTGAAGATCCTGGTGTGGTCACAGCGAAGCCCTGGAACTAAGGAAAGTTTTACTGTATTTATATATCTTCTATGGAGAATTTGGGGCCAGGTTTTCTGGTAGTTTAAAATGCTGCTACTGCTTGCAATCCACTGAAATTGTACTGATTGACTTTTTTGTTTTTTTTTTTTTTTTTTTTTTTACACCCTCAGTTTCTACCCATTTACCAGATTCTGTTCCATGGAGTCTAAGAGCTTTTCCCTGTAAGTGACCTCAAATTTTTTTTTCTTTCAGAAAAATAAAACCATACATTGAAGTATGTTTAAAGTATAAAAATGCTATTAACCTTTAATTGTCAATGGTACATTAAAGTCAAACTAGTGGATTTTCTCTGCAGTTGTGCCTCTTGCACAGTAAAGCTGGACTAAAGTGTGTTCCCTGTGGTATGACAATAGTTGTTCTAGAAAACTGCATGTGGATAAATATGTTTGTATGTGTATACACACACACACATAGATATAAAAATAAACTTTTGTGAAATGGCATTTGATGGTCAAAGTGTGCTTCTGGGTTATGCCACGCACACTCCTTACATATTCAGTGTTTTCCATTTTAAAGTTATCGCGTGTGGGAAGATGAGGTGAGGGAACATGGAATACTTTGGTTCCTAATTCAGAATGTTGTTGGGAGAAGTCTTCAAGTAGAAAGATGAGCTTATGCTCATTTTAGCTATGCTGTGATGCTGTCAGAAGTGCATATGGAAAGGTTTTAGCAGATAAATAGGACATTGGCCAAAGGCTTCTTGCTATTTCTTTATAAACATTTCAAATGTGGTCAGGTATCTCTGGACTATGGCACACTTTGTAAAACAAAGAACTAGAAGAAGATGGCTCTGTAATTGAATACCAGGCACAACGGTGAAATGTGATTCTATTTGATCAGATACGGCATTTAAGAATGAAGAGTCAGGTTTGAATTTGTCAGTTAACGCAGCTATCACCACTAACTATAAATAAATGCATTAACTTAAAGTCTCTGTCCCCTGTTGCCCAGCTGCTTTCCCCAGGCTAGTCTGCAGATCTTTCTGGCAGCTCTAGCATTCATTGTTTGCTGGTAACTTTTGAAGTTATAGATACTGTGAAGAGAGACCCTGTAGTCGTGGAGGGGATGTGAGCCCTGGAAATTGTTCGCTTTGCAGTTTGGCACTTGCTGCTCCTCTAAATATTGCTTGTTTTGACACTGATGCCAGCAGCTGAGAATCTGCTGTATTTTATGTGCATGAAGTTAGAGCCAGGGTGTTGAGGAGAGGCTTTCAACACAGGAAGGAGAATGGGGGTGCTGCAGGTATGGGATAGCATACCAGCTCCAAGCCCTTGTGGAAAGCCAGATTGGGCTCAGAGGCGGGGGACAGCCACTGCATGCTTCAGCACAGCCTTGTCTGCACAAGGAACAGCAGGCTGCTAGAGGAGGTAAATCCCAACACGCGTTACAAGCTCTGAGAAAGGTGTTTCCGAAGGTGGAAATGCATGGAAAGTGGAGGGACTGTCAAATATGCATCACTGTTTATCCAGCAATATAAATGGAGGAGCAAAGACTCTGGGGACATTTTGGTTTATGTTGACTGCCTCGCACTGTAGCTACTTTTTAAAACCAAGTTTATTTATATTTACCTTGCAGTTATAATTGTGTGCACACATAATCCAACATAACTGGTTGCTTTAGGAACTTCTTTTTCCATGTAATCTGCTTTGAGTCCTAGAAGGAACCTGCAGATGGCTTGGGCTCAAAATCTTTTTATATCAGCTTAAATTAGCTTCCAAACACTTGGGCAAACACAACCATCAGTGATTTTTATCAATGTCTAACTGTCCATCTAAAATGTAAATTTGCTGCTAAGGGCACTGTCTACAAGTAAATCACATTTTAAACATCAAATCAATTTTATTTGCTGAGGCTTTGGGCACATTTTAATACTGCAATGCTAGCATTTTAAGTGTATTTTTGTGAGGCCTCTGGAGCGCTGTCGCAGATAGGCACCATATAAATAACATTTATTGTTATTATCATTGTATGTCGTATTCACTCTGTTTTGCTACCATTAATAAACCATTCAGGCAATGTTGTTGTAATGTATAATATTAGCAGCACCCTCCTTTGGGAGACATATAACTGGGTACTTAATATTCTAGCTGTTTCCTGAGCCATCTCTCCACAGGCGCAGACGCTACAGTGTGTTCAAAGTTCAATATAAAAAAAATGGGCTGGCTGTGCAAAGATCACACCATCTTACAGCATGCCTCGCAGTAACTTACACCGTGGCTGTTGCTGTCAAAATTCTGCTACACTAGATAATAGTTCTTGCTATGTTAGATAATAATTTTGGGAACGCTATTCTGCTCCTTTTGAATTCGTCACTGCTCAAAAAAAAAAAAAAAATGCATTCACTTAAATTCATCCCCCTCTTCCTCAGCCTACCAGATAAGACTGTTGCCCTGCAACCCTCATGTGGGGCTGCCTAAATTACTGAGAAGACTGGTTCTAAGGAAAAGCAAACTGTGAAGCCCAGGGTTGTTTGTTTGAGGGCTATATTAATTTGTGCTAAGGATCTGAGCCTTATGAATATCCTCCTTAATGTCTTTTCTCTTAATAAGCAGTATACAAAAGCCAGCCATGTTTAAAATTGCACTCTTAAAACGACAAAAACAAATAATGTTTTTGGATAATGCTGATGATGTGAATATGGAAGAAAGAAAACTCTGTAGGTGTGAAAGCGTTGTTGGATTAGTGGGTGGCTTTGCTACCCCAGGAGGAAAGATGAGGGAAGCATCACTGCTGCAGGTCCTCCCCACCACATAGCCACCTAAATGCTTCATTGGCTCACAAGGCAAAACATAACATACCAGCTTGTGGATGCCCCTGAAGGGCACTGCTGGCCAGGGGCAGACAGGGGAGGCTGCTGTCAGTGCTTGGCCCCCTAAGGCCAGTCCTGGCTGCACCCACTCACCTGGACAGTCTCCATGGGCTTTCTTCCTCTAGTGTTGTACACCTTTTTTGTGGTGCTGTTTTTCCTCTTGGTTGTTGTCTTTTAACAGGCCTGCCTCTGTTTGTGATGTATTCGCCTTTCCTATCCTTCTGCGGATTTTCTCACAGCTCTTCCCAGGCATCCTGAGTCATGGTGATGCGGCTGCAACATATTGCAGTTGACCTGTAGGCCTTGGCATGCAGGCAGCTAACCTCAGAGGAGTGGAGGGACCTCATGCCAGGCAGCCTCAGCAGCAACAGGCATCCAGGTCAGAACACAAGCCTATGGTTCCATCACTTTTTAGCTCTAGATACGCTTTTCTTTCCTTATTGCATGTCCTGTTTTTACAATTTTCCCCTCTGGGAAATAAAACCTCACGGACAACAGTCACCAATAACATGCAAACAGCCAGCACAACCTGTTGGTTTGGAGGGCCTCTCTGCTGTGACCACTCTGCCTGCCTGCCATCCTGTGGAAGTCTAACAGGGGCTCTGCTGCCCATACAGCCAGCTCATACATGGGATGTACCTGGTGTCCTGTGACTGAAACATCTTCTTCAAGGTAAGGGTGCACTACCACATCCTTCCCAATGCCATCGGCGGAGCCCTGTGGTCTTTCCAGCAACTGATACTTTTTTCCAGTCTTTCCTTCCTCACTCATTCCACATAAAACTTTAGATGTAATTTGCACACTCATGCATTACTAATTTAATGGTTTCTCTGGGACTCATTGTTCCATCTCTTTGAAGGTAAACTGTCAACTTTTCTGTCTAATGACTTGATCATCATCTTAGTCTGTATTAGACCATGTTAAAGTCCTCCCAGCCCTGCATAGCCCAGGAGAAATGTTTCCTTGCCTTTTGTTAGTGGGAAACTGCATTTCAGGGTAGGCTGACTAGCAGGTTTAAAAACACTGGACACAGGATGGGAGGGAAGGGGGGTAGGAAGCATATCCTGCTCGATGTCTAGTCCAACGCCCTGTTTCTTACACCGGCAATGCTATCTGTGGAGGAATCTGAGTAATGGGCACGTAGAAAAACAGCCATCTGAAACTGAAAGGATTCAATGTGGTCAAGTGGTCTGATAAATGTACTACGTGGTTTTCTTACATTCATTTCACTGCGTGACTGCTATCGGTAGACACCTGCCTCTTGAAAACATGAATAACCAGCAGACTAAGCCATGGCAATCCACCGTTTTCTGCCATAGGTTCAGCTGAGTGCAGTTGTGTCACCTCATCAAATGTTTGCAGCCAGACAATGATGCCATTTTCACTAGTGGTCAGAAGTGCAGTGAAAGTCTTTGGGGTTAATGCTGTATATATGTTCCCTATATGTTCCTACACATTTGCAGGGCAGCTAGTGGTAAAAAAAAACTCAAACTGTTTTTAAAATAAATTAAAATAGAGAACAATAACTGAATTATACACAAGATATAATTAAGTTCCAAAAGCAGTCTTGGATTTCTTCTTAAAGATTATATAAGAGAGGAATGCAAGATTTTAAGGATCACAGACATCACTGCATCAGCTCCCTCACAGAAACTGGCAACCATTTAGTAGATACCATGTCCAGAAAGGCCTGAAAGGACTGTAGTCTCTGATTGCCTAGTGTGTTTCCTAGGTCCTAAGCCAGGTTGAATCTCATGATGACAGAGTTCTTTTAAATACTGTTGCTAAAGACTTGGTCCCGAACAAGGCTGGAGGACTAATACCGGTGTATCTCACTTGGATATCTGCAGTTTGGTCATTTACTGGATATAGCCTGTTATTCTTCCTTGATAGCTTGGAGCTTCTCTGTTTGGTCGATGGATGGGAGCCTGAGAGTATTAAAAAGGAACAAAGTATGGCAAAGCATGAGGAAAGGTGATGGGGCCTGAGATGATCTGTAACTTGTATATTTCTCTGTGTACATAATAAACATACTGCACTACACAAGTCAGATGGGCTATGCATATCTTGTTTTTCAGCAGAGCATCACCCATTGAGTCATGTATTTTATTGTGAGAGTAACACTGTCCCTATTCATGACCACTGCACCCATGTGGTGCAGAAAATAAGTATCTATTTTTCCTAGAGATTCTCTGTGTGTCAGGTCTGCGAGCACAGAGATGCTGTGCTGTTGTTATGGGTCAGGCATATAGTATCATCACTATTCCAAAGGAAGACAGGAAATGTTACAATATTGGAATAAGACCCTTGGCTTAAAATGTTAAGACTACTGGAATATCACAAGCAATCAGCATGACACTCCCACTGAACTAAACATGGGAAGAGAGATCATGTATCTTCAAGCATCTGTGCACTGGCTGCTGCATCCTTTCAGACCCTCGCTGGCTCAGGCTGTCTACTTGTAGAAATCCCAAGGTAGCGTGTAGGCTTCACATTGTGCTTTTTACTTTATTTCAGCTCTTTCTTTTTCAGTTTTGGGGTTGACATGTGGCTCTGGTGGTGATGTGCAGTGCCATAAATAGACACCTTGCATGCAGACAATTAGTAGCCTGGGAAATTAGGGAGTGAGCTGTTGCCCTTCCACTCCTCCCATCTTTGCCCAAGGCTGTAAAGCTCAAAGCAAAAGGTGCGAGTCCTAATAAATAAAATTATTTATATATTTTGTTATGTGTAAGTATATTTTATACAATTTTTTCTTTAAAAGTCTTTGAGAAAGTATCTGAATGGTAGTATTTCATCAACATTTGTTTTAGAGCTTTACGCAAAAAGTTTGCAGGGTGAATCTGACTCCCTGAAAAAATACAGTGCTCCAGGTTCGATGGGCCCCTTCCTGAAAGCCCTTCAGTGGACACTAAACTTTCCGGGGACTCTTCACTGGGCTTTCTGGAATCTGTGAGCTAATTACTGATTTGGTATTTGCAACAGCAGTCGGGTCATATGTTTTCCCAGGTGTAGGGAAAAATGTGACTGCGGGGGATGGATGGATGACAGCTAGAGGAGGATAGAGGGTGGGGAGAAAAGAGTAGTGAAAGCAGCTTATCAAAGTTCACTCTTGGCTGCAACCTGTTGATAGTAAAGAGAAGATGAATCACCAGCTTAGGTCTGTGACAGGTTTCCTGAGATGAGAAAAGGGGCCCAGTAAATGCATGCAGCCTTCTCCCATCATCCGTTTAATAACCTGTAATATCGTAGCAGGATATTTTTGTCACACTGAATCTGATTGATGCTCTTGGCTATAAGACATTACAAGTGTAGAGTAAATTGACCGAACACCTAAACATACAAATTATTAAAAGGCGGAGGGAGCAGACTTGGGCCTCCTGGGTAAAGCCGTCAGGCTTTAGTTAAGATCATCCCATTTCCAATTGCAATTTATAATCTATTGACTTGCAGTAGTGTCTTTTCAGATGTGAGGAAATTGTTGTACATTGTGAATGAGAAGCTGTTTTGACATCACAATCGGGGAGAGTGCCAGGAAGAAATTATATCAATGCCTGGTCTGTTAAGGTTAAATGAAGTTGCATTGTTGCCAGCAGATAGGCATTCATTTCCTATTCTTCGCTGCCTGTCCTTGTGTACAATTACTGTGATTAGGATGAGTAACAATGTGCTTCTGACACCCATTGTATTGACAGCTTGCCTAGTTTTTTCCACTCAAGTGGCATTAGTCATTACTTAAACACTTGGGTATTTTGACAGGGAAGATCCGTGCCTGCCAGTCAAGTGTATCAATGACAAGTCAGCCTTAGCCCCTGAACGCGTAGCACTGAATTAAAGCAGTGAAAGCCATTGCTGCTGGAATATGATGAACCTTTTTAGAAACAGGGCTCTGGCAAGCCCGTAGATGCACAGATGCACTCGGTCCATTCTTCCCGCCTTGTCCACATATTACTGCTGTTCATGCACTCATTTTTTTCCCATGTATGTTGTGATCTTTTGGAGGAAAGCGTGATTGCAAAGCAAGTTGTTATAGAGGGGAAAGGAGTCAAAATGATTGTGGACTTTTATGTTGGGGAATAGTTTTAACTCAGACTATCCTGTAAAAGAGGTTAGCATGGATGGGTCAGCCTGAGGGCTGAGCAGGGTGATGAAATGGGAAGGTGCCTTGATTTGTTGTCATGTACCCCTATGGCAGTTTTAGTGTTAGCAGCTGTTGCTTACTTCCTGTAGGCTGCATTTTAAGTGCTGTAGTACTTGGACCCTCTCTTGAAGGAATAAGAGTCCAAACCAGCTGCGTTTCATCTGTATGCTACATGACTCCCATCATTCTAGGTGTCCTACTAGCAGTAGCAAGCAAACCTTCACTGAACACTGATGTCTACTTCCTTATCCAGCTCTGTGTCCCTTAACTAGAAAGGGACAGTCTTGCATATCTAGATACTGTGGAAGAAATTATAATGTGTGTTCGTGCAAGTAAAGGAAGATAGATGTGAGACCAGAGGCAGCCAGCTGGCTCTCGATGATACTTTGCAAAGAAATCCAACAACTTGCAGGCTGATGTCATATCTAGCACCTTTCTTTTGGTTTGGCAGGCAGTCTTAAGTTTTCTCTGAATGCCTGGAGAAGGCAGCTGCCCTGAAAGGGCAGCAGGGTGAATATACATATTGGTGCCTTGGGTGAAAGCACTTGAAATAACAAATTCTGCAGCCTGAATACATCAAGTAGGAGAAGAGAGATAGTTTTTATTGTCAATATGACCTAAGTAATGTTATATATTACACAGGAAACTTTACATATGGTAGGTGATCTAATTACAGGCAGGTGATACACTACATACCTAAGTGGCATTTGTTATATATGTTGGATTGTACACATTAGCTTCCTCTACCGTGTGCCCTGACATCTTTTTCAAACTTGTCTTCCATATGTTTCAAAAGCAAATAAATATACCAAGGTTCCTTGATTATTATTATTTTTAATTTTTTTTTAATTTTACTGTCAGGAGGCTTTGATAGTTTGGGTTCAATCTGGAGAAAAACTTGGGAGGAATAAAAATAATAGGTTTGTGCAGAAGGATTCTGAAAATTGACAAAATATTTATTCTGAAAGTGAGAGGATGAAGGGGAAAAAACTAACATACATAGAAAAAAAAAGTACCATCTGTGTGTTTTTACCATGTCTTATTCCTGTGTCTCTGAATACTTTAAGTGCTGGAGGCACTTATTCAGTTGCTTAAGCATTATTGTGGTTTTGAAGACCTTTAGGGCTTTGCAGATGTCCTTGTTTATGTGAATGTGTGAGCATGTGCACATTCACACAAAGAATTTGACAGGTTATTCTCAGAGCTACCAAACTAGTACTCTGCAATGCTGCTGGATTTTCATAATCTGCTCCCCCCCCTCCAGTGCTGTATGATAATAAAGAAAATGGTTTGCAGATTTCTGCAGGAATCAGAAAAGAGTCTAAGCTTTACTGGAAAATCAATTATGTAGTAGGCAAAGTACCCCATAATGTTCAGCAAAAAAATATGCTAACATCCAGGTCAGTACATTGGAAAACACATTTATCATGAATTTCATGGTAGCCTCAGCCTAGTGTGTCACAAGATCAACCTCTGAACTTCCTTGAACCAAATACTGAAATAGATAACTCTGCCTACTTAGCATTTTAAAAATTTGCTTCTTTCTCAGTCTTGAACTGGAAGCCTCATAAAATGGGCTCTTCAGTCTCCCCAGAGAGATTTTAATAAACATTTTCTGTAGAGGAGATTTGTTGCCTGACTTGTTTCTTTGACTCAGCTCTAAAAAGGGTTTTGTATGGGTCCTCAAACTTTTTTTGCCAGTGATTTGCCATAGGAAACATTGACTATTAAATGCAATTACATGTACAGAGCATTAAATGTGTATACTATCAAATTACAGGTTCTGGCAGTCACATAGTTTTCCTTTAAATCCTCACTTCTTTACTGAGCTAGATATTTCACATTTCTGTTACAGAATATCACAGAGAAGCTAGTTATGGTCTCAGCAGTATTGTTCTAGATGCTGTACAAATATAGGGCTAGAGTTAGAGACAATCCTTTTATTGAGCTATTTACAACCCATAAAATAGGTGTGTACACCTGAGCAAGTAGTTGTGCAGTGATTGTGTGAGAAAATGGCTGCACGTCGACCAGAACTAAGCTTACCTTTGCCCTGCTGGCACTTCTGAGAGCTAACAGCTCTGCCGCAGCTTTGGAAGTTGGAATGCAAAGCAAATTTCCAAATGAAAAAACAGCAAAGCTCCTGTAGGGCTGTCCATGAGGAACAAGTATCACAACGTGCAATATAGTGCACAGAACAGGTGAAATTTTTGTGAAACAAGCCCCTGCAGTCCGCTTCCTCTGAAGATGACCTGCTGAAAAGAGACCTGGGGTTTCACCTAGCTGCCTGTGTCCCAGGGTGTATGCAACCATCCTGATGTGTATCCATTCCCCATTTGTCTTTGTCTGCATAGGTTGTAAGCAGAAATTGTCATTGCTAAGTAGCTATACAGTTTCCAGTAGAATATTTGAAATAAACTAGGGGGAGCACTTTGGCATCCAAATTTGAATGGCTTGTTCTCTCAACTTGAAGACAAAGTATTTACATTGCTAGGTCTTGCTAGGCTTTATTCATAACACTCTTTCTCTACAGAAAACAGGCACAGTACTGGGACACAGGTGCACCTGCAGATTCCTTCACTGAAAAAGACAGAGAATTTCTCCCTTTTGCTGCCATGATTTTTATCCCAGCGACATTCCTAAACTTGTTGTCCCAAAAACCTGGGTTCGTTGACCCGATGTGCAGTACACCAATATACACACAGAGCAGAGGTATTTTATTGCATATTTGTGCAAATATGGGTGTCTGTCCCAAGACAACACACCTTGTTCACAAATCGACAGTCACTTCTACTCTTAACATTACCATATTCATCTTCCTAATACATATGCATTGCTATTCTATTAAATGATTGTTTAAAGTCTCTGTCCAGCATGTAAATTAGTATGCATACTCAATGTTTCGGTTTTGGCTGCCGCTGGCAACAAAAGCGCCATGCGGCCGCCCCTCCCCCCGCTGGCGTGTGGAGGAGAATGGAGAGAAAGAGGCAGAAACTGGTGGGTCGGGATAAGGGCAGTTTAACAGAACAGCAAACAGAGGGAAACAGGAACAACGGTACAAATAAGGAGAAAACACAACAATGAACCGCACGACCCAGACAGCCGCTCTCCCGAACAGGACCGGCGCCGCACGCTCCCAAGCCGCGAGTGAGTTCCCGCCATGCCACCCCCCCCACAAGAACCCAGCATGATGTCACATGGTATGGAATACCAGGCTCTGTTTGGCCAGGTGGGGTCAGCCCCCACCCTCCGGCTGTGCCCCTTCCTGGAGTCCGGTGAAAATTAACTCTGTCCTGGCCAAACCCAGGACATCATCCACCCCTTATTCCATACCATCTACGTCATGCCCAGGTCCTCCATTGTCCAGTTGATCGGCACCACTTCTCCTGTCTCCAGATATCATTCCCTTAGTCTATGGATCATCTCTCTAAAGTGTCCATTGAGTTCATTTAATCCATGACTTCGGGCTCCATCTGTCGTTACGGTCTTCCGTGGCAGGAGAGGTGATGTGTGGTGATGGGCGGTCACTTGCTGCATCCGGAGCTCACGGCTGATGTATCTGGTGCGGCCCGTGCCCACAGTCTGCAGGAGATGTTGATCTTGATGAAGTTGCTGGATGCCAGTTGTTGAAAAACAGGTCCAGTTCCATCATCGCTGTGCTCTGCTAGGTTTTCATTGAAAAAAGTCCATCCTTCTTTAATCTGGATGATTCTTACTATGCTACTACTGGTACAAAATATAACAATTATAACAGTGATAACAGACAGTGACAGGGTTATTTAACAATTAACTTTATACAATTTATTTATAGACTATTCTCTCCCAAAATTAAATCCCCATGAGGTACACATCGGACTTCCCCATCCTTCCGCATTACCCACCAGGTACACCCAGGTCCTTGAGCAAAAGCAATCCCGTGGACGGGCTTGCCTTTGCCCGAGGCAGGACTAACCCAAACTGTCTTCCCTAACATGTTCCGCATGTGCACTACAGGGACTTTATCCCCTTCTACGGGGCACTGAGGTTTTGACTCGGCAGGACCAGCCCGGTTGGTGGATCCTCTGGTGTTAACCAACCAGGTGGCCTTTGCTAAATGGGTATCCCAGTTTTTGAAAGTCCCACCCCCCATTGCCCTCAAAGTGGTTTTTAGCAGCCCATTGTACCCCTCGATCTTTCCCGAGGCTGGTGCATGGTATGGGATGTGATACACCCACTCGATACCGTGTTCTTTGGCCCAGGTGTCTATGAGGCTGTTGCGAAAATGAGTCCCGTTGTCCGACACAATTCTTTTGGGGGTGCCATGTCGCCACAGGACTTGTTTTTCCAGGCCCAGGATGGTATTCCGGGCGGTGGCATGGGGCACAGTGTAGGTTTCCAGCCATCCGGTGGTGGCTTCCACCATTGTGAGCACATAGCGCTTGCCCTGGCGGGTTTGTGGCAGTGTGATGTAGTCAATCTGCCAAGCCTCCCCATATTTATATTTTAGCCATCGTCCTCCATACCACTGAGGCTTTACCCGCTTGGCTTGCTTGATTGCAGCGCATGTTTCACATTCATGGATAACCTGTGCGATGGTGTCCATGATCAAGTCCACCCCTCGGTCACGAGCCCATCTGTATGTCACGTCTCTTCCTTGGTGGCCCGAGGTGTCATGGGCCCACCGAGCTATAAACAGTTCACCCTTATGTTGCCAGTCCAGATCCACCTGAGCCACTTCAATCTTAGCAGCCTGATCTACCTGGTGGTTGTTTTGATGTTCCTCAGTGGCCCGACTCTTAGGGACGTGGGCGTCCACATGACAGACTTTTACAACCAAGTGCTCTAGCCGGGCAGCAATATCTTGCCACAATGGGGCAGCCCAGTTAGGTTTGCCTCTGCGCTGCCAGTTGTTCTTCTTCCATTGCTGCAGCCACCCCCACAAGGCATTGGCCACCATCCAACAGTCGGTGTAAAGATAGAGCACTGGCCACTTCTCTCGACTGGCAATGTCTAAAGCCAGCTGGATGGCTTTCACCTCTGCAAACTGGCTTGACTCACCTTCTCCCTCGGCAGTTTCCGCGACTTGTTGTGTAGGGCTCCATACAGCAGCCTTCCACCTCCACTGCTTCCCCACAATGTGACAGGACCCATCCGTGAACAGGGCATACTGTTTCTCATCTTCTGGCAGATGGTTATACAGTGGGGCCTCTTCAGCACGTATCACCTCCTCCTCCGGCGATGCTCCAAAATCTTTGCCTTCTGGCCAGTCCATGATTACCTCCAGAATTCCTGGGCGACTGGGGTTTCCCGTTCGGGCGCGCTGGGTGATCAGCGCGACCCACTTACTCCACGTAGCATCAGTGGCATGATGCGTAGAGGGGACCCTCTCTTTGAACATCCAGCTCAGGACCGGCATTCATGGAGCTATGAGGAGCTGTGCTTCAGTGCTGACCACTTCTGAAGCAGCTTGAACACCTTCCTGTGCTGCCAGAATCTCTTTTTCAGTGGGAGTATAGCGGGCCTCGGATCTTTGTATCCCCGGCTCCAGAACCCCAGGGGTCGACCTCGAGTCTCCCCTGGTGCTTTCTGCCAGAGACTCCAGGTTGGGCCATTCTCCCAGCTGCGGTGTAGAGCACGTTTTTAACATCTTGCCCTGACCGGACTGGACCAAGGGCTACGGCATGAACTATCTCCCGTTTAATCTGTTCAAATGCCTGTCGTTGCTCAGGGCCCCATTCAAAATCATTCTTCTTCCGGGTCACGTGGTACAGAGGACTTACAATCTGGCTGTAATTTGGGATGTGCATCCTCCAAAAACCCACAACACCCAGGAAGGCCTGTGCTTCCTTTTTGCTGGTTGGTGGAGACATAGCTGCTATTTTGTTGATGTCATCCATTGGGATTTGACGGCGCCCATCCTGCCATTTTATCCCCAAAAACTGCATCTCTTGCGCAGGTCCCTTGACTTTACTTTGCTTAATGGTGAAACTGGCTTTGAGAAAGATCTGAACTATTTTCTCCCCTTTCTCAAAAACCTCCTCCGCTGTGTCACCCCATACAATGATGTCATCGATGTACTGCAGATGTTCTGGAGCTTCACCCTTTTCCAGTGCAGTCTGGATTAGTCCATGGCAAATGGTGGGACTGTGTTTCCACCCCTGGGGCAGTCAATTCCAGGTGTAGTGGACGCCCCTCCAGGTGAAAGCAAACTGTGGCCTGCACTCTGCTGCCAAAGGGATGGAGAAGAATGCATTAGCGATGTCAATTGTAGCGTACCACTTGGCTGCCTTTGACTCCAGCTGATATTGAAGTTCTAGCATGTCTGGCACGGCAGCACTCCGTGGTGGTGTGACTTCATTCAGGCCATGGTAGTCTATTGTCAGTCTCCACTCTCCCGTAGATTTTCTCACTGGCCATATGGGACTATTAAAGGGTGAGCGAGTTTTGGTGATCACTGCTTGACTCTCCAGCTGGCGGATCAGCTGATGAATGGGGAGAAGGGAGTCTCGGTTGGTACGATATTGTCGCCGGTGCACCATTGTGTTCGCGATGGGCACCTGTTGTTCTTCCACCCTCAGCAACCCCACAACGGAAGGATCCTCCGAGAGACCAGGCAAAATGGACAGCTGTTTAATTTCTTCCGTCTCCACAGCAGCTATGCCAAAAGCCCACCGATACCCCTTTGGGTCCTTGAAATAGCCTCTCCTACGACAGTCTATCCCAAGGATGCACGGAGCCTCGGGGCCAGTTACAATGGGGTGCTTCTGCCAGTCCTGCCCAGTGAGGCTCACTTCAGCCTCCAATACACTCAGCTCTTGGGACCCCCCTGTCACTCCCAAAATGCAAATGGACTCTGACCCTTTGAACTCTGATGGCATTAAAGTACACTGTGCACCAGTGTCCACTAGAGCTTTATACTCTTGTGGATCTGACGTGCCAGGCCACCGAATCCACACCGTCCAATAAACACGGTTGTCCGTTTCCTCCACCTGGCTGGAGGCAGGGCCCCTCTAATCCTGGTCAGAGAAATTGCTGCTCACCTGCTGTAAAAATGACTTGGAGGTCCCCTCCAGAGGATCGAAATCAAAATCAAACTGTCTACCTGGTCTGGAGAGCTGGCTGCTGGAAACTGGAGCGGCATTTTTCCTAACAGAATCCCCTTTTGTGATTGCTTTACCTCGCAACTCACGCACTCGTGCCTCTAGACTTGAGGTGGGTTTTCCATCCCATTTCCTCATGTCCTTTCCATGGTCACACAGATAGAACCACAGGGTGCCCCAGGGTGTATAGCCTCTGTATTCCCTCTCCTGAGCAGAGAAACGCTTGCCCCTAATAGCTGAGACACTGGCCCGTACATGTGGGGAGTAGGACATATTCCTTTCTAGTCGCTTGACCAGTTTCTCCACGGCTGAGACAAGGGAGGAATAGAGACTTTCCTCATATTGCCGGAGTCGGACAGCCACCTCATCCACTGTTCGTGCCTCTTTACCTTTCCAGTTTACAACTGCCAGTGACTTGGCATATGAGGATGGTGCGCTCCGCACAAACTTCCTCCACGTGGATTGTGAGCACTGGAGTTTGTCTGGGTCTGTGGGTACCTGCTCATTGTCTGTGTCACAGTAAACCAGCTCCTGCACAGCTAATTCCCTCAAGTAATGAATACCCCTTTCCATATTGGTCCACTTGCCAGGATAGCATACAAAATCGTCACTGAAGGGGTACCTCTCCCTCACGCCTGACAGAAGTCTCCTCCAGAGACTGAGGACTTGTTCCTTCTTCCCAATGGCCTTGTCAATGCCCCCATCCCTGGCCAGGGATCCCAGCTGCTTGGCTTCCTTGCCCTCTAATTCCAAGCTGCTGGCCCCATTATCCCAGCACCGCAGCAGCCAGGTGGCAATGTGCTCACCTGGGTGGCAGCTGAAATCTTTCCACATGTCTCGCAGCTCGCTCAGGGACAGGGACCGGGTGATGATCTCTGTCTCTATCTCCCGTGATGACCCTGGCTCATCGTCATCCCTCCCGGAGCGATCTGCTCTCATTGCGTCTTTCTTTAGTTTTACGGGGGCGACTGCTACTGGCACAGGTTGGTCATTGGGCTCAGCCGTGATGCCTGCAGCTGGAGCTGGGGCTGGAGCAGCTGCCGTGCCCGTTGGGGAAACCAAGGCTGCCCCTGCGGCTCTGGCAGCGGCGGTGCCGGTCAGGAGGGGGACTGTGACTGCCTGCTGGGCTGGAGAGACTGCAGGGCCGGCGGAGGGGGCAGCGCCAGTCGCAGTGCCTGCTGCTTCGTTTCCCGCCCTTTCCTCTTTAAGGCACTGAATCAGGTTGAACAGGGCTCGGTAGGCGTGGGCCAGACCCCAGCACATTGCGGTGATCTGTGTCTCTCTGGAGTTCCCAGGGTGGCAGCACACTTTTTGCAGATATTTTACTAGTTTGTCCGGATTCTGTATTTGTTCAGGGGTGAGTTTAAAACACACCGGGGGTGCCCACTGCCCTAGACACCTGCCCATGCTGTCCCACACACCCAGCCACTCACAGCTATCCGGCCCCGGGGCAGGTCTCTGCATGATGTTGTTAACTACTTGTTTAAGCCTAAACAAGACCCAAAACCCATTCAGGAGGCAGAACAATAGGAGAGTGCTGGCCTGAGCATCCCACGGGTACTCGAAATTCTCAAAAGCCGTTAGGACCAGCCTGAAGGAGAGAGGGGGGACGAAAGAGTGGGGGAAGGTATCCCCTCCAGTTTTCCCCACAGGCTGGGTTCGATTATTAACAAATTCCAAGACATAGGATCCGAGGTATGGAAATGACCGCAGTGCCGCATGCAAATACAAGCCTAATTTCATGCACAGTGATGCTATCATGTCATAAGTCGATATTGTACAGTACAGTAAAATCATAATCCTGGTCCTTTTCCCCGTGATGATGAACAGCACCACAGGGAACAAGTACAGCAAGTACGGATTCAAAAACCACAGCCATCAGATGAAAGACAGAAACATTTTTACCGGCGACTATTTTAACACAGAAAAATGCATATAACAAAATTTAACAAAATGTAAGAAAGCAGTTTTAACACCCGCTGCTCAGCCCTGCTATTATCTCTGCCCCACGCTTGGGCGCCAGTTTAATGTTTTGGTTTCGGCTGCCGCCGGCAACAAAAGCGCCACGCGGCCGCCCCTCCCCCCGCCGGCGTGCGGAGGAGAATGGAGAGAAAGAGGCAGAAACTGGTGGGTCGGGATAAGGGCAGTTTAACAGAACAGCAAACAGAGAGAAACAGGAACAACGGTACAAATAAGGAGAAAACACAACAACGAACCGCACGACCCAGACAGCCGCTCTCCCGAACAGGACCGGCGCCACACGCTCCCAAGCCGCGAGTGAGTTCCCGCCACGCCGCCCCCCCCACAAGAACCCAGCATGACGTCACATGGTATGGAATACCGGGCTCTGTTTGGCCAGGTGGGGTCAGCCCCCACCTCCTGGCTGTGCCCCTTCCTGGAGTCCGGTGAATATTAACTCTGTCCTGGCCGAACCCAGGACACTCAGTTTCTTCATCTTTTGAGTCTGGGGTATAGTTGGGATAGGTGGTCCATGAGTCAGTGGTCGCGATCTCTCCCTGCCGGTATTACCTTTCCCCTAGTTACCTGTTTCTTTTGGCAATCTCACCAGCTTTTCATAGCTCGTTAGCTATTCTTACGATTCATCACTCTCTGGTTCTACTTTGGACAGGTACTACATCCTTCTTATGCAACAATTAGACAGTATTCAAAATCCCGTTTCTTAGTTTCTCTAAACCTAGTATAGTTAATTTTAAACTTTTAACCATAGTAGGGGGAGGGCTTTATTAATTTCAATTATCATTTCACATTTTGATTCCCCTTTTTATTCATTAGTGTAACAAACTCACCACAGAAACTGCAGAAAAACAGGGTAGAAGGGACCACTGAAAGCAGCCTTGCGCATTCTTCTGCCCCAAGCAGGCTCAGCGATACTTTTGTCATTCCCAACAGTTGTGTGTTCAGTTAGACTTTAAAGATGTCCCTTTCTCGAGGCTTCACAGCCTGTCCAGGTGAACTGTTGGAGGGCTTCATCATCCTTCCCATTAGAAAGCTTTTTTATGTGTAGCCTTTTTTTGCTCTCCCTGCAGTTTATGGCCATTCTTTTTTGGCATCCACTGTGAATGTGGAGAGTAAGTTGTTCCTTTCCTGTTTGTAGTAAAATTTTAATGTATTTTATGATTGTTAGGTCCCACATCCAGTTTAGCCTCATCAGACTGAACAACCCCAACTCTTTTGCAGCTGATAGTGCTCTCTCTGTCATCTCTCTGTGTATCTTATGAGGCTTATTGATTTGTCTATGTGATATTCTTTTTTGCAAGGATAAAATTGGTTTGATAGTGGATACAGTGTACCTCTTTCCATAGTTGAAAAAGCCGATCTCGCTAGCTTTCAGTAAACAACACAGCTTACCACAGCCTCATCAATGTGCTGGTCTTTGGCTAATAGAATCTTGTGACTTTGTTCTCATTGGTGGATGGAGACGGAGTATACAGGAATGAAAGGAAAATACCTCAGATCTCTTATTACTAATTATGATCTTGAGAATATTCTGTAGTTGGAGGGGGAAAAAGAAGTTTTTAATGGAAGTCTATGTCGATTCTTTTGCACGGCAGTGTTAAGTTCTGGGTGAGAAGTGTGGAGACGTTGTCTTGCTGAAGTTAAGCTGTGAAGGTGATGCTACTAGGACCTATTATGAAATTTATTTATTTTTTATCTTGCAGCTTCTTATAGGGAGCTAATTCTTTGTGTTATGTTGTAGCGCACTGCCCTTCAAATCTGTTGAGACAGGTTTTGGCATCTTTTACTCCAAAAGGTTATAATCCTTACATTGATTTTGTTGCTGACGCAGTAAGCCCTGACAAAAACTAGTAATGAGCTGTGTTCATTACTTTCTCTTATATGATTGTACAAAACGTGATTTTTTGTAGCTCATGTGTTGAGCTGGGACTTAAATCCTTCCCTGCTGGTCTGAAGGGAAAATGGATAAATAATTTTTTTTTGTAGTCAGGTTAAGTACCAGCCAGGTCTTTCGAATCTGCAACCACCTCCGACAGAGTTATTTCCTGGACAGCCAGTAAACAAAGGTGTCTGGCAACACACAAGGGACATGAGCACTTTTAAGTATTCTTTACATGTCTAGGAAAAAGTTTGACTTTATCAGTCAACAGTCTTGGGGGCAATGCTAAGCATGGATATCTTCATTACTTTTCAATTAAACAGCAGGCTTATGGATTACAGGAAATCCTTGAGGGAGAAGTTGAGCTCTGAATGTAGTGCTCCGGTATCACAATGGGGAGAGTTTATCCATAGAACAGTATGCATTTTGGGAAAGGATCCCAAAGATGTGATTTATTGTCTGGAAGGTGCAGGGCTGTGAGAAATTCCTTGAGAATTATTTTTATCTGACATTCTGCTGACTGATAGGAACAGAAGGAGCTGAGAAATCAACTCCCAGAATCGCTGGTTGTTACAATTTCTCACCATTAAAAAGTCAGTATTTCTTTGAGCTTATCGTACCATTAACTCATGTTCTACTCCTGTCTCCAGGTTTCTTAGTACCCAATATGATTGCATGATTTTAAGAAATTTTTCATCTTCCCATCTTCCTTGAAGAGCAATTCTTTCAGGGATATGTGACATTACAGTGACAAGATTTCCAGAAACAAGGCCAGATCCCCAAATAGTTGTGGGGTGCCTTCCAGTAAAGCTGGAAGGTGACAATTCTCTGAGTTGGTTAGGGAGAATGATCTGCTCATGGGGAAATATTTATGACAACATAATGATTTGTGGAAGGAGACTGGGAAAAATGCTTCTGAATCCCAGTATGGTCATTGCAAGGTATAGACTTTGGGGTTTTTTTGGGAGGTCCATCCATAATGGATGACCATTGGCTTTTGAGGACACCCTCCAGCTATTGATTCAATCTCAGCAAGAACAAAGTGGCTTTTTGTAGAAAGCACCGAGAGGGGTATATTCAGCCTGTCTAACCGCTTCTGAGCTGTTACCAAGACCTTATAACTTCCTGGAGGCCAATCTGACTACTTTCCTGTAAAGAAATATTGCAACAGGGAAAGAGGCACCTGGGTGATGCAGCTGGTTGCCTGCCAGCAAGATAGAGAGCATGCTGAATAGAATAGCAGAGTTGTACACTGCGCTGAGGTGGATTGTAATGGACACAGAGGCAAGACCAACAGCATTGTTATCCTGTTTTGTTCTACCATGATTCCTCTAGCGTGTAGGTGTTACTGGAATAAGGGTTTATATCATCTCTGTTAGTTTGCAGTAGCCTGTTTAGACAGTGCTGTGGCATGTGTTTGTAACAGACTGCTGCATCTCCTGGACCACTGAGCGGCAATTGTTCTGCAGCTTCTATGAAAGGTTACTCTACGTAAACTCAAAAAGGGCAAAAGGGAGTAAATGGAGGCCATGCTTGGTATATCTGCTGAGTGTCAGAATGGGATGATCTACAGTAGATGTTTGTGCGCTATGTAAACTTCACAGAGGGACCAACAGGGAAAAGTAAAAACACAAAACACTATCCTTTCAGTTGCCTGCTAAATAGTATCTCAGATAATGTCCTCTATGTAATAGAAAAAAGCTCACAATGACTTCATTGATGACACAAAACTAAATGCCTTAAAGGTTAAGGAACAACTATTAAAAAAGTGAGGTATCTTCAATTTATATTTCAGAACTTTATACCCATTATAAAACTGAAGATATTTTATAATTGCACCAACAACAATTAATTAACTTAACATCAAGAACTCCAGAATGATTGAATTAACAGTAAAATCATGATAAGGTTCCAGTTCGTCTTAGAGTTTTAACAAATAATTTATTATCCAGTAAATGCTTAGACTTAATGACATGTTTTAAGAGTCACTATTTTTCTCTCTTCCTTTACATGAGATTCAGTCCTAGCCTTGCAGTCCAAGCTGAACTGCCATCTCCTGTACAGAGCTCTGCTGATTCAGCAAAGCTCTGCCGGAGACTCTGTCAGCTTGGGTGGAGCCGGTTTCAAAACTGAGCCAGTCACTATAGCAGGAAAAACTCATATTTGTTTCTACATCACAAACTTTGCACAATGTAATGCATACTTCAAATGATCCTGTGCTAAACTGCCTTGGACAAAACCAGCTTTGCAGTAACCCTGATGGCCCTCTGATTGCCACCGAGGCTGTTGGCACATAATACTTAGATCAGCTGGGCAGAACATGGCATTAATGTGATTGGGTAGCTTCTGCTCAAATATAGCCAGGAAAGCCAGCATGCACACAGTGAATTTTTCTGTTGGATTATTCTAATTTTTGTTTTTTCAGCTCCTTGACATCAACCGCAGTGTAAAAGTGCCTTGTAATGCAACTGGGCTCACCACTGCAGTGCAGTGGATACCGCTCTAGCATTGTATCACTTCCAAGTGAAAGTGGTTTGATCCCTCCACCTCCTTGCAGGTTTTTCTGTAACAACAGTTCTTTGGGTGTAGAAGTCATTTAGAGTCACTACTGTCAGAACCGCAGGGGTGGAACAAGCAGTTCCTTTAACAGAGGAGCTGATAAAGTCTGGCTCTGTGTGGGTCTGTCTCTCAAGAATGTGCTTCTGTGTGGAGTCTCTGAAAGGAGTCCAAGAGCATTTGTGTCCCTGATGGTGAGTTTATGTTTCAGCTTTCATCTCTACTGGAGCACTGAGAGAAGCTTGCTCTCTCTCTCTCTCTGTTCTCTCTAGCCACCCATTTTCCTAAGGCTGTGGGAATTCTGTATCGTGGAGAGCTCTATCTGCCTATTGGAGTTGGTCAGAATGTGTTCTTGTGTTGAAAAGTTATTATCCCTTTTGTTCTAGGATTTGTGCACTGGCTTTAGATATGATTTTCATATCCATAAGTACAGGATAAGCTTTTCCTTTAACTCTACAAATTATTTTGTATCTCGGCATCAGGGTCCTGCCATTCTTAGTCCCAGGAAAAGTTCCTATTCACTGAATCAGATGTGCAGTTTAATGGACTTGGAGTAGGGAATGTAGAGCTTATTACTGTTCAAACCAAATGTATGCTGACTGGGTGGTATTTCATACCTAGTTTGTTTCTTGTATTGGCTCTTACAGCTATGCAGGACAATGGAAAATCAGGGTCTTACTACTTTCTTAGGCAACTTGTGGTAAAAATTCTAAAGACGAAATCTGAATTCTTATGAGCTCAAGACATCTTTACTACTTCTTAATCAGTTTGAAGAATTCATTTTCTAAGTGTGTAGGGTCAAATTCTTCTCTTTTCACTCATGTAATTCCCACTTCCTTTCATTTTCTGTAGTGATTCTCAAAACAAATATGCTGAACTTGAACTTCTTCCTGCACAGCCAACACGAATTTTCACAGATGTTGAAAAACTTCTGTCAAGTTCACAGGACGTCTTCTGCTGATTAGCCTCATTAACCAAGACTTAGTGCTCTTACTTCCTTAGTTTTGGAGGAGTGAAAAGACCTTCATTCCAAAAAAGCCTATGAGATAAAAATAGGTAGTAGAAGCACTGCTTTATTGGTGTCCTTCCTTGTGGCTTTCTCTCCTTCTGAGTTTTTGTAAGAGTTTCTTAGTTCTGTCTCCTGCTTAGTCTTCAGCACTTTACCACATTCCCAGTGATTCCTAGACAAATTGTCTTTTTATGGCTATCTGGGCTGGCTCAGGCAGAAAAAGAAAGCATGAACAAAGTAAACCTTCCACACACCATTCACTGTTTCCTTTTGCATGCAAACAAACTGTTATAGGCCTCTCAGAAATCTGGCTATATAGAAATAAATATACTTACATACTCTATATTAAAGTACAATTCCGCCTCCACCTCTTTCACCCATTTTCATCCATCTTTGTATTAAGCTGGCCCCTTCCTTTCCAGAAGAGAAATAAACCAATGGCAATTGAACCAAATAGATTGGATGGCAACAAAGGGGGCATCGGACATTTAGATGACTTCATTGAGAAAAGTAATGGCAACAAAAAGACATGCAATAAATGAGCATGACACATGGCTGTTGTGTTTACCAGCATTTTTCCAATGGAAGAACCCCAGTGGTACTCACCGTCAACGATGACCAAAGGAGAGAGGTGATGCTCACTTCTATCTTGAAATTAAGATCAATCCTTGCCAGAAACAGAAGGTCAGATTGTTTACGGCCTTCACTGTATGAGAAAGGGGGGGGACATCCCTTTAAGAAGAACAAGGGTTCTTTACTTGTTTACCAGTTTTTTTCACTTATGCTGATATAAATCCATTTAATCCTGTCCTATAAGTAAAAACAGAAGTTTAGCTCCTTGCACTTGCAAGTTTTGTAGGCTGCAGTCTATTTAAGCTGAATTTAGACTGCCTGCTCCCGTTTGATGGCACTGCGAGTGGCCATCTGATATTAAGTCAAATGTATCACATTCAGTTCAATGTCTTATTTCAGAAAAGATTGGGTGATTATTGAATGTCTATTCACTGACAGCAGAGGTACGGATAACTGGAGATGAATATATATGTCTTGTTGATGAAACAATATTTGTAAGGAGGGATTTCTGAAAGGACTGTACAGAAAGACATCCTTCGAAGGTTGGCGAGTTTCTAGTTTCCACTGCTTGGGAACCAGTGGTATTTTTGGAACTGATTTCACAGTTCAGACTGGAGTGCATAACAGCATCTTCTGCTCTTACCATTGCTGAAGCTCAGTGAGGAAGATCATCTAGATGAAAAAAACAAACCAACAAAGAGTCTAGTCTGTCCCAGAATCGAGAAAAAAAGGAAGAGAGACAGGATTTTATGGAAGGGTAAAGATCTTAATAATGGGTATGATTCTATGTACAGAGGACACGAACAAGAAGCACGTTAAGCATCATGGGGCCTAGGCCATGTCCCTGCATGGAACTTCATCCTTAAAGTGTGACTTGGTTGCTGGTGGACCTGTACACTAGATATAGAGAAGGAAAAGTGGTAGATTGATGTATTCAATAGACACTAGACAAGTAACATCTTTCAGGCTGCACTGGCCATCTGAGGTCATGCAGTATGTTTTGAAGTAGTTGAAAAGTGTTCTGTGGTTTTCGCATCTCTCTGTTTCTCAAAGGTTCAAAATTGTCAGCTCTGAATGACAGGAAACATGGGAGGTTGCTGTGTTACGGACACAGGCGTGCAGATCAGAACTACTCAGATAAGTGTGTGGCTCAGTGCTTTGGGCGTTATCCTCATTTAACTGCTTAAAACCAACTTCATGTACCCAGTAAGAGCAGGATTTGCCTTTCTGGATAGAGTAGGCTTGTGCAGCCTTTGGAATAAGCAGCATGTGACACTAATGATTATTTTAAATTGTGAAAAGGAATGACTGCAGTGCCCCAGAAAGATTCCTTTTGCTTTTTGAAGGGGAGGGTGTGTGTGTTGCGGGGGAAAAGGCTGCCTGTTGAAAACTAGAAGGAAATGGCTGTTTTTCTCTAGGTGTTTGATGTGACTGGCAGCCCCTGTCTGAACTTACCAGTGATTTGCTGTTTCATTAGCTGCCAGGTTTTCAATTTCTGCCTCTTGGAAGTTACACCGCTTTGAACAAGTCCCCACAGTAATTGAATTTGCCACAGAAATAGAACACTGGAAAATGTCATTTTCTTCCCTGCATGAAGGCAAGCAGGCAGATGCATAGTCCTGCTGGACTGCTTGTCTTACTACCCCTCTGCTGCCTCCTGCCTCCTTCCCCCCACCCACTACAGCAATGCATTTGCTGATGGCCCCCACCATCCACACACACAGAGTCACAAAAAAGACCTCCTTTTGAATCGGCAATGAGTGCATCAGCCTGTCACTTTGTAATTTTCTCCTAAATGCCTTCCACAAATAATGGTTTTCAAAATGAGCATTAACAGGCTTGATTACATGAAATTGTCCTTTTAATTTACACCAGGATTCTATTGATCACACAAGTGGAGATTAAAGTGTTCAATGAAGCCCATGATGAGGTATTAACCAGCTAAGGGTCCTCCAGGGGCTGCCAGGAATGGCCAGGAATATGCTAGAAGTGTACAGTTATTTCCCCATAATGAAGTGGCACTATGCGAAGGCATGAATCGCTGGCAGGAAGAATAGATCGGAGATGATGAGCTCTTCAAAGTCATTTCTCGCTCACTCATTCAGCCTCATGCCCAGATCCTCTTGCGATTCTTCTGCATTACTTGTCATGAAAAGCCACGATTTACTTAGCCAGCTGATGCAATTTTTATGACCTTATTGCTTTTTCACCATGGTAATAGTTTTGAATCAATTTATCAATCCAGCGATGCCATCAGACATATTGCCCTGAAGATCAAGTCCAGGTCATTCCATCAATTCACTGTGGTTTACGAAGATAGAGAAAAAAGCCAGGGCGTATGGGCTATCAACTTCAAATGGCTTAGTAAACACACTGCTGCTACTTTAACTGCTTCACTTCTGACTCCAGACCTTTTTGCTTATAAAAATCAACCACCACGCTTTCCTTCTCTCCCTGCATTTTAATTTCAAACATATTAGCTGTGCTGCAAATAATCTAGGAAAGAGCTGGTGGAGGACTATATAAGTATTCCAACACTGTCACGAAAGCCTGGAAAAAACAAGCAGGTTTTTAATACTTTTTTCACTATTGCATTTCTAGTTTTTTAGTTTGTCTGCCAGTTTTCGTGCACTGTCAAGGAACGGTAACATCCTGTGTCAATGATGCAGAAACCAAGGGAGCACTAGCAAGGAGAAGGAAAGCATAGCTTCAGGAACAGATAACTGGATACTGAGCTTTTCCCTATTAAAAGTCTTGGTCACAGTGTCCAGAAGACATTACCAACCAATGGAAGTTTGATAGACTAGAACCCACATTGCACACTGCAGAAATCAGCGCAAGTTTTACTGGCAGGCAGGTTCTGGATGAAAATACGCAGTAAGCATGTCAAAATTGTGGTAGCAAGAATCTGGCAAAGAGCTAGCAGGGATTTGTGTCAAGGTTAGAGCCAATACTGGTACTTCACAAAGATTTTAGGATTAGGGAAATGCTTTTCCCATCATACCTTTCCCTTGAGGTTTTATAAAACCAATGCTAGCTCAGTTCCATCCAGTCTGCTCTGTGAATCAATGTCGTCCTCCATAATTTCTTGACACACTGTTATCTAACTTCATTGTATCTCTTATAACATAGAACTACAGAGAATTGCTGTGATTATTTATGAAGAATTTTACATTTGGACCCAGAATTCAGAGGGGTATTCTCTGAGTGCTAGGAAGTGGCACATCTTCCTTCACCATAGTAACCAGGGTCTGAGACATAAATCTGTTTTTTCCAGTATTCGCATACACTGACTCATGAGGAGAGTCACGGAAAGTCTTTCCCTGCCTCGCTGCAGCTGTCTAAACTCTACAAACACATGTGATTCGAGCACAAATGAAGTCTTTATAGGGAAGTGATGAAACCAGCCAGAAACCATTTACACAACATCCATGCATGGTTTCCATATGTTCAGTAATCTGTGGCATACGTTGTTTTCACAAATCTAAGCAATACCCTGCAATAGGAATAGTACATATGGAAGCATAGGCTATTGCGGCTTGAGACACACAAGAATGTATACAAAGGAGATCAAACACATGTGATCTGAGCTGCTGTGAAGCCTGAAAAATCCTTGGGGCCAGAGGACCTCAACAGTATCTTCAAATCTCATCTCACTACTCTCCATTTATATCTGTGGTTCTATTAACAGCTGTGACTCTTCCTACACACCTTGTATTCCTTGTTCCATTAGAGCAGCACAGTTGCAATATTATAAACCAAATACTGTTCAGGTATATGAAAAGATCTAGTCAGTATGCGTGAGGACATGAGCTGCCAGCTTGTGACTGACATGGCTATGAGACAGGTATGGCACAAGTATATATACCTATGGGGTAAACATAGCTGACTGCTTCAGTGATTGTGGTGGAAGAACTTTACATACAGTGAAGAGGTAATAATTTTTTCTGTTGGTAGTAGGAAAAATTGGGCCAAAAAGAAACTGAATGTTGTGGCTTCAACAGGTTGAGGGCTTTCAAACGCAAATGACCAGTGTCAGTGCCAGATACTAGATATAAACATCTTATTTGGTTCTGCTTGTTTTAAAATAACTCCTCCTTGATACTTGAACCTGGTAAATCTAGAGAAACTAGCAAGGAGAGTGAACATCACCAAAGTGCTGGCTTTTTGGTCCAGAAGGCTCCAAATGTCTGCCTCTACTTTGTAAAGCACATTTTAGTGTGCAGAATGATCTTGCTGTAAAGCCATAGTCTTTTGGTCTCAGTGCCAAACTTTCAGCTCAAGGCTGCTGGGAGCCCTGCCTTGGCTGTATAAGCCTAACAGCTGTTCATGTTAGTAAAGCAGGTTCAAATTTATACTCGAAAAAAAAGTGGCTCATAAAAAAGAATATGAAACAATGACAACTATGGAGAAAAGGTAATAATTTAAATCATGAAAAATTAATCAGGGAGTGATACATTATTTTTTGAAGCAAAATGTGTTGCAGTAAGAAAAAAAAAGCCTGTGGCTTTAATTAATTCTGCTTAACATCAATAGAATAAGGTCAGGCACACCAAAAACTGTTGAATAAAGCAAAAGTGTGTGAAAGATATATTCTCTAATGTTACTCATAATGAGGAAGGGTTATCTTGTGGTCAATACAGCACGATTATTTTTAAGTTAGAGGCACAACTGCTGAAAATATACAGTGGCCATAACAACATACCTAACTGGATTGTGAAAAAGGGTTCACATAAAAAACATTTTATGAAATGATACTCCCATCTAGTTAATCACAATTTATAGCTATTTCTAGCCCTTAAACAACCCCAATTTTGTTCAGTCCAAAATAGGGAGCCTTCCTAGCATGAATGAACCACACTGTGCATTTGAAGTCACAACAAAATTAGAAGAATATACGCCCATGTGCCAAGAAGAGGCTCTCAGCTCAGCTGTTTTGCAGGTTCGCAAAAATAAAAGTCTTGGAAAGCAACTGTAAAGATACTGTTCGTAGTCAGAAACAACCTCAATTGGTTTTCCTTATGGCACTGTATGGGACCTATAGAAACAGCAGCTTCCTGAAAAAGGAAGATGCTTTCAAAAACATACAGAAACATGTAAGAAACAAATAGGTTCCCAGATGGTTCAAGTTCCAACTGTCTTCCTTATCTGTTCCTGAGCCTGGACTAGGACTCTCTGTAGCATACATATTATTGGGAGGGATTCACCTGTGCAAAGTTTAGAGGTCCATACATCTCCTAGCTCTTCCGGTGCCTTTTGGAGTCAATGAAGAGACACTTCTAGATAGTGTTTCATATAATACATTTTAAGTGACTGACTTCAGTTTCCCTCAGCCAGTTACTGGTAGCAAGGACTCACTCAAAGGCCAGTTGAGATTAATTTGATTATTTGTATGTGAGCAGAGTTCTGGCAGGTCCTGAGGACACCTGGAGGCTTAATTGCCCTGAGCAGGCTCACCTACCTTGACTCCATACTCTCTGAGCCATGGCCTCAGGACTCCTATTTAAGCTTAAGTGCAGAGGCATGACCCTTTTCTGATGAGTCTTGTATTCCTTGAGTGCTGTTGGTGAAGACTTTTTGCTGAAGACAGCAGCCTTAGTTGCTGTCACCAGCATGCTCTGCTCTCTTCTTTTGAGTGCCGTGTTCTTCCCTGGCTACTGGATGATCTGACTCTGGGGTGTGTGCAGCCTGGCTCCTGCTTCTCTAACAGGTACTGCCTAATACATTGCTAACATAATTTTATGTCCAGTTAATAATAGTTAGAAATATTTAGAATCTCAAGACAATATTTGGTGTTGCTGAATTTCTAGAGCTTTCATGTTTTATTTAGGCTTGACAAAGGAGACAAATGTAAATAGTATTTGAAACATCTGTTTGAGGAATTGTTACACAAAGATTGTTCAGCCACAGCATTAGTTCAACTATCTCTGCTAGTTATATACAGATATAAAAAGATACTGAGCTTTTTCAGTCAAGCAGAGCAATTCTGGGGCAGTCATCCTGTTGTGAAGTTGCTGTAAGTTCCTTAAACCCATTACTGCAGCTCCTTTTCTCTGTTGAAACTGCTAACAGAGCTTCAGGTGGTGATACAGATGACATTTATTTATCACTGAAACAGACTGTGTTCATGTGAAACTTTTGAACAGTTTCAAAATGGCATTCTCGTGCTCTGTGTGTAATAGAAAGACTTCATATTGCCTCAATTCAGTTTGACCCAGTATAGCCTGTATGTTTCATCACACCAGCACGTAGTCTTCAGGCCCAATGGGAGCTGTGAGTAAGATCTCCTTTGCTTGCACAGTGTGTCATCTCCCAGGGAGCTCCACCTCTTGGGAAGGCTAGCTAGAAAATACTGTCATTGATTGTCTGCATGTTTAATTTCCAGTGCAGTTTTGTTACTGTCCTAGGGGTCTGTTGCTTTGTCCGAGTTGGTACTGTAAATGATTGGGCCTTCGTCAGATTTTATTAACTAGAGGTTATTTCTTTGGCAGAATTTCTGACTGAAAAAATGAGCACCTGAATGTATGTAGGGACAGGGGAGGACTGAATACAGCTGATGTCCTGGGTCTTAAGAGGTCAGCCTAGAATCTTGTCAGATGCATAAGAAGATGTCTGTGCTCCTTTTACTTTGAGGTAAGTAAGCAGAAACCGTTTTTAAAAAGAACAACTCTGATAGCCTATCTTTAGAGTAATTAACTCCACCCCCCAAAAATTTAAAAAAGAATCCAAACTCTAAGGCTGTCCTGATGACAGCGTGAGAAGTGCCCTGGGCATCATCTGTGTGTGCATTCACCATTGGAGAGCTGGAGTCTGCCTGACTGCTCTGTGCTCCAGGCTCTGTCCTGTAACACACTAGTCTTTATTTCGGTTACCTGCTGCTCAACCAGTGAGGACTGTGACCAAGATTTCCTTACACTGACATACCTGATGAAAGCTGCGTGCTCATAAAAGGTACTCATTCTTAAGGCACTCCTCTTAAAGTAACCTGTGTGGATTGCTTGCCTATTTCATAAAGTAAGTATTTTCAGTGTTTTCCTATGATCTTACATGTTTGATCAGGTTACGGTTATTTACCTCGTAAATAAAACCTAATAGCAATGGTCTGCTTATTGATTTTTAAGTACAGCTTGCTGTTTTGTGTATTTGAATATCCTAAGAGGCATTTGTCACTCCAATCTTCAAAAAGGGCAAGAAGGAGGACCCAGGGAACTACAGGCCGGTCAGCCTCATCTCCATCCCGGGAAAGGTGATGGAGCAGCTTATCCTGGAGGTCATCAACAAGCAAGTGGACGAAAAGAAGGTTATCAGGAGTAGTCAGCATGGATTCACCAAGGGGAAATCATGCCTGACCAATCTGATAGCTTTCTACGATGACATGACTGGCTGGGTAGATGAAGGGAGAGCCGTAGATGTTGTCTACCTCGACTTCAGCAAGGCTTTCGACAGAGTCTCCCATGATATCCTCCTAGGGAAGCTCAGGAAGTATGGGCTGGATGAGTGGTCGTTGAGGTGGATTGAGAACTGGCTGAATGGCAGAACTCAGAGGGTTGTCGTCAGCGGTGCTGAGTCTAGTTGGAGGCCGGTAACTAGTGGTGTCCCCCAGGGGTCAGTACTGGGCCCAGCCTTGTTCAACTTCTTCATCAACGACCTGGATGAAGAGTTAGAATGTACCCTCAGCAAGTTTGCTGATGACACAAAACTGGGAGGTGTGGTGGATACACCAGAAGGCTGTGTTGCCATTCAGGGTGACCTGGACAGGCTGGAAAGTTGGATGCAGAGGAACCTGATGAGGTTTAACAAAGGCAAATGCAGGGTCCTGCACCTGGGGAGGAACAACCCCATGCATCAGTACAGGCTTGGGGCGGACCTGCTGGAGAGCAGCTCTGTGGAGAGGGACCTGGGTGTGCAGGTGGACGACAGGTTAACCATGAGCCAGCAGTGTGCCCTGGCTGCCAAGAAGGCCAATGGGATCCTGGGGTGCATTAGGAGGAGTGTGGCCAGCAGGACGAGGGAGGTTCTCCTTCCCCTCTACACTGCCCTAGTCAGGCCTCATCTGGAGTACTGTGTCCAGTTCTGGGCTCCCCAGTTCAAAAAGATGAATAGCTACTGGAGAGAGACCAGCAGAGGGCTACGAGGATGGTGAGGGGACTGGAACATCTCTCCTACGAGGAGAGGCTGAGGGAGCTGGGTTTGTTCAGCCTGAAGAAGAGAAGGCTGCGAGGGGACCTTATAAATGCTTACAAATATCTGAAGGGTGGGTGTCAGGAGGATGGGGTCAAGCTCTTTTCAGTGGTGCCCAGTGACAGGACAAGGGGCAATGGGCACAAACTGAGGCACAGGAAGTTCCATCTGAATATGAGGAAGAATTTCTTCCCTCTGAGGGTGACGGAGCACTGGAACAGGCTGCCCAGGGAGGTTGTGGAGTCTCCTTCTCTGGAGATATTCAAGACCCGCCTGGACAAGTTCCTCTACAGCCTACTGTAGGTGACCCTGCTTTGGCAGGAGGTTTGGACTAGATGACCCACAGAGGTCCCTTCCAATGCCTACCATTCTGTGATTCTGTGATTTCTCTCTGAGGACAGGGTTGCACACACCCATGATGCAAACAGGCAAGTAGGCCTATGTGTCATCTTTCTTGGCCGTGAAAGCTGTGATGCTTCAAGTTACTGAAAGAATAGTCAGTTTGGGTATTACGAAATAGAGCAGTGGAAGGCATCCACTCCATTAAATAAACAATCTCTCTGCTGGGGAAAATGCCTGGGTGGGTTTTTTTTGTTTTATTTTTGTTGTGTTGTGGTGTGTGTGGGTGTTTTTTTTGGTTTTTGGGTTTTTTGGGGTTTTATTTTTTTTTTTTTTTAAACTCCTGTGGCTTTGCCTGTTTTCTCCTCGTTAGGGAAATCACAAATAGTTACACATAGTGGGACATTGCATGGGCAGTAAATGTGTTACACAGAGGAACTGTATCTGTGATTTTGTTGCTTATACTGCTGGTTATTTTAGATGTGTTTAATAGAATATTAGATAGGGTCCCTTCATAGTTCAGTTTACAATTTCAGATTTGATTTTGAAAAAGTGATTTTTTTATTTTTTTTTTTAAGGACAGATGTTGCTAAGTATTGGTGACCCATTGCAAATTTTCTAATGCTGGATGTGTTCCATAATGCTGAGGGAAAAATGTGAATTTGAAGAGCAATGTTAAACTCAGATTTTACTTTTCAAAGTGATAACAGTATGATTTTTGAGGGAAAACTTCAACGTTAAGCAATTGAGATTTTTCTAGGGCTTGAAAAATAGAGGAAGAGGGAAACAAACTGCTTTTCTACTGTTTTAAACTCTCATGCTTCTTTTTGGACAGACATTCAATTTTTGAATGTGCATTTGAGTAATATTGAGAGCAATTTGAGACTGAATTATTAACTCTCATCTTTGAGTGACTTACTGGGAATCAAACAGATTACCTCCTGTGGAATGGCTGGAGAACTGATGGGTTTTACAGCACAGCTGACCTCCCCTTCAAATACGCTGCTTGTTTTTTTGGCTAACTTATGCTCATGTAGAGATTTTGGTCAATATATTTAAGGTGCTGAAATTACTTTTCTGAGTAAGTCATAACATGCTGGTTTTGCTCTCACTGAATGTGTCCTAGACACTTCAAAGGGTATTTAAGAGTTAATAAGATATTAGACATGTACAGTTTTTGGACAAAGTAGAAAAGAAACTTGTCAAACTCTATGTTCAAGAAACTAATTTATTTGTTGGTAAATACGATGGCTGTGGCATCTTCTTTGGAAAAGATAAATATGATTGTGCATGCAGGGAATATCACTAGAAAGCAACCATGCTCAGTGTTATAGACTTGACTCCTGTATTCAGTGCCAGTAACACTTTAGAATCATAGAATCGTTAAGGTTGGAAAAGACCTTTAAGATCATCGAGTCCAACCACTAACCCATCACCACCATGCCTGCTAAACCATGTCCTGAAGTGCCACATCTACACATTTTTTGAACACGTCCAGGGATGGTGACTCCACCACTTCCCTGGACAGCTGGTTCTAATGCTTGACCACTCTTTCAGTAAAGAAATTTTTCCAAATGTCCAATCTAAATCTTCCATAGCACAACTTGAGGCCATTTCCTCTTGTCCTATCTCTAGTTACTTGGGAAAAGAGACCAACACCCACCTTACTACAACTGCCTTTCAGTTAGTTGTAGCGATCGATAAGGTCTCCCCTCAGCCTCTTCTTCTCCAGACTAAACAATCCCAGTTCCCTCAGCTGTTCCTCATAAGACTTGCTCTCTAGACCCTTCACCAGCCACATTGCTCTTCTTTGGACATACTGCAGCACCTTGATGTCTTTCTTGTAGTGAGGGGCCCAAAACTGAACACGGTGTTCAAGGTGTGGCCTCACCAGTGCTGAGTACAGGGGGATGGTGACTTCCCTACTCCTGCTGACCACACTATTTCTGATACAAGCCAGGATGCCATTGGCCTTCTTGGCCACCTGGGCATACTGCTGGCTCACGTTCAGCTGGCTGTCAACCAGCACCCTCAAGTCTTTTTCTGCTGGGCCACTCTTTCCCAAGCCTGTAGCATTGCAGGGGGTTGTTGTGACCAAAGTGCAGAACCTGGCACTTAGCCTTGTTGAACCTCATACAGTTGACCTCGGCCCATCAATCCAGCCTCTCTAGATACCTCTGCAGAGCCTTCCTACCCTCAAGCAGATCGACACTCCCACCCAACTTGGTGTCGTCTGCAAACTTACTGAGTGTGCACTCCATCCCCTCATCCAGATCACTGATAAAGATATTAAACAGAACTGGCCCCAGTAGTGATCCCTGGGGAACACCACTCGTGACCAGCCACCGACTGGTTTTAATCCCATTCACTGCAACTCTCTGGGCGGCTTTGCTGCCATTAAGTGTTTTGCATCTTTCTCTGTCTTTAAACTCATGCAAGATAAATTGCTATATGTCGGCTGGATCTCAAACCCGGTTTGCTCTAACACCAATGCAATGTACTTCTCATGTCTGTGTCTGAATAACTAACATTCTTTTGATGTATAAGATAAAGTTACCTGACCATCCAGGGGTATTTTTAATGCATGCTAACTTTATGAAGCAGTTTAAATATTTAGCGAAGAGTCATTTGAGTCAGTAATACCTAACAAAAAAATTGTTGCTGATAAGAGAATAAAATATTAGAGAAACTTAATGATTGTTCCTTGAGAAGAATTTAACTCACTGGTAGGATGGTTGCTGCCCAAGGGCAGATGTGCCATCCTAATGCAGAAGGTGTCTGAGCAGCGTGATTTATGGTAACTCTGTGGTTGCCACATGGATTGTCTTGTGCTTTTCTTATTCTTAATTGTCCCTTCCACCTCTGCCCTCTGGATGTAGCGTATCTTGATTCTTGCTTAGCATTGGTGAAATAAAGATTCATTACTGCTGAGCTGACCCCTTTCTACAATATCCTCTTCATCAACGAAGTAGTGCCCTAAGCCTGGATTCATGGACTGTAACCATATTTATAATGAAGACACACTGAATAACTGTGTATTTACCAAGTTCCATTTAATCACAAGGACTCAGTCTTTCATCTTTGCAGTTTGACTGATTTTTCTCTGCAAAGTAAAAAATCACGTGATTTTGCTACTCCTGTAATGTTTCATTAGCACTGCAATGGATTCCTTGCTGAGAGCTGTTGTCCATTGGGAAGGAGGCTTAGTTCTTGGAGGATTTTTTCCAGTGTGTTTTGTACTGACAATAGATGCCTTTAGGCAAAGAAAGGACCAAATGCACATACATTTTCTTACATGACTTAGAGTGTGTATATTACCAGGCTGTTTTGTAGGCTTAATGGAAAGGGAGAAGACCTTTCCAGATAATGTTTTGTGTCCAGTTCTTCAAGCTGGGCTTTTTCACACTTTCAGTTAGGGAATGGACCTTAAAAGTTTGCGTAGCGACTGGAGCATCTTAAACCCATAGTATTTTGCTCATTAAATGGGGGCTGTATTAGACCAGCTTCTTGGGTAGCTGAGGCACTGAGTTAGTGTTTAATACTGCCAAGGTCCTTATTTTGACACAGATGTAAGGAAGTATAGCTACTTGTGCAGGTGTTGACCCCTCTAATGCTCTGTTGTCAAAACAGGTCTTATCCTCCCTTCTGAGAAAGAGAGGAAATAAGAAGGTAGTGGAACCCAGTGCAATCCCTTACCTCTGCTCCAAAGAGAAGGTGGGAAGGCAAAGGAAGCTTTAAGGAAGTTGTGTAAATTGACTAAAACCAGCAGAGTAAGAGGCTGTTTAGATTTACAGATGATTTTCTTTTAAGAGTTTGGGTTTGTCTCAAACTTGCAAAGGATTTGCACTTCGCTGTGCTTGTTGCAGATTTCTCTGCCTATTTTTGAGGCTTGCGTATCTGTATTCTCTTCCGGCTCCCAAACAGCCTGGCTCTTTCTTCTCACCTTTGCTTCATCAGTATGCATTTCCATTGCCACTGCCTCAGGTAGAGGGAAGCTGAATGAACTTCACTCCTAATATTTCTACCTTTCAAGATCCTTTAATCCTGGCATAGCTTTCTAAAGTAGGTGTCGTAACACTGGCATTTCTCTCCTCAGTAAGAAGCTGATAACTGGGACAACCATTTGAGGACTAACAAGCTTATTTTCTTATTTCAGACAGCTGGAAAAGAGCCTTGTGCTCATCAATACTTTTATTTACAGTGATCAGCTGCATCATCTTTGAATATATTTACCTTCAGAAAGCAAAAGACTGTCTCTTGGGCAGTGCGTGTAGGTTTCGACTCTATTAGGCTACAGGTGAACTGAACAAAACCTAACAGATTCTCCCACTGGTCAGGAGATCCCACCCTATAAACACTGACACAATGAACAGAAAGCAGCACTGTGTGTGCAACTATGCTCTGTTTCTGCTTCTTAAACCAATGGCAGAAGAACTTGTCCCAAATGGCAAAATTAGTTTTACTGAGCCCTACTTGAAGTGAGGTCCTTATCTCATTCCATAGTAAGTAGGTTACTACTGGCTATGTGAGTAGGAGTGCTCTCGATATTCAGTGTGATTTTCCCCTCCCCCTCTTTAATTCATTCACTGAAGCCACAGTTGTATTTCTGACGTCATATTCAATTCCCATAGAGGCCACTGTAGCCTCAAAAGCACTGAACTGTGGCCTTAATGAATCAGGCAGGAGAAATAGGGATAATCATCACAGAGGAAAGTGTATATTTATACACAGGTCGTTGTAATTGATAATAGCTGAAAGGCAAATGCAGGAAAAATACATAAGGGTTTTAATGAGGATTTTCAGTAGCAGTTCTCTGACCACGCTGCAGGAATAATTAGTCATCAGAGCTATAACTCGGGGATTATTGTAATGTGGTTTAGTGAAAGTGAACAAGAGCTCTTTAAAAAAAATCCACTCTTTAATCAGTGTTTACCTTTGACAGCAGGTGCTTTAGCCGTGCCAAGATATTTTTACTATGAACTCAGTTCAGCCTCAAAGATCTAAATGATGCATAGGATTTCATGGCTAGCTCTGTAGTTTAAATGTTATGACTGATCAGGGCAGAAGAGAAATGCCTTTGCATTTCACTGCGATTGTACAGGAGTGTCTCATGTTGTGTGGAAAGAAACTACCACTGTTTTTCTATACCCTTTCCTCGTCACCACACATCTAAAGTTTTTTCCCCCCACTGGTGAAAGTTCCATCTAAACAATAAAACACCATAGACAGGCTGTGCAAAGATCAGTCGAGTTCCCATGTTTATTAGCCTGAGAGATCGGGAGTTTAATGATAAATAGTAAAAGACAGGCTTTCCTTGCAGAGAAGGGGGGCACCAGCAGCCTTCAACCGTCAGGGGTCTGCGTATTCTAACAAATATTCGCATGGTGGTAGTGAGCCATGTGTGGACTAGCTGAAAAGAGCAGACAGCACAAGTGCCTCTTTTCACATAAGCCAGGTCTCAAACCAAGGTAAAGCTTGGGCTTTAAACTGTGGGGCTTCATGCCCTCTGGGTATGCAGAGGTGGATGTGGCCAAACTTTTAAGTACCCAAGGAATGTTACAGACATCTAGGACAAGAAAGAACTGCTCTATGTACTCTTGAGAAATAATGAGACTTAAATAGAAAAAGGGAAAATTTGAGTTGCTTGCCTGGCACAAAATATTCCTGTGTAATATGTTAGATGAGAAGCTGTTTCCTTAGTGATGTAGCTCATCACTTCCCCAGCTGTGTAGATATGCTGATCTGGCTGGTATAGGGTTAGTCTATGATAGAAGTTGGTAGAGCAATCAGATTACCACGGGGATTTATATTTTTTTTTTAATCTTTTATTTCTGTAACTTCTAATAGGAATGTATGTGATGTAACGTTGTTTATGTGATGGGTCTACAGTAAGAGGGATGTTTGTTTGAATTGGTGAAAGCAGGAAAGATTCATGTTTAAAATCAAACATCTGGTTATGACCGAGATGACGTTTCCTAACAGAAGATTCAGTGTTGAAGGTATATATTTATAAATACTGAGGAAAATGGGACACGTGTAGATCTAGCTCCATAGGATATTTATGAAGCTTCATGGTTTTATTTAGACAGAGGTTTGGTAATTATCAACACTAGGGCCATTTAGTAAGTTTGAAAGTAAATCAATAAGAAATTGGAATTCCATTTATTTTGTGACCACTTTGCTGTGACCTAACATGCCAACAAGGTGTAGCAGAACACACCTACAGGACTGTCACACATACCAAATATGAGGAGACACACACATATGCACACTTTCCATTGTTACTTGCTTTCATAAAACAGACTGTGTTATAGTAAGGAATTTTCAGTGGAGATTGAGGAGGAAAGTCCCAAGGTAAAGGAAAATCCAGTGCAAGGTGTAGGGTTCAGCTGGTGGATGCTAATGCTAATGGGAGCTCTGTGGTAACGTGCTTGTGTATTGTGTGATCTGTTTAGTAGGCCTGTTTTAAATGCCTTCAAGCTTTTGCAATTGTTGGGAAAGACATTTGCTTCTCACCACTTTGTTATTTTTGAAAGCTACTAAATATGCAGATCACTACCGCAAACCAAGAAAAGCACGCTGCTCTTGAATTGCTGTCAATGATCGTGACAGTAATAAAAAGCATGTCATAAAAAATGACACCAAAACCTGGAAACTGTATGTTTTTACTGGCAACACCAGTTAAATGTCTGGTGATAGAGGTGGAACAAAGAAAGTGTTAAAGATGATGAACCACAGAGGGCAGCCCTTTGTTAGGCACATTATCCTTCTTTGAGGACGGTTTGTCCCCAAAGCATGTGTGAGTTTTGTGGGAGACGAATACTGTTGTACTTAGTATAGATATATAAATATATAGATATCTTTCTGTTCCTTTAGTTTTGCCCAGTATCGCCATGATGCTGTGGTGGGCAAGAGTTGACATTGTGGTTTCCCTGGAGATGGGAGCATGATCTTATCCCATCCTATGGACTTAGCTTTAGCTGAGCTCATGGAATGCGTGCTGTGCTTGTGAATGCATAAGAATTAACTGTCCTTGTTACATACCAAAAAAGAGAAAGAAAGTAGAGCTATAGTATGCGCAGCTTGCAAACTGGTTTGATTTTTGTGGTGACAGTATGAATAAAGGTCTTGTGCGCAATGGAAGGATTCAGGTATCAGAAATTGAAACCTACCAATGGGCTGCTGCTTGAAGGAATTGGGCCAAAATCTGAGATCCTGATCTCTTCTGATACCAGTGTAGCATCCAAACACAAATCCTTTGGCACAGATCCATCTCTGTGTGAGTGTGCACTGAGGAAGTTAGGAAATATTTCATAGTCTTAATAATATTGCTCTAATTACAAAGAAAACTGGGGGAAAGAGTCCAGACATAGAGAAAAGACTAATTGCCTGGAAGCTGTTAAGAAAGCATAAGGATCCTGAAACAATCAATCCACAAGAATTACTGTTTTTCTGATTTTCCTAAAGATCCTTCAGCCTTTGATCATGCCTGCTGCTGGTCAGCAGGTGGAATACAGTGTGCTGTATTTGTAAGTTTTCTGGACTGACTCTGTCATTGTGAATGCCACAATGAACTGTTTTGTTGCACTGAGCTGCTTAAGGAGAGGTCTGGTATGCTGCATGTAGACCACTGCTAAGGTGACAATTCAACATGAGCAAAGATGGTCTTGCCTGATGCTTTGAGAACTTATCGCTTAGGAAGTGGTAGCTGTGGCTGATGTCACCAGTGTGGCTACCCTTGCGCCTGATGGTCTGTCAGTGATATTGGGTGGTGGAATGCAGATGTCATTAGCTAGACGTGGCTACTCTGTGGAAATGTATATGGCAGTGATACACACAGTCAGGTTCAGATTGTGTGCGTATTCAGGTGCAATCTGAATCTCATTAGTTAAGCCGTGATGTAACCTATGTTATTTATTGAATCTAAGTGGCTTTGTAATTGTACCATGATCATAAAATGGTACAGGGTTTAAATATATCTAGAATAATTATATTGCATCTGTGGAACAGCATATCTGATTTCCAGTAAAGAAGAAAATTCAGTACTGTAACTGAGGGAGGAAGGCTTGGATGAATCTTTACCTGGATGTAGAAAATGGCTGTGGAGGAGTTGTCAGGAAAGCGAGCTAGCAACCTGTTACCAATGGATTTTTCTCTTGCGGCTGAGGCACTGGCAAACTCTCTCATGCCCAAGAACTGATCTGGTGGTTACATACCCATTAAAAGCTGTGAGCTATTTGACAGAGGATGCTATCAGTCATGTAAGCAACATACTTGGGTAACCTTAGTCTTGCCTGGTAAGGATTCTGTAGTTAGGCGTTGTATCAAAGCATAGGCGCTCTAGCATGAGAGCTGTGATGAGATGCTCTGTTAGGCTCACCTTTTTGCAAACTGGAGTTGTATTTGTTAGAGGAGGAATGTGTAAAAAGTTCCCTTCTTTGCCAAAGTTGCCGTGTCAGAAGAGCACAGGAGGTAGTGAAATATGAAAATACAAATAGCTTGGAGCCAACAAACCATTTAGTTGAAAGTGAATGAAAAAAAATATTCTCCTGTAGAGCAAGAAGAATATGTTCTGGACCTGTCTTTCTTGTGACCTACAGGGTTTTAAGAGAAGAACTTCAGAATTTTATTGGCATTGCCACCATTAGGCGAATTTTTCCTTCCCTTCTCCCCAGACTGGGGTCAGCTTTAAAGAGAGCATTAAGTGAATGGCTAATGGAATTAAGGGTATAATAATAGAAGGATATAGTGAGACAATTGTATTAACAAGAAATAAATCATGTTGAGTGTAAGGTAAGTGTTTTTTAATTGATTGATGGGAAGGATGCTCCATCGGTTTTTCTGAGGACTAACGGCCACTTGCCTTCTCATCTACAGTAAAAATCCAAAAGGGAAAAAGAGTTACGAAAATTATGCAGTGGGGATATAAATTATTCAGAGAAGATGACCATTTTGTGCTGACATCACTAATGTGAAAAAGCATTAAATCTTTGACATTCTCTGCATTCCTCAGAGGATGTGGTGGCTGGAATGAGGTATTAGAGATTACAGCTGGAACATTACTTCAGCTTCCCTGGATTCCTTAAGTGGTTTTCCAAGGTGATCTAGTAAGTAAAAACTCAGCAAGGGCTGTGGGTACCAAGCTGCTCTGACTTTTTTTTAACTTTTATAATTCTAGTGACTTCATCTCTAGTGAAAACAGCTCTGATGTTCTGTGTAGTATGGACTAGAGATACAGGTGGTGTATGTAGAGGTTAATGAAAGCTGGTGACTATTTTGAGTGTGGAACTTAAACCTTGTATGTACATAACTCCACTGAAGAAGTGGAGATGGGAATGTTAAGTATGAAGTGAAGCTTTTAGGGCCAAATCTTCACACTTCGTAAATGGTCTGATTTTACAAATAGAAGCATGGTGCCAAGTTTGCAGTTTTTCAGGACCTGATTTTCTTCAGTCAGGGGATGCAAAAATTAAGTCCTAGACATAGCCTGGTGAGATACAGCTGAAATGGAAACTTTCTGAAAAGGCAGTGAAGGATAACTACCAAAGGTCTACAGAGTATGCAAGTAAAATCAAAGCAATGTGAAGGGAGAGAGGTCATTTCATGGCTTTTTTAGTTGAGAGCTTTTAAGCACTGCAATTAAAGTGGCTTTCATTGTCAGTAATTCAGCAGACCCCTCTATGTGATGCAAGACCTTAAATCTAACCTCATTTGATTCCTCAAGACTTAATCAACTGTCCCCCCAACATTTCTCCAACCTATTCTGCGCCTCTGTGTTACTTTTCCTGAGATCAGTTGCAGCTGGCAGTCTACACTAGTGGAGATGCCTGTGTGGAGGCATATCTCTGCTGGTGGGCAGCATGGGGAGATGTCCTGGTTTCAGCTGGGGTAAAGTTAATTTTCCTCTCAGTAGCCGCTGTTTTGGATTTATTACAAGAATGTTGATAATACTGATGTTTTCAGTTGTTACTGTAAAATCAAGGACTTTTTCCAGTTTCTTATATTCAGCTAATGAGCAGGTGTGCAGGAGCTGAGAGGGAGCATAGCCAGACAGATAGCCCAAGCTCACCGATGGAAATATGCCATACCGTAAACATCATGCTCAGTTTATGAATGAGAGTTGGCCAGGGGGAGAAGGCTATTGGCTTTATGGCTTTCCAGGAATCTTGAATCCTCTCTTGGATGGGAGTTTGCACATTTTTTGGGCTGTGATTCAGTCGTTGGGTGGTGAGAAAAATTGTATTATATATAGTTTTGTTTGCATATTCATTATTATAATTACTATTATTAGTATTTACTTTGTTGTCTTATTCAACTGTCTTTTATCTCAAACCATGAGTTTCCCCTTTTGTCCATTTCTCCTCCCCATCCTTCTGGAGGGGAAGGGGAGGGATCAGCAAGCAGCTGTCTGGTGCTTAGTTGCTGGCTGCTGGGTTAAACTACAACAGGAGATGACTTCAGCAGCTTCATTGCTTATGTGGTGTGCTCTTTTCCATCAGAGAGGTTGTAGAGGCAGAAAAGGCCACTGCATAGAACAGTACTCACTTCATTAGCAAGAAAGAATTTAATAGGCTTGGAGAGGGTTGTTTTTTTTAACCCTTAGTGCTGTGGAAACAAGAGGAAGCTGGTGCGAGTGCAAGAGTCACTGAATTTAGGTTCGCTGAACTTTCACAGTGAGGCTTAGAGAGGTGTGATGACCTATTCAACCTTTCAGAGGAGGTCAGCAAAAGAGGTTTTTTACTTAAAAAATAGAGTAAGCCCTGGCTTCTTGTGCCATATAGACCACAGATTTCACATACAGCCCTTTAGTGGGTGTTAATAATTGGGTTAATAGGTACCTTAGATTTCAAAACTGGATCAGTCTCACTGGGCAACTTCAACATAACTATGGTGTTGCTGTTTGCAGCCAACCTGAATTGCGTGTGAACAGACACTGTTTTTCAATTGAGGGAACAGAAACTTGTGTAGCTCTCCAATAGAGCAAACCAAAAATGTTTCCAAACAGTCAGCTTAGTAAAATGCAACAAAAATAAAATTGAGAGCTCTAATTAATATCTTTTTTGAAAGGCAGTGTCTTTTTCTACAGGTAATATTCCAGCAAAATATACAGAACTTGCTAAGTAAGGAGCTTTGGATATTGCTGTTGTCCCTGAAGAGGGATCAGCTGTGGTGTTGCTGTCCTGCAGCTTCAGAACTCTGTAAATGCTTGTCTTTGCATTAGTGGTGTCCTGTGGTCAGCCTGTCATTGACTTGTCAGTAGCTGGTTGCACCAATTTTTGACCGTACTGTGGTGTCATTTGCTGTAAATTAATTTACTTTTGCCATTAACTGCAGACAGTACGCGGTCAATTCAATTTTGTCAATTAAAGGCAATAACCCTAGCCAAGCTTTTTGATGCTATTCTTAGTTCACCCCTTGGGACTACTCTACTTACCTTTCCAGAGGTACTGGTAAAGTTATATTATCATTCCTTGTCTAATATTTGTGATTTGTTGGCTTTGCTTTAATACATGAACAATTAAGTCTAAATGAGAAGATTCTTGCACAGACTAATCTCAGGGATGTGAAAGTTTTGGGAGGAGAAAGCAGAGGGCAATGGAAATGAAATTGGAGGGGTACATCCTCTTGCATAAGAGCAGACTTAGCTAAGTGGTAGATAGAGAGTACCAGATAAGCAAAGGTGTCCTGGGCCTCCTGTCTCTCCATGTGCTGTACGGTATTTTCTTTTCTATCCTTCTGTAGGGTAAATGTTCCAAAGCCTTGCCTGCTGTAGAAAGCAGATGTGATTGCACAGCAAATCTAATACTTGCTGCCTGGTTCGGAGAGCAGTCATCTTTGTTTCCTTACTTGCAGGCTGACAGAGATGACTAGTTTTACCACAAAATACAATAGGGTCTCCTGGGTTGCTTGACACAGTCTTAGAATATCCCACAAGCTGTATATGTATTTATATGCGCCACTGATGGGGGTCATACTGTAAATAACTTTGTAAAAACCTGATTTAAAGGATACTTATTATTAAAGTAATACAAGGAAATTGAGATGCATGCGATTTGACTCTTCCATGGCTTTATCAGATATGGGGGTCTTCTAACTTGATTACTTCAGCTCTTTTTATATGCAAAGATGGCTGGCAAAAAGGAGAAAGACATAAAGAAAAGAAATGTCTTTGTATCCTGTCCATCTTTACTCAGGTTCTTGTATAAACCCTCATATCCATGTTCCCTAGAAGTTGATGTTGATTCCTTGATTTGCTCTGACATGATGAAAAAAGCTGTTTTACTTCTTGGGTAGAGCTAGAGATGTCAGTCTTACATAGCTTTATTGTATTTGTCTCTGTCTTATCTTGTCTAGCCGTCACCACTTAGAGTATGGCAGCAATAAACAGTTTGGTTTCAGTCTTACAAAGCAGTGTCAGTGCCTTTTGTATGTTAGCTGTTAATAGTGTGTATATGTAGTAGGTAATTTCAGAAGTCACGTTTTCCACTAGTGATTTAGAAAACCAGAAACTGTGTCAAATAGCACACAGCTGCTTGTGGCAATAGTTTCACTTTTTCTTCTGCTTGTTCGGTTCAATGAAAAAATGGTTTTGCTTCAGACTTCTTTGTGACAATGTTAGTGAAGTTTTTCTTTACAGGACCTTGTTATCTAAAAGATGGGTCACACACTGGCTTGCTTAATGAAAGAACCTGATTAAGTGGAAGGCACTTGTGACTTTACAGCCTCTAAAAGAGAGGAAAATGCACACAGGATGACATGGAAGTAGCATCTGTGCAGTACATGGAGAAACTCTGGTCCTGCAAGAGCACACATGTTCTGCTCTCTGGTGTAGAAACACTTATTGCAGTACTTTATTGCTGTGTTTTGGCTGTTTGTGTAGAATTAAAAGATGGTATGAGGTATTATGCATTGTTAGTGCTGTGCACTTTTGGACAGACTGAACAGAGAAATGTTGTCTCCCAGTTATGAGAAGAGTTACCTCCACTCAGAGGGGTGGAAGAAAGCATCATAATGCTGGGGAACATGGCAAAGTCTGAACTATCAATCTCTGAAAAAACAGGAAAGCAACACTGATTTATGTGACACCTTGGCCGACATGAGAAACAGAGGCTGCATGTTAATCAGAGAAACTTGAACAGGCAAGAGATGATTGGAAAAATATCTCCATTTCTTTGGGTTAATGCAGTATGCTAGCCTTTCATCCCTTAAGACAGCAGGATCAATTCAGGTTTGGGTCATAAGTGGAAATGAGGTTAGCAAGCTCAGGCTGATCTCCAGTGGACATTTATCTACATTATGAAGCCATTGTGTGATACAGTAAGAATGGCCAGCAGTGTTTTCAGGGAGGCTGGGGGAGCTGGGACTGCCTCAGCAGTTGTACCTAGAAAAAACATCATCTTCAATCTGCTTAAAGCTGCTTCCCAGGTATTTTGTCTTGCTGCTCTCAAACAAACCAAAACAAACAAACACTTGAACTTGCAGTAGGGCCTACTGTAGTGCTGCTTAAAACAAAGCTTGTCTTGAAATGACTGCTATGGCTGAAATCTGACTTTTAATGTACACGCTCTGCTAAGTGCTTAAGCAAGTGCTGGTGGAAGGCAATTCTGGCTCTCAAAATATTGTGACTTCTACCACGAATAGTACCTTCAAAGCATGGGGCTCTTGACAAATAGAAATGTGAACACAATTCTTTCTGCAGGGAACCAACACATAGGGTATAAAACTGTAGTGGCAGGAGAGGTGTCATGATGTTAAGACTTGGCCACACCATGATGGTTAAGGGGCATTGCTCTGAACTGTATCAGCCACTGAGGCCGATGTTACCATTCGTGGATCTGCACAGAAAGAGTGGGCAGGAGCAAATTCATGGTGCGAAATCAAGTTTTCATGCAGTGTTGTGGCAGATATGAGAGATCATTTGAATGGTTGATACTTTTCAGCGATTAAGATGGCCAAAGGAAGAGGCTATGGGATATAAGAGGATAGTAACTTTGAATTTTAAGGAGAGGAAGTAGAGGTGTAAATGCTGCAAAAAAGGGAAAAGGATGAATCAGAAGAACAGTAGGTGACAATCTTTCAGTTATGGGCTCTGAAAGGGGTTGTTGTTGATGCTGGAGGCTCTAAAATAGAAAATAAATACCTTAATTTTGCATTCTAGCAGTTGCCAATTCAGGATTGAAGTTGCTAAGGTAAACTTATGAGTTAGTAGCTTCTTCAGTCTCCTGGCATGGCTTTTCTTACTTAGAAGACTAAAGCAAAACTATGTCAGTGTTGCTGGCTCTCTTGCTCTTGGTTTGAAAGTTGAAATGAAAGGGGAAGGGAACAATAAGAACGTCAATGTTGTGCAGAGCTGAAGCTGTTTAAATGTCTCTGGCTGTAATCTGCTCCATTTCTAAGCTTTAAATTCACCCACGCCTCAATTTAGCTGTAGGAATTGCTTCTTGCACCTTGCATCAAAACCCACCTGCTGCTATTGCATCTTTTCTGGGGCCTTTAACTACTTTCCAAAACCTTAGAAATAAGTTGTCCAGGCTAAAGAGCCGTGGTGCCTTGAAAATGTATTTGCTGCTGTGTTAAATTGCGTACTTCCTGCCCTTTTAATTTCTCCAGCATGAGGAGTGAAGTGGGAGCACCGCGGGCAGCCCAGCAGCAGGAGAGGATTGAACAGTGTATGGCAGCTGTGCCTGTTTTCTGCTAATGGACTAGGGGTTTTAAACTCTACTGACCAGCGCAGAGCTGGGCCTTGTAGTCATGTAGCCAACTCACTGTGGACTGACTCTGTAGGCAGAATTGCCAATGCAGCTGGCCAGCAACTGCCTGACCCCTAGGTGGGAGGTAAAAATTAGGCTCAAACTAGTTTTCGTGCAGTGTTTTGCACACTATTAATTTGCAACAGTTTGGAATTTTTTTCCTGAATCTGAGAAACTTCAGTTTTCTTTCAGACTGATAACAATGATTACCTCTGAACGTAGAGCAAAGACTGGATGCCCTGTGTTAGATGCTTAAGTGCGTGGAGCTTGTTTGGGCAGTATTACTGAAGTGGGTGCATGCAGCTCCTCTTGCTGGCAGGAGCCATGTGTTCAGTCAGTGTTTCTGAGCCCTGGCTTTGCAACTTGACAGTGTTTTGGGTTATTAGCTTAATTTCAGGGTGTTGTCTGTATCAGGACTTAATTGTTTGATATTTGTGCATCCTGATGAGGAAGATATGCAGAGTGCAGGTTTAAGAAGATGACCTGTAATTCATCACACTCCTTTCAGCCAGTGAGTGGGACAGAAGTAACAGATCTCGGAACCGGGGCATGCCCTGTGCAGCGCAAGGGCATGCTGATGGCTCCTGTTGGGTGCTCAAGACCCTTCTGTGCTGGCAAAATATGGAAAGCCATTGCTTTCTTACATGGTCCTTTGATCTCTTCCCACTTGGATATCAACATATATTCAAGCAGCTGACACCCATCAGCCTCACTGCGGGCCTTAGTGAGTAAGGCAATTGCCTGTAAACACTGGTTTAAAAGTAGTTATAGAGATTCTCTTAGCTTAATCCAGTACAGAGAATGTGTGTGAATGACAAGCATCATATCTCTAAACTGATAAGGCTACCCAACAGAAAGCAGTTAGTGAAAGTGATTGATATAATTTAAATAAGTCATTGTTACTGATGTTCATCTACAGGCTTTTGAATGGCCAAAATGGGATAAAACCCACTGATGTCTGCTGCTATATATACTGCAATAACGGTAACTAATTTTGTAAATGCTAGGTCATGAGGGTCATGAAAACTGTTGGCTGGCAAATGACTTCCAGCAAGTGCTTGTGTAAGATGTTTACTTGAAGGGTCTAAATCTCAATCCCTGGTAGCCAGTCCTGTTAAATACAGAATAACCGCTGCTGGTCCAGGAAATGACTAATCCAGATACTACTAGAAGCTGAGAGACTATTCCAGGGAGAAGCCGTAGTCTACTTACTATTTTCATTTTCTTTATGCTATTCACTAGACATCTCCTGTGGACTACTATGGAGACATGATCCTGGGCTGGACAGGCCTGAATCGGATGCAATAAGGCTGTTCTTACAGTCCCAATGTATGTGCTATTTATACGCTACACTGCTCAGAGAAGGCTTAACTGAGCAAAGCCTGCCAGGTAGCTCTCATCATGTCTGCTGTAATTCACTGAGGCTTCTTGTGATGTGGTCTGTGGTCTGCTCACTGGAGTTCTTGCGGACCGTGTTCCCATGGTCAGCCCATGTAGCCACACCAAAAAGAAAGGGAACATCAAGAGCTTTGAGCTGTGCCTTGGAAATGCAGAAGGCATTGGATCCCTTGGGGCCTGGGGGGTCCAGCTAGAACAAGTTTGAGGCGCAGTTTGGACTGAAGCTTGCCATTTGAGTAGCCCTGTTAACCTTCCACACGGTGCAGGAGCCCTTGCAAAGGCAGCAATGACAGTATGATCCCTGCACCTTACAAGTAAACACTGGGGTCAGACACTTTCTGCTTAGAACAACAGTATTTGAACACTGAACATTTGTTCCTAGCTTTCAATTATGCCACAAGTCATGGTATTTTTGTGCTTTCTTCCTGATATAATTTTTGAAAATTCGCATTGTAGATGTGGAGACTATGCAATGGCTTGAGGGTGTGCATTACAATTAGTATGAGTTAGATAGTAACGACATGTCTAGTCTAATGGCCCTTCTGGTTTTCTCAGAGAATGAGATATTTGCATTGAAAAGGGGCGGAGCTATTAACTGTGGTTTGCTGCTCAAACTCAGATCAGGCTTTCACCTAGACAACTAAGAGATATGAGTCTACATCTATCTTCTCACCACACGTGTATTTCTTTTTCACATGTGTAGAGCCAAGAGCAAGAAAAAAATCTTTTAAAAGCTGTGAAGTGCCGTATTATGAAAGAAGCATGTGTTATGAAAAAATACAGATTGGAAGGTATCATCACTGAGCTGAAAGGAAAGCGCAGCCTGCTGAGAAGAAGCTAGCAAGGACATATCACAGATGCAATAACCAAATTGAGACGCTTAAACATATGCTTTCTTTCAAGCTGTCAGCAGAACTTTGTCCTTGCTGCCTTCTTCCTTAAGTCATGTTGTGTTGTGGACTTCTGTCAAGATGCTGCTCTGTGTCCAAAGAGTTTCAGGTGCCATTTCCAGTAGCGGGAGGTGAGCTGTCAATGCATGAAAGGCTGTACTCTAAGTGATGGTTGCAATTAAATACTCTGGAGTCTGTAGCTGGATACCAGGTCAGTGACTGCTGCCACACTGTTGGGGAACCATGGGCAGGTTCCGGGCTGGCTGTATCAGTTCTGGCAGTCGGAAGCTGTCTACTTTTGCTGCAGCTCTTGCATGCCCTTGCATGAGTAAATTTACCGCTTGGTTAGCTTTCTCTGCCTATAAAGCAGAAGCGATAGTATGTATTTGATCCTATTTTCCTACACTCTCAGAATCCACTTGCGTATGTGAGGGTCACGTAATTAAAAGATGAGATGAAAAGAGGATCTGTTCTCTAGAAAGTTACAAAGCTGCCAAGAAAAATTCCCAAAGAGACTTTTTATGCTTGGATGCTGACCCGAAGCAAACCTTTGCAGCTTTACCTGTAATTAATGGAAGTTCAGTTTAGGCTTTGTCCTAATAGTATTTGGATACCAGACAGAAGAAACTCCTAGTCCAGTTGTGCAAATATTGCAGCCTGGATTCTGCTGATACTCTTCTAAAGGCTGTCAATGTTTTACCTGAATTACTGGGATGCTGGTTACAGACTCCATGGTAATACAAAATGTCTACCTGCTGTTCCTTGGAGGTCAGCAGATGAAAATCCAGGGAGCAAAATTTCAGTGTATTGAGGGAGATTCTTATAGTCTTTGAGTAAAATCGATGAACCGCAAAAAGCAGGAAGAATATTTTTTTATTTTTCCTGAATTTTTACAGGTTCCTGTTGAGCTCTTCCTGGCCTCCTTGAAGCAAAATAAATAACAATCAGACTGTTGAGACTCTAGAGCTGAAATGACCACAAATTTTGTTGCCATGAACACTGCCAGTGTGAAGCTCTAAAATATTGCAAAGAATCCTAGATAATCAAAACTTGTTTAAAGAGTCATTCAAACTCCAAGTTGAATGGGTTGACCATATCAGCTGAAAGCTGATAGTGGTCTCCATTGGTTTGCTGGATTAAGCTGTTGTGTTGACCCCTTCCTAAATCTTGTCTTTGCCTTCTGTTGCAGTCGTGTACTGGAAGTGCTGGTGGAAGCGCGTATGCCTTTGCCCTGCTGGAGTCTTTACTTCTGTTTAGGCTGATCTGCTTTTGCAGGAATGAGGTCTATTCAGCTCCCTGCTGTTGCAATCAAAAGCTGCTTTGTGCAAACGGTTGTGGGCTTTTGGCTGCCTGATCTTCCTGCAGGAGTAGCTGCTGCACAATGCCAGGGATAAGATGCTTGGTTCAGTGGAGGGGTGGATTACAAATTGCTTTCCCAAGTCAAGCAAATCAAACAAGCAGGCTCTGCCACTTCTCCCACAAGCATCAGGTTGACTTGACTTGAGTAAGTTTATCCTGTAAAAGGCACTTGCTTGCCTACTTGCTTTGCTTCTACATCACCACATTGAGCATCTGTTTGAATGTGTAAATAAGTGTTTCTGGTAATTATTGTAAAGGATCTCTATGTTAGAAAATCTGGAGTACTGCTAATATGAAGTACTCATGGATGAGCAAGAGAGATGGGTTGCCCCCAACAATTTGTTTTTCAAGTTCCGCTGTGGACCAGAAAAGCACGAGGAAGTAGCTGTCCTGAACTGAAACAGCAGGATAACAGATCTGTGTTTTATAGAGATGCAGTATCCAAATTTGTGGTAGCCCAGGTGAACTTTTTTGGTCAGTGCCTCTCCCCAACTGGTTTCACTCCTCCCTTTGCAGTCATGCAGCCCCGTACTCCCATGATAAGCATCCACCCCCAGCTATTATAAGCAGTACAAACAAACGACAAATCTCTCTGTGCAGGAAGGTAACAAGAGGGTGATCAGTAGCTTTAGTTATCTTTCCTTCATGTTTATTGCAGTCTGCTGCAGATATTTCAAATGTACTGACATTGATTGACAGCTTCTATTAAGGCCTATCCAAGGCAGCTGGATTGAACAGATACATTAAATAAAGCAGTTATTGCTTTTCATTGCCTTTCTGTAAAATATCGCTGCTAAATAGCTTCTGCCATCAGATGCAGATAGGTACATGGTTTTAATTTGAGGGACTGCTTTATAACACTGCACAATTGATGGTGGTCTTTGTTTCCCCTACAGTAAGGATCGAGTACATCCTGGAGAACTGATGAGCTGTCTTCTGAGGGGGAAGGGTGGACCAGGGAGGGGGCAGCCACCTTTGTTGCTCTCAGTCTTTTTTATACTTGCCATGCTTGTCAGTTGTTTGCAGCACAGACAGAAATAATGTCAAGCAGGGCCCCTTATCTCAGGATGTTGTAATGTAGCTGCTGTAAGCCTTCGCCTGGAGACGAGATAAGAGCAACCTTACAAGCTTGTGGGGGAGCAAGGAGGGGGGCCAGCAGTGCCATTGCTGGGACAACAATGGCAGAGCTGTCACTTGCACATTATGACTCTTTTTGGTGCCAAGGAAAGATATGTATGCTGAGTGGTGAATAACAAGCATGAAAATAAACGTCCCGAATGTTCATCTAATAATGATGTATTTGTAACAGGATTGTACTGCCCAATGATATTCTTTCTTTATCTCCTCACTAAACGGTGGGGCAGCTGGGTGCTCTGGCATGGCATGATGTCCTTTCTTTTGTGTGCTGCATATTAATCCTTTATTGAAGTAATTAAATGTGTGCTTAATGGCAATGAGCTGGCAGAATGAACGTACAATTGAATTAGCAGTTATGATGGGGAGCGTGCTACAAGATGAACTAAATGCAATTACTGTAGGCATTTTTCTCCAAGTCGAATCTGGCTACATGACAAGACTTAATTACAGGTTGTTAGACACACTCTCTGATCTCGTAGTGGTGCATGCAGAGGCACAGCTTCAGCTCTGTCGTGTACACATAACACATGCACAGACACCCATTTACTATGAGATTTAGCCTGGCTGAAGGGTCAGTGTGGATTCCTGACATTGCTGCAGGCAGCTTTCAGTTGTGGTGGGAAACACAGATTAAAAACCAGGCAAATTACAAAAGGGGAAGACCAGCGCTCCTCTGCTGGGTGTCTGGTGGGGGGTCTTTGACCAGCTCCTTGTTGTCTGGTGATCATCCCCTTTTCTTAGGGGATACCCACTCTTCCTTGAGGACAAGGGGAACAAAGAGCAGGTGGTAATGGATTCTTCTGTGGAGTCCCTCTCTCAACGTATGTGCCTCTGGTCAAACACTGTTCTCAGCAGGACTACAGATCAACTTGCCTGATCCCAGCTGGACATCTCTAGACTAGCAGGAAGAGAGTTTGAGAGTTGGTTTTTGAAAAGATTCTGGAAACAAAAAGGAAAAAAGCAAAACAATGTGGAGCTTTTAATTTGTAATGCTAACTAAGTTCTACAACATGACCTACAGTTGCATCAGGACAAAGTGCTGTGATTTACGATGTGGTAAGTTGCTGAGATTTCTGACACTGGGGGGACTGTAACTACAGTATTGCAAATATGGATTTGACAGCTCTTTAGAGATATGAAATGTCAAATCCAGGGTTCCCAGACGTGTTTTTTCACTGTTTCAGAATTGGACTAAGTTTCAGCTGTCATCAAGGAAAGATTTGGTCTGTTTTGATAACTATTCAGTCTGGATCATTGTTAGCAGCACGTATACATCTCCACTTTCAGGGCCTGCCTAGTGTTACTGACACACAAAGGACAAGAAGGCCTTCTCGGCCCATGCTCCTCTGTGCTCTTAGGTGTTACGTGCCTGTTGTAGCCGGTGTTGCCTGCCTTTGGGGAAGGCAGGCTCTGAGGTATGAAATCTCTCAGAGAAGGTCCTGAGACAGAAATGTGTTGTGGCCACTCAGGCCTCAGTCTAGAGGCAGCACAAACCTTTCTTTACATCAGCAAGAGCTCTGCTGTCAAGACAGCACAACCCAGTGCTTACCATGTCCCAAACTGCCAATCTCATGTGGCCATTCTAAGTGACTGCAAACTTCTCAGGGTGTGTCTGAGTTCCTGTGGAAAGGTGCAGGTGATCAGTGTTGCATTTTGGTGCTCCACTCTCTTGTATTTTTTGTGCCCTATATTAATTTCTAAATCTGACATGGCATCACAAAGGAGAGTATGGTGACAGGAGGTGGCAGTGAAAACGATGGTACAATGTGTAACTGTTTATGAAACAAAAAAAATGTTTAAATTTTGTATTTCAACATAATAAGGCAAACCTTCTGGTCACCAGACCTCCCAAGGCTTATTTTATAGCTTTCGTTCTCTTTGAGGCCGTAAATGAAACCCTTTCAGCCCTAATGACCACAATGACTTTCCTCGATCATGTTATTGCTACTTTGGCACATTTATTGCTTTCACACGCACTAATGGATGAGTTTGGATATGTTAACAATTTATATATCATTTGATCCTAAAAAAGAGCCAACTCCCACCAACCAAACCAACTTAGCCCTGAGGATTGAGTAGCTTTTAAGGAGTATAAATGAATTTAATGCTTTAGAAAAAGCTTCTGTAAATTATGAACATGACACCTATTACATTAAGCTGCATTAAGCATTAATACATCTTCATTACTGGCAGGTTGCCCAAACCTCCAAGGTTGGAAAAGCTGCCTATAATGCCCAGTGTGGTAGTCACCTAAGCTGTGATTTATGGCCTCTTTTTTGGAGGGTAGGACACCCTGACTCTCAACCTGCTGCATTTGCCTATGAAGAAATGTCCTCGTAATACCTGTTGCATGATGGCTTTTTTCCTAGTGTTTCATTGGCCTGTCCACATCGGAGTATCAGACTCTTTGGTAAAAAGGTGCGATAAATCTCATGGGAGCCATTGCAGAAATAGAAACTAGTTTTGCTAACCTTTTTAAGCCACCGGTAGTGGATTGCTTGACAGATTTTTCTAACCACTGGCCAAAAATTATCTCACTGAGCATGTAATAGTCATTTCTTATTGTAAATCCTTTCTGTGCTGTAGGCACCAAAGGCTGGAATTGCTGAATTGTTGTTTCCAGTGTTGTGGAGGAAGAAAGTCTAAAAAATAATCACAGTACATTAACGAAAACCTGCTCTACATGGTCAAAGAAAGAAATAAAAGAGATTTTAGTGTCTTAAAAAAGCAATATCCATTAGACTCAGATTTGGCTAGAAGTGGACTGAAAGGCTCTTATTTCAAGAAGATGTACAGACTCAGGGAAAAAAACAAGCTAAATGCTTCTGACATTGTAATTGATTTTATGTGGTACATTTATGAGACTTTCAATTCATGTTCCTTATAGGATGTAGCACTGAGGGGTTATTGCAACTACTGAGATGGTTATGTTGTTGTTCTTAAAGGAACAATTTGGTTGTTCCTCTGTTCCAAGAATGAGTACTGACTTGGGCTCAGTGTTTACACCTTGCTATGGAGGAATAAGTAAACTAGGGACTGCTGTTTCACAGAAGGAAATGCATAGCACATCTTGGGAATTTGGGTGCCATAGGATGCTGTAATGAGTCTCACATTGGCAGGCAGAGGGTAATCCACTGGCTCAGAGAGGCTGTCATACGAGACTGCAATCCAAGCATAAAGCAATGTGGTCACTATATGAGATGGAGTTTTAATGGATATTGTTCATGGTGTTGGAATATATGAAGCAATAAATTGCTTTTCTGGATGATTTCATGCTGAAGCAAGGTTGAAGACTTAGGTAACGGCACATGGTTTACTGCAAATACATGAGATTTACAGCGGTAGGTGTATAACCTATTAGACAGTAGTGAAGGGAAGGAGAAACAAGCAAACCCCAAAGCCTTTTAATTAAAGCAATATTCCAAGGTTCAAAGTGAAGTTCTCGGAAGTTGAGAAATACTGTGTTTCAGGTAACCTAGCCTTCTAAATACTCTGTGAATGTGTGTGTGTATCTATGTGTGCACATTTTGTTATGGGTTTCAATTATACAAAAGCATGTTTGCTTCTTCCAGATACTACAAGCTTTGGCGCACAGCATGAACCATGCACAAAGTGTGAGACAACTCTACGATATGTCTTCCTGTAGTCATGGCTCAATGCCAGGGGTTATGTAAACTCTGTGATAAATATGTATTTAATAATTTCCTGATGTTGTTCTTTGTGGCAACTGTCCTGTAGACAAATATTAATGAATTTATCTTTATTGCTTTCCTGTGAAACAGCCAACTAACATGCTTACATCATTGAATATAATTCACCAGAAGTCAGTGAGAAAGTTTGAGTGCGTCAAGTTAAGCACGTGTTCAAATCTCTGTAGGATCAGGGCCTCAAATGCCTTTACTGGATTAGTGGCAACGTGAAAATAAAAATAAATAGTAAATTACATTAATGTGACTTCACTGAAACTGTGAAGCTCGCTACTGTGTCCTGAAAAGCACATTAAGAGGAAATTATTAGACATGCAGAATTTAGACACGCACTTATGTCTAACTGGAGCTGTGGTTGCTGTTGCTTGGCTTGTTTGTTTGGGTTTTTTGTTGTTTGCAAGTGAACAGACAGGTGGTAGTATTATCTGTTCTCTTAACTGAAACTTAATTTGAAAGGGCATTGACTTTACAGAAATTATCCTGGTCTCCATGACAAAACTCCTCCTGGACACACTTCTCAATATAGGAAGTCCCTGAAAATGACATGCCATACAAAGCTCTCTTCCTGCTGTAAGGTGCTTTCACAAAAGCTCTGTGCCTTTTGTCACCCTTTTAAGAAGTTTGGAGCTTCTGAAGAATGTACTTGTTTACTTCATTATCTCATCTTGTGTGGATTGTCCAACTTACTGTGTGTTTCTCAAGAGAACAAATAATATTGCTTTTTAAAAATCTTTCAAATTGTTGCAGAAACTTCTTTCATAAAAAAGTCACATTAATTATTTGCCCAGCCCTTTTCATAAGTTAAGTATTTACCAGAGGAATTTATTTTAAGTTTACTTTATAATTTATCATTAGCTCCTACACACTTTAAGTCGTACAAGGGAATATGGTCATAAGCCTTTTTGGCAATTGTAAAATCCTGTCCAAAAGCTGTCAGAAACTATAGGTCACTATTAAAGTTATGCAAAAAAAATTTGCATCTACTAGCTTCAAAGGAATTGAAGAAAAATATCCTTAGAGCTTGAATAGTATAATTGAGCTTTTGAATCTAATATTTAAGCTAAGAATTTGCCAGTGCATCTAAACATGGGAAGATCAAGTACTTGAGGTTTCTCTGGAAATTGGAAAAGACTGTGTGTGAGGTTAGGATCTCTTTTAATTGAAGACGTGTATGATAATTGCATCCAAAGCCAAAAGGTCATTGGGTTTGTCTTCTACTGAGTGTTATCCTTACTAAAAGATGTTATGGTATGTTACAGGAGGTAATGTTTCCTATTAGACATAGGGACAGAAAGTACTTTAAAGCACGTGAACTGCTTATTTCTCTGTATTTCTAGATACTCCAAGCTATAGTAAAGAGCATAGCAGATTTCTCTGTACTCTGCTTCACAGGAAAACTTGGTGAATGTACAACATATTCTCTGACTTAGTAAGTGTGCACAAAGTGTTTTGCAAGTTTCAAGGCCTGAAATCCTTTCTTGGGGAACAGGTATGAGATGGCTAACTATTTGTAATGCTGGAAACATGTAGTAAAGTGTGTGTACATGTCTATTATTTATATATACATATTTCTATATACACACATTCTGATAGTAGCATGGATTAGGGTGATAAACTGAGTTTTACTGTGACACTGTACCTTCTGTATAAATATACAAGTATTGTAGTCAGCTTAATTTTCTACACCTGTCAGTGATTCAATGATGTTACATAGAATTTCATGTATGTAAAACATACACATTTTAGAAACTCTGTAATTATCAAATTTTATCAAACATAAAATATTGCATTTCATAGACATGAAGGGCAGAAAGTGCATAGAAGCTGGGAATTCTAAAACCAGAAAGTTATCCATATTTAAGTTTAAGGTACTCTGTTTTCTTTTCGCTCTGAAGTAAGTAGAAGAGAAGATTTATGCATCTGAGCTGTTGTTTTTGTTAAGCCAAGCATCTGAATGCATTTTACTGTGTATCTAGAACAAATGCAGAATAACCTTGGGCCGTTTGAGTGAGCTCACTTACATACTTAACTAAGTATAGATATGTGAAAATGTTGGCTCATGTTGTTGCAACTTCAGTCTTAACCAGTGGGATACCAAATGTGCGGAAATCAAGTCATATTTAAAACTGTATTAGCTGATTATTTAATGCTGCTAGAGAAAGTTTGCTGGTGCAGGGACCAGCCTGATGTCTCTTTCACAGCTTGAAGTGGATATTGTTTTTCTGTTGAGTGAGTAAAGTAGGAAAATGTTCTGATTTTGTAAGAAAGAACTGCTTTTCCCCTGTGTAGCCCTTCTTTGATGTACCTGATTGCTCCGTTATTATGCAGAGGTAACCCAAATATCAGAAGTGAGATTAGTTTTAATGCAGTAAGCCGCTTGTAAGGCACGTGGCACTGTGTTGGTTACAGTGCATCTCTTAATGACCTGCTCAGTGTATGTCCTATACAAAGCACAGGGCAGGAACTCGTCTAATTACCGATTTCATTGCTGCTTGGTTGGAAATGGACTGAGAATTGGAAGGAAAGTGCAGGAACGAACTCTTTGTGTACCTGGTTTTGTTGCAAATAGTGCCTGAGTCACCTCATCTTCAAGGCAATGCTCTCTCAAGATGAGCTAGCAGAGAAAGGAATACTTTTTTCTTTTCCAGTTCAGGAATACTTGACCTTAGGTTTATACACGTTATAAACGTGCTTACGATACAAAGATTGCTCTGTGTTTGTATTTGTCTGTGGTCAGGGAGAGAAATACAGACATTCTATAGATGAATGTGCTTCAAGTAAGACTTCAGCATCTTGATATCCTCCTGGGGAAGCTGAGGAAGTGTGGGCTGGATGAGTGGTCGGTGAAGTGGATAGAGAACTGGCTGAATGGCAGAACTCAGAGGGTTGTCATCAGGGGCGCTGAGTCTAGTTGGAGGCTGGTGACAAGTGGTGTCCCTCAGGGGTCAGTACTGGGCCCAGTCTTGTTTAACTTCTTCATCAACGACCTGGATGAAGAGTTAGAATGTACCCTCAGCAAGTTTGCTGACGACACCAAACTGGGAGGTGTGGTAGACACACCGGAAGGCTGTGCTGCCATTCAGCGTGACCTGGATAGGCTGGAGAGCTGGGCAGAGAGGAACCTGATGAGGTTCAACAAGGGCAAGTGCAGGGTCCTGCACCTGGGGAGGAACAACCTCATGCACCAGTACAGGCTTGGGGTGGACCTGCTGGAGAGCAGCTCTGCGGAGAGGGACCTGGGTGTCCTGGTGGACGACAGGTTAACTATGAGCCAGCAGTGTGCCCTGGCTGCCAAGAAGGCCAATGGGATCCTGGGGTGCATCAAGAAGAGTGTGGCCAGCAGGACAAGGGAGGTTCTCCTTCCCCTCTACACTACCCTGGTGAGGCCTCATCTGGAGTACTGTGTCCAGTTCTGGGCTCCCCAGTTCAAGAAGGATGAAGAGCTACTGGAGAGAGTCCAGCGGAGGGCTACAAGGATGGTGAGGGGACTGGAGCATCTCCACTACGAGGAGAGGTTGAGGGAACTGGGCTTGTTCAGCCTGAAGAAGAGAAGGCTGCGAGGGGACCTTATAAATGCCTACAAATATCTGAAGGGTGGGTGTCAGGAGGATGGGGCCAAGCTCTTTTCAGTGGTGCCCAGTGACAGGACAAGGGGTAATGGGCACAAACTGAGGCACAGGAAGTTCCGTCTGAACATGAGGAGGAACTTCTTCTCTCTGAGGGTGACGGAGCACTGGAACAGGCTGCCCAGGGAGGTTGTGGAGTCTCCTTCTCTGGAGATATTCAAGACCCGCCTGGACAAGGTCCTGTGCAGCCTGCTGTAGGTGACCCTGCTTCGGCGGGGGGGTTGGACTAGATGACCCACAGAGGTCCCTTCCAACCCCTACTATTCTGTGATTCTGTGATTCTGTGATCTGAGGGCATGAACTCCATCGGTTCACTTTCCAGGATTTGGGAGGGAGATGAGTCTGGCACAGAGCTGTGCGTGGGATGCTTCTGCAGGCATGAACTCTGAGACAAGGTATTAGGGAATATGAAATGGTTGGAGGCAGCGCTGTACCATGCTACATGGATGTGTTTTACAAAGCCTGTTGTGTTTGACCATTTCCAATGCTTTCCAACATGAAGGAAGGTTTGAAATGAGGAGTGTTCTGCAGAGTCAGCTCCTAGCTTTGTAGCTGTATCTTAGTGGTTTATCAGACTCTAGGGTCAGAGATACTTGTTTTTTCAAATCCCGGGAGATACCATCGACGTTTGCGTTTGTCCCTTACTGATCTTAGCCAGAATCCGCCAAGCTCAGGTATATGGGATCCTCCTGCTGCTCCCATTAGACAATTTGTTGTCATGATTGCTGTGAGCTTTCTGGATTATATGACTGCTGAACATTTTAATGAGACTAAAATTTCTTTTACAAATGAGCACTCAATATGCTGTTTAAATTGTTCTGTCACTGAAAGATGTCATACTTGAGAGGCTGCTCACAGGGAAAAAAGGCTCAGGCACCAGTCAATGAAGGCTGTAAATCAAAATAAAAAAAAGAAAGTGCCAAGGGCTATAAGCATGCACTTGATACAGTTCAGAGCAATTACTGTTACCTGAAGGGGAGGGATCTATCACATAGAAGCAGCCCTACCTGTTGGTGGAAAACCTGCTCAGATTACCATGGTCCCGTCGATCGTCTCTTGGCAGGAGTTATTGCCTCTCAGGGTGCAACTTTAAAGATGAGCTTGACTTTTTTCAAGGACTCCAGTTATTTCTTGGCTTGCAGTTTTTGCACAGGCATCTCTCTCCCAATAGAAAGTAATGATTCCAACTTCTGTCCAGGATAGATGCCCTTTTTTTTTTTGACCATGGAGAGCAAATGGGTCTTGTGATGCTGCTCTTTTGCAGTGACCGACATGTTCTGCATGTAAAAATGATTGGTAAATGTATGTGTGTTGGTGTAGTGTACCTGAACTCTGTGATGTGGGAGATTTTAAACACTGTTGTGAATTAAAGTAGGATTCCACCATGTATTTCCTTGTTTGCAATAAGTGGTGGTATGAAATTCAGCCTAATTTCCCCCTAAAGAAAATCAGTTGACCCTCACATTCCATAAAGCTGAACTAAAACTTTGGAGGCTCACATCAAAGCTCTGTAAATAAAGTGAGCAACAGTTTGGATGTTTCTGGTGGGGAGCTGGGGAGGGGGAAATTCTGTCTATAAAGAACACCCAAGTATTTGAAAAGAAATGGTTAGGTTTAAATATCTCACTGTTTTTCTTCTCCAGGGCTCCATGCTGAGGATTTTATTTTCCTTTACAATGCTTATGTTGCTGAGCTCTTTTCTCAGAGGTAGGCTGACGTTAGCACACTGAAGCGACTAGCAGGTTCACCAGAGCAAGTTTATTTGTAGTGTGGTCTGAGTTGTGTTTGAGGGTGCCATTACGATTCAGAAGGCTCCACAAGGTTTGAATATCAATGGCACTTCAAAGGACTATAGCTGTGAGTGAGTAGACATGCTCCCTTGCAGGCCCCAGAAAAGAGAGTGAGAGGGAGATGGCTTCAAAGGTATGAAATGGGTAGCATTTGTCCAAGGGCATTAAGAGTAAAGTAGGCACCCCAGGTCTTTGTAATACTGACGGAGTCTGTCTGGGATCTTCATACTGTGAGGACTGTATAGAAACTACTCGAAGCAGCCAGACTACTGTCCTCCCTTTGCTGCCCTGTATGCCCCTTTAATCCAGCCAAAAATTGAGAAAGAAATGCATTCGCATTTCCTCTACAGAGGTGTTTTTTTGGTTTGGTTTTGTTTTGTTTTCCCTGAGAGAGATATAAATGGAAACCACGTAAATTGTCTTAGATATTCTCAGGTATCATTTTAGATTTCAGGATTCTTTCCTAAGCCACCCAAAGCTCCTTCTTTTGCTTGGTCTGTCTAAGCAAAACTTCAACTTGGGGTAGTTCCTTTTTCTTAATCTTGCATTTCAACTAATCTGAGTACTTAGTTTTGTTACTGGGGGATGAGTGAGGAAGAGACTTATGGTAGTTTTTGGTCTTAGCCATTGATGCACTATTAAAAATTATGTTAGAAATTAGCAAAGCTGGGCAAAATCTAGGACTTTTTGCTAGCATGATCAGAGGTACCTGCTTCTCTAAGAAGACTGCATCCTTATCGATAAGTCTGGTGGATATGGGAGAAAGCCAATATCCTTTATTCAAGGATAAGAAGCTTGTGAAAGTGTATTAAGTGACCTGACAAAGGTCATTCAAGCAAACAGTGGCAGGAACAGGAAATTGATGGCAAAATAATGTGATTTCATGCTGCAGTAATGAGCTATAAATAGTAGCATGGCCTTGGTACCTGTTAACTAAATTAACACTGCTCAGGCAGCTTGTTTTGATGTTTTTTCTGTCCATTTTAATTTTTTCAGTGGGATTCTACACCCACCCACCCACCCCGCTCCTTCCTCTCCGGAAGTATGCTGTATCAGAACTTGCATTGTAAACTTTGTGAGGTACGAGAAACCACTGGTGTGTCCATATGGGAAGACATTGGCAAAACTTTAATATTTGATCCAGACCAGAACAGGCTTTTTGGGTATATCTGCTCTGTGTTGTGAGGTAGGCAGAATGCTTTAACATCCACTGCTACCACCTCTTATGAAAGAATGATGTTTCTCGTGAACAGTTAAAAAGTAAATTTCTTCTTTTTCTGGTGGTGATGTAGGTGTTTTCTATGTAGAAATGGCTGTCTTGCAGCTGGTGACCCTGCTGTGGTAGGCACTGTCACAGACTGTTAGGGAGATGCTTCGTGTGATGTGCAATGCCCTCTTAACAGCCCTCTGCTGCTGAGACACCACTCATTGTATTTATGCTCCAAAGGGAAGGACTGGAACTGGACTTTCTGCCCTACCTTTGGCTGCACCAGAGTTGTATGTGCTTAGGCTTTGGAGAACCTCAACAGTATCCAAGTAGTGTTTTCATGGCAACACTTGCAACATCCAGACCCTGAATGCATGTGTCAGTGGAGCATGCTGTGGATTTGGGCTGGCTGCATCACTCACAAGTGCAGGACTCTCAATGAATTGTCCAGGCAGATCTTGCCAACTGAGTGCCACTAACGGCTTCATACGTGCTAAGCCTAAATATCTCTAATGATTTCATACAAGGTAGGCAATGCACTGATGTACTTAGTTTGTTCCACCAGGGAAGATTTCTTCCCTTCATGTTTAAAAATGTAATTAAATTGAACTTCAACATTTTAAGAGATTGGTTTACAGAAAATTGGCACATGATTTTGAGCACTGCTCGTCCATCTACTTATGAAGTGTTAGACTAAATATGATACTAAAGTATGTGTACAGAATAGTATTCAGCAATGCTTTGAAGGTATGTTCAAAAAGCTCTTAATAATATGTACCACATACTTGCGTTTCCTGCTCTGCGTAGTCAGTAGCTGAAGGATTCTCTTTTTCTTTCACCAAACAAACTGTAATGCTCCAAATGGCTGTTTAAGATCAGGTGTTAAGTTTTGCAAATGTTTTGCATTAACTACAGTAGAAAAGGGGTTTAAGGACACCTGACCAAAAGGTACTTACAGACTGAATCTACATCCTTGTCATAATTTCTAGTGAACTCTTCTAGGGTGGAGATGACGATATGCTTTGCATCTGAATCTGAACTGTTGCGGACAGGTCCCGGTTCGCTGATCTGCCGCAGGCTTTTTCTCTAGCCAGGGACGATGTCCTAGCTGGCCATGTTAACTAGGGTAATTTGGGGAGGGAAAATAGAATTCAATTTCAGCTAGACAAATCTGTTCTGATTTTAGCTTGTTTTATGCTAGCAGGCTGCCTAGTATGTGTATTTCTGTATGTAATTATTTTTGAAACTTTTATTTTTATTCATCATCACTAGCTGGCCTGAGACACATTTTCCTCTTTAGACCAATGAGTTGCACTTTTTATATTCACAAAGAAGTTCTTCCTTCAGACTAAAGGCCATATTTTATGTTGATATTCCTAATCAGTTTACCCTCAAAACTGTTGGAGCATACTTTTGTGTTCTAACCTTTCAATATTTAATCTGACCTTGTTTGGTTTGGAGGAAGTGTCTTTGTTAGCCATAGTTTGCTCAGTAATTCAATAATACAGGCACTTTGCTAGTGTTAAGTATTTGCTTTGCTAGTATTTGAGGTTTTATTACATCAGCCCATAGCATATTAGTCCTGGACAGCAGCCTTCATAATACACAGGCATAGTCTTGCTGTTGCTTTGGCTCCAGTGATAGATCCTGTGTGAGAATCATGGCTAGTTTTGGCAGCTCAGGAACTGTTGCCTGTCCTGGTGGTTCTCATGCTGCTCAGTGGGGCACGTAAAAGACTGGAAACATGCGCAGCTCTTAGGGTTTGGACTTGCTCTGTGCTGAAGTTTGAGGAGCAGACAAAGGAGGCTCTGCCCTACCTCAAACCTAGCAGGACAAATAAATATTCAGAGAAAGAAATACCAGGGATGGACAGATGAAAGCTGGTGGTAAAAATAGTTACTGCAGTTGTTGGAGAGAGGCTACAGACATGGACTGTGTCTCCAGTGTCAGTACAGGTTTCTTGCCCACTCCTCTCAGCACGCAGGGAATTGCCAAGAGTCTGAGAATCACCAGTGTGCTAAGGTGGAAGAGAGTTCATATCTTTGGTACATTGGTGGTTGCTTTTGTCCTTTCTCTGAAGACAACTCCTCCTGAATTTGTGCAGCATCTACTCACTTCTTTGTGGTGAAGGTGCAGAGAAACTCTGAACATGGAGCAGACATCTGCAACCCATTTGGTGGTGCCAAGCCACGTGAGTCAGTTTGAATGTGTGCTTTGTCAGTTCAAGTATGCTCCTGTCTAGTGCAGCCATCCATGCCCCCTGCGAGAACTGACAACCTTCCAGCATGCCCAAGCATGAAGCAGGAGTCCATGACTTCACAGACTTCACATGTATACATGCTTTGCTGATGGTGTGTTAGTGATTCAGCTGTTGTGACAGTCTAATGACAGAGTATTTCCATTTTGTGAACTCCGCTGTGCAGACATGAACTTATTAGCTTCTACAACGATTTACATTTTTCGCAGACCCATCACTTATTTTATAAAGCTATCACATACCATTTAAATACTTACCGCTGTTCTACAGTCTTCTTACAGTACTTTTTGCTCTGATATGTTGCAATATGTTCTATGTTATATCCAGGGCAATAATGATTCAATATCAATCATTATTATATTTTTTTCGTTCAATGATATTTCGGTGAGGTCTTAGTAAGATAAAAGGAACTAGTCTTTCAGGGATAGCCTGTCATTATTTTCCATTATTTGCTTTATTCTTGGAATATTCTTATTGATTTTTTTTTCAGATCACTTGCAGTATTAGAATAAGTAAATAAGGTAAGAGTGAAAACATACTGTGTAGGAGAGATCAAAGATGGGAAAGCAAATCAAGTCTGACAGAATTTTTCTCTGTTAGTGTTTTTCTATGGCATGTTTTTATTGCTCTTAGGTGGTTCACGTTTCTCCTTTGCTCTAAATATTCTTTTTGTTTGCATGCATTATGAGGGTGCATTCTAGACTCACTTATATTTTCTACAGTGACAAGTGATTTTTTTTGTGAGGTCGATAAACATTCTAAACTTGGGCCTCCATTTTTAGAAGTCTTAATTCTTTCTATTAAAATGCTCAATACCTGTTCTCTAGCTGCCAAGTTGCACTGCTTAGGATGAATGAGCTTTGATAAACATGATTATGTCTGTCTATAATATCTCTTCTGTGAGTAGATGGCTGCATGTAGTTGTTTCTCCGTGCTCAGCCATTACTCTTGACAGCATATGTGAGAATATTTTCTGCAGAGGTTTCTTTGGCAGTCCAAGTGGCTGTACAGATTGTATCTCATCAGTGGCAGGATATAACAATGAAACATTCAACAATATGAGTTTTACCTGTAACTCCAAGGCTATCAGTTTGAAAACATGTCATGAAAATTGATGTGTGACTTTGCAAAACAGGCCAGAAGGTATCATGGACTCTAGATCTTGAGACCCCGCCTGTAAGCAGTGCAGTTTCCTACTTAAGTGAAGGGGGTATTTGGTGCTAAACCATGGGCATATCTTCTTGTTGTAGTGGTTCTAGCATCCAATGGTAGTAGGAAGTAGATGAACCCTCTTTGCCAGGTCTCTTGCACTGGAAACACTTGCATTGGAAGATGACTTACACTTGCTGGGGATCTGTCTGCCTGAGTGTTCCTGTAAATAGAGGTAAATGCCATAGAAGAAGCTGGGCATTGGTAACACTTTACAATGGCTGATTTTCCACATTATATGAAAGCTTCATCAAGGGACAGAAATTGTTTTGGAATCATTACAATGCACACAATCTCCGTTCTTAAGACAGGGCTAAAAGAGAGCATCCTTCATATATGGTCTTTAGACTTAAGATGCCTGATGTCTGTGTATTCCTGCATTGGAGAGTGGGGATGCACTAGAAAAACAAAATCATCTACCAATTATGAGGCCAAATCATGGGGCTGACCAACCAGCCTCTCCACATGATGGAGTCACCAGGACCCAAGTGGGACTGCTTGTCTACTATATATCCTCTGAGACTGGAGTGGCAGAGCTGGGATATCTTGAACTGTTTGCATTGGAAAGGGCCTGTAGGATGGCACACATGTTGTATACATGGCTAAAACAAGCACTCAAAGAAACCCAAAGCCCTTCCGGAGCTGATATTCCATTTTAGCACTTATATTGGCAGACTGATATTTCAGCGGGAATTTTTCGTAGTTCATTGTGATGCAGGTTCCCCTTGTCTTGGAATACTGCTGTGGGCACCAGTCGAAGTAGAGTCAGGTGTGTGGTACAAAGGATGACCTCCTCTCCTTCATACTAATTTCATCCAGCTACTTCGGCTGCAGTGAGCAACAGGACCGGACTCAAGTGCTCAGTGTTAGCCCCAGAAGCTGTTGCTCTGTGGGATTAACAGTGTGAAAGCAAACAGTGGGCGCACTGTGAGCTTGGAGGAGCTTGCCGGACTGAATGTGAAGCTTGAGTGAATAGCTCACTGCAGCTTTTTGGTTCAGAAATACAGCCTACATAGCCTTACATCTCAGAGAAAAAAGCCCAGCAGAAAATAGGGTTTGTGTTCTGGCTTTGTGAATATCAGATGTGGGAAGCCACTTTTAGTACCAGAGACTAAGCACCCAGTCCAGCCTTTTGTGCCAGAGATGACTGGAAAGTGCTTTGCCTCAACCCATGTCAGCAGAGAGGCTGCATGGTGTACACAAGCTGTGTAAGTAACTGCCACCCCAAAATTACTGGGGGGAAAAAAGCAGGAGAATGCTGCAGGGTAATCATTATTAACCATTATCAATAAACACTTTTTTAGCCTAGTTATGACTTTCAGATAATTAAGTCTCTGAGAATGAAATCTCAATGGGTTTTTTTATTAGAGAAATGTGTAAAAGTTCAGCAGACACACTTTTGCTAGGATAGTGATTGGAGTGTGAGACCTTCCAAACATGAATAAGTTATTCTGTAAGGGTGTGCAATAAGGGGCAGATCAAGATGTGAGGAGCTCATCTGCTGAAATAGAGGGAGGATAAGGGAGTGGGTGTAAAGTATAAAATCAGTTTTATAAGGACTTGCTTGAATCATATAATTAGATGGCAAATAATAACACAACTGTATGACACCGTCACACCTGACAGCTGCTGATGTTCAACTGGAAATGTTCTGAGTGTTTTGAAAGCTTTGCTTTCTTTCTCATGAGTCATCTGATAAATAGAAGCAAAATCTTCTTATAATTGAAACTGGTAAAATTTCTTCTGACTTGAAGAAAATCAGGACTCAGTTCTGGGTGTTGAATATACAACAGAGCTAAAAGTGGGAAGGAGCCCTATTCTAAAATACTTGAGGTACTCTTTTTTTTTTATGTCCTTTATTCAAAAAATCTTTGAGAATTCCTTCAAAAGCAACACACCAGTTGATTAGGTATTTTTCTTACCATAAACTTACCTTTCTAGCTGACAAAAAGTTGCTGAACCCTCTGTATGGGTTCAATGCCAAGAACAGTAATAAGGAAAAAAACCTTACAGTCTATCTATATGTTCACGTCATTCATTTGCGTAAATGGTTGTAGAAGCTTCTTTGATTTATATGGCCAGCAGATGCTGGAACTTAAAGCACCTGCTAAGAAAAGCAGATTCTTTATAGCCGTGGCCTAGCCCTGTCTCCATGGGTTTTTATTTTTCCCCTGGCCTCCTTGCTGTGTCTCAGCGGTATCCGTGCTATTAGTTCATCTGTACAGGCAGCGTCTGTGGTGGGTCTTGGATGCTCTGTTATGTGTATTTGTCAGGCCTGCTTTGATAAGGCAGCCAAGCCACTGCTGGCTGAAATGTGAAAAACGCCAGAAGCTTCTTTTTCTGTGTGTACAAAATCAGCCCAGGAGGCCTGTGACAGGAAGAAAACATAACTCGTTCTACTACACTGCTTAAAAAAACCAGTGAAAGCCAAAATAAACAAAGGAGGCTTACTAGCAACACCTAGGCAGCACTGCAGCTCAAAAGCAGGGGCTTGTATTGTGCAAACTTGTTACAATTGCCCTAGCTGGACAAAAAAAGGCCTATTAAAAAACTATGAAGGAACCAAATTAATCCTAAAGAGACAAACTGTTTGCCTCTACTGTTTTACTTGCACCCATCAGCGTGTGTGGAAATATCTTGCCCGCTATTTCTAGGAGCTGATATTTCAGTGGCACTGCCCAGAAATTCAGTTAAATCACACTGGTTTAGCCCCCGTATGTTTGGATACACAGTAGGAAAACTAATCTAGTGTTCATAGCTGTTCTCCCATCATAACCTCTGTTGGTCTTGCCTGTGCCATCCCTGGCTGTCAAAATAGATGTACAGCATATGTGCAGCAAGAAGGCCAGAAATTCAAGTTTGATGTTAGACATCAGGAAGCCGGGTTCTGCAGATGATGGCAAATCTACCTGTAGTGGCCTTTGTCTCTTTTTAGTGGAACTCTACTGCATATGAAAATGAGAATCTGTGATGTGTGCCTTGTCAATAGGTGACCTGTTTTTGGGGAATTCACAGGAAGGGGGTGAGGCTGACATGGAAAATACCAGCGGAAAACCTCAGATATCTACACCAAGACCCACACAGAAGGATGATGTCCTCCTCCTTCAGTGAAGAGAAGATGGTACTCCTTGAAGGGAAAAGGCAAACACTGTAGGCATGGCACTCCTGGCAGATAGGCTGGTGGAGCTGGCCGTCATCACTGTGAGTTGAGATTGATTTGGGTGCATTAGGGTAGCTGAGTAGCAGGTGACTCTTAAAACAACAGTGAGATGTTTGCAATGACTGTGTTGCAACTCCTTCCCTGGGCAACTCCCGTGCAGAGGAGCATGCTTGCTGATCTTCAGCATGCAGTGAGGAGCTGTGCCTCATTGGAGTCCTTAGTTTGTATAAAGGACTATAACTTCAGTGTGTGTGGATGATGTAACTGAAAGATGAAAATGAGGCTTGCTTACCTTAAAAAAAAAAAATCACATCAGAGTTCACAAATACACCAATGATAAAGTTTTTAATTTAGCTATAAATCTCTAAATTATATTTAAGTTATTCCTGTTATAACATTTTTCGTAATGTTATGATTATTCTGTCAAGCACAGAAGCTTGAGCATTAAAGGAATACATCATACCAATTTGTTAATGATATAGTTTTGTCTAGCCAAGTATTGTTAAAAAAAAAACAAAAAGCTTGGAGAGAACTAAAGAAAGTGACATAGTTTGGCACCTTGATTAATACCGGATGATGCTTGACCTCATTTAATTGAAGTAGTAACTGGTCTTAAAAACAGTATTTCTTTTAGCTCCTAATAACTTTTGTAATATCTGCTTGTAGACTCAGTCCTCTGTTTATTGCTTACTTTTCAGTTCTTGTGAAGTCTTGACTTCTGCCTGACCCTGTGTTACTGAAGTTGGTGCCTTGGCATTTGCCTGAACAGGTACAGAATTAGCCTCTAGCATAGGAGGGAACCCTCTGTGAATGTTACTCTGCCTTGCTGTTACCAAAAGGAGGATGAGTCTAAGTCATGTCCCCAGGGATGGAGCAGTTATCTCTATCGTAGCCAACACAACCCTCCAGCTATTTGTATCAACAGTAGTTCTTTCACCTAGTCTGAAACCAAGTCACTTCCAGCTGAGAGAGCAATTTTCTTTTTTGCAGAGAGTTCCCAAGTGCATTGAACTCTTGGAAAGAAAATGGAGGAAGAAGGAGTTAGATCTGTGGCATATAAATTAAGTCAGATGAAATGTTGTCTTAATCAGATGTGGCAGTCACGCTGCTGTAGTTTATTAGTGATAAATTAATATAGGCTATCCATAGCTGATGGAATAGGCATATCATTCCTCATTGAAATCATTCCTACTTTAAGGCAAAGGTCTTTACTCCTTGACTGAATGAAAGCCTTGATGACATGAAGTGAGAGGCTTTCCGGGTTTAGGATTGCATGTAGGAATAGGCCTATTTGTGAATGACAAATTCAGCTTGAAAAGGCAGCCTCAGGAATGTGAAAAAAGCAGAAGTGTCTTGGGCATCAGCATTGCTCAAAATTGGTGTTCTGTATCATGATGTAAAAAGAAAAATCACTTAACAGTAGAAACAGTAATTATACAGTATTGCCACAAATGTGTGTAAGGAGAGGCCAGTGCATCACATGCAAATCACCACACCAAACTGCTGAACTAGAGAAATATGTCCATTGGCTCAGCTGGCAGAGGGGACCAACACACAGTGAGCATCTCTGAGGCACCTTGTCCAGTGGAGAACACACGGCCACGGCTGAGGACAGAAGATAAGATGACTGAAGTATATGGGATCCGATGAAGATGAGGGAAGAGAGTTAGGTCCCCTCTGTGAAGAGGTGATCCTATTAACGGGCCCTGTTTTGTTTCACCCAGATGACTTTTGGAAACAGAACACAAAAGTAGCCAGGGAAACTTGGATCGGAGCGACTCTGGCATACTGGTGGAGTCTTAGAAATATCTTACGGCCTCTTTCTGCTTGAAAGGAAGAGAAGACATAGGGCTTAATGAATAGAAGAGAACTTATCTGTAGGAGAAATGATTAGCTATACTTAAAATTATAAGGTTGGAAATTCAAATCTTATCCCCTTAAAATATATGAGGAGAGGTGGGGAGTGATCAGACTTGAAACAGTAAGGTGAATTTAATCACGTATATACAATACAGCTCTAAGGGACAAAATGCTGAGGAAGAAGGTTTAAGATATTTAACTTCTTTAATGATCTTGAAAGGTAGTAGGAAGTACATTAATGAACGGATAATAAATTAGGAGGATCTTTGGGTAGATAAATGATAAGAAAGGGGCATTGATTTCTTAATACAGAAAGAATAGCAAAATTATTTTCAAGCGATTGCCACTGAAGACAGCTGTGAATGCCAGAAATCTCTAATATTAATTATTTGTATAAAACAGTGTGTGTTCTGGCTGCATGATGTTTGAAGCTAAAATTTTTGCTCAAGCTTGTTCTTCTAGCAAGTGACAGAAATAAGTCTTCTATACTTCATAAAGATTTAAATTTTGGTAGTTTATCCTTGATAACAGGTTTTCCTAAGCTATTTAACTGTGAACCAGCAACACATCGCTAGTATGATATTGTAAGTATTTTTCCAAAATGTTCTTGAAAAATTAGCTGTTCTTTTCCATTCACATCTATATGTTCCCTTGCAGTTGGGCCATCAAACTAAGGGAAAAATTGTCAATGACTGTTCCGAATTTTGCCCACTACTTCTTTGACTGCAGCTGAAAAATATTGGGGCAGCATTGCACAAAGTCTATAATTCCCCCTCTCCCCCCCCCCCAGAAAAAAAAACCCAAATTAGTAGTGTCTTCAGTTAAATATGAAATATACCTTAAAATCAGATGGCTAGCAGTATAACTCGCTTGGCCAGGCCAGTTGCAAGAGGTGGTCCTTGAACTAAGGCAGTTTATGTAAATTTAAATTGCAGAAAAGGAATATGAACACCCCAGCTTCTGAGCACATGCTGTGCCATGGGGAAAATACATGGCTTGTTTCAGTCTGCTTAGATTGAGGGTGGTGTGAAGTGTTCCTTTTGCTCAAAGACACAATGTTTTGACTACAGGCTTAGAGATGAAGACAGTTATCTACTGATAATGTAAAGAATTTTTTTTTTATATTTAACTTCGGTGTATGAATCCTGGCAGTCATTTTGGGCAGAGATGGAGCAGTAAATATTTGCTGAAGGTCTAGACAACCTAAAAACACGTGACATTTATTATTTGTTTATCGAGAAAGAAGATACTTTTTACTAAGTACTGTAGAAACAAGCTTGATAATCAATAGTAGCAGGAAATATGACTAATTTTTAGTATCTCTATTTAGGTAAGGCCCAAGCAAGTCTTGAAAAGATGTGCTGTGTTTTGGCATTTGCTGTGTGCCACCATCTAGTGGCACAAAACACGGCCTGGAGGGGTTTTTGTGTCAAGAGCTTACCTCCCTCCAACTGCTAGAAACAGCAGCCCATAGCTCATGCGGTGTGTCTCATAGGCATCCCCTCCTCTGTCTTTTGCATGTAAGACTGTAATTTTGCTTTTTTTTTTTTTTTTACCCATTGTCTTCTCTTGAACTTGCTTCATATTAGAATAAAACTATCCAAACAGTGTAAGCAGGAGAGGTTTCCAGTGAGGAGCTCTTGATGATCCTGGAGAGCTGGGTATTGCTTAGTGCTGGTCCTTCTCCCTCACCCTACAGACTGCGGCTTTCTACCTGCTGAGATGCCAGGTACAAAACCAAACTGTTGACACATAACCCAGGCAATCTCTGTGAGAACCTCATGTTCTCACTAAAGCTTGACCAAAGGGCTCCCAGGAGAAGCTATTTTTCTTAGAGGCCTCAGCTGCAGCTGTGGTTTCTGGAGATAACATTTGATTAAATAAAAGCTGCTGCTCAGCACAGCTTGTGGAGCCACAGTACCATCCCTTGCTCCTTATGCTCATAGCTTCACTTGGTTGGGCTGGAGTAAGGAGTCTCTTGTAGCAAGATGCAGCTGTGATGGTGCTGCATGGTTATGCAGTGCTGTATTAACTTGTGCAGGAGCAAGTCTTGCCCACCCTGAGCAGTGTCCAGAGCCCCCAGAGGCTCCTGCTACCCTGGCCACTGCTGTCATGAGGTGCTTCCTGGTCCTGTCTTGTCCCCTTGTGCTGTTCAGGGGTAGCCTGAGGGCACTCACTTGTGCCTCCTAGAAGTGCTGCCCCAGTGGGGCAAGTGCTTCTAGTGGTGTAGAAACCCCTGTGGTGCTGCTGTTACAAAGACATAACCAAGGAAGTTTCTCAGGAAACAAAATTTCTGCTGGTAGCATTGCTATCTTTGAGAGCCCTCGGCTGCTGAACTGCTGGAGCCACCTCTTGGGGTTGTGCTGGGAGCTCACAGACAGATGTTGGAAAGTATCCTTGCTGTTAGCCAAAGACTTATCTTTGCTATAGAGCACATACAGCCTTCCTGTTTTATCCTGGAAAAATACATACTGCTGAAATGAAGGTGACTGAGTGAGCCTGCTCTTGGGGGTAAGAGGCAACAAAGCCCTGCTCCAGGTGCCAAGTGCTAGGCAGGGACCCTGTCTGAGGTATTCTCTATGTCCTTGCTGGGTATTGCTGAAATACAGTACAGAAAAAATGTTGTGGAAACTTCTTGGGTGAAAACTACGGTTACTGGTTTTGTCCATTTTACCAATTCAGTATTTCATTTTCATATGATTTCTTTTAACCTGAAATTTTGTGCTAGTTTACGTTCTATAGATTCAGTAACTTCAGCTTAGTGAAATTTCCGATGTCCTGAAAAATGGACCACTTTTTAAAACAGAAACAAAATTACTTTATACAGAGTTAAACAATATTGCCTGATGGGATTTTAGGTATAGTCATATGTGTATGTAATCTTGATGTAAAAGTACATGTATTTATGATGACAAGAAGCCTTGTCAGTTACACCCACCATCATGTATTTGGTGTTTGTCTGCTGATGCTGAGTGAGTGTTTAGAGGACTGAACCAGGACTGGTAGCCAGGAGTTGGTGCATGTGAATCTCATCTTCCATATTCATTTCTCCTAGGGTAAAATATGTTTAAAAAAAAAAAAATCAGTTGAACAGCAGTGTTAAACTAATTTTCCAAGCTGCCCTGCAGTGAAAGGGGATTGCTTCTCACTGTTGCTTGTTAGTTGGTCGCAGGGAAGTTCTGCTGATGTAATTGTTTTGTAAGTCTTTTTAGGTGGAGGCTTTTAATTTTGTACAGTGTCCTGATCATATCCCTTAGTCATAGCCACTTACCAATTAACAACATATATATAATACCTGTAATGCACCATACAGAGTCCATAGATATTGATATAGAAAATTGCAAATGTCAAGAGAAAACATGGCTCAAGACCACTGTTACCAGGGTCTAATTAGACATTGCTGGCATGCTTACCTACTAGGTCAAGTCTTCAGTGAAAGATTTGGTTCTGAGTGCTTGTGCCTCATGAAGCTGTAATTTTTTTTAATCCAGGCTTAATACTCTCCCTCTGAATAGATAGGTTAAACGTGCCGTGTTAATTTGAGAGAGAATGTAGCAGTAAGAGGCAATTGCATACAATTGGAAAGAAATATTTACGGTCAGTTTAGCAGGATCAGCTATCGGATGACCTCTGACATCCACCATCATCTACTAAAGAGCTAATTAGCTGTAAAAGTAGATGACAAGTCAATTGCATCAGCACAAAGGATGAATTTGTCTTTTGGGGTTTTGCTGATAATAAATTCTGCTGGATAAAGATAGGCAGAGAGCCACATGTGTATGAAAAGCAAACTTTCCTGAAGGAAGGTTAAAAGAAGATGCGGCTGTAAACAGAAGCATAAGGCAAGGTAAAGGTATAGGATAAGGGGATGCTTGTGGTGAAATGAGTGGAGGGGCTCATAGCTACAGTGAGGTAATGAAGCACAGAACATTCAGTCTGTGGACATTAGATTTAGCCCCATGCTAATTCAGCTTGTTCTGATATTTAAAAAGCTGTACATTGTTGTTGCAGCTCTTGAGGATGCTGTTGGCTATGTTCCATGGCATATTTACCTGGGAGTGAAGTAAAGGCAACTTTCTTGGATGCTGAACACCTGCTTCTGAGCACACAGCCTTGTGCTTTCAAATACAAAGCCTGCGTATTTTTGTGCAGCAGTTTCCAGTGGGACTTGCTCCAGGCTCATGCCTTAATCTTAACTTCTCAGTTTCTCTATTTGTAGCCCTGAGACAATTTAAACTTTCCTTCACATCGGCATAAATTGCAATTAATTGTTCTGTACTTTTGAAATTTGCTCCAGGTAACTGGAGAGAATGCTTGACCTGGTCAAGTGAAACTCCCTGTTTTGTCTTCTCAGCTTTGTCTGCTCCATGACAGGTTTCTAACTGCTGCAAGCAGGTACAGGGTGGTAGAGCTACCATATGGCAGCAGCCTTTGTGATGTGGGAGTCTTGAGGGAGCTAATGCTAGATCATCTGAGATCTTTTCAGCAGCTTTGAGAAACTCCTGTGTGAGGGATGCTGCAGGGAGCTGTTTGACCCTACACTGCACACCTGAGCCATACTCATCCTTTTTTCCATTTGTGTTCCTCTATTTCCTACAGAGTTCCCTTCTGTGATTCAGTTAGATTTTCTTTGGTCAGTCCTGTACCGTGCTGTTCTCCACATAGGTACATAACATGATGCACTAGTGGCTTTAACCAGTAACAAGTCAGGGTTACTCCTTCCCTCTGCTGCTTCTGAAATGCTGTTTGTCATTGTGGAGGTGGTTTATGGCACAAAACGATTTTATGACTGGCTCAACTAAGAGCATTCTCTCGGGGCTTAAAAAATATTAGTTACTTAAAAAATACAGTGAGGGGAAAAATGGAAGCAACTGCACTTTCTGGTATATAAGACGGGCTCTGTGGGGTGTAGTAAAACTAGTCAGCAAAACTGATTCCCATTTCTACAGTAGCACCATTAACTACATTGAGTATAAAACCAACTAATTTAGAGAAATAGAAAAGATGAGATAACGAGCATTTACTTAACCACTTTTGAAGGGGTCCTGCAAGGAGTTATGCTCACACGCACAATACAGTTGACAGTGTCTGGGGTGCTAGCCCTAACCCAGCCAAGTTGTTCTCAATTGTCTTCTGTTGTTGAAACACTTTGACAGCTGGTACAATGTGGCAGCTGTTCTTTCTTCATTACATAATTTAAAAAAGAAAAAAAAAGAAAAGAAAAAAGACAACTCAGGCCAATTTCTGAGGTTCATAACTGAGCACAAATCCCCACTGAAGCTGAGGGTAGTTTATCTGACAGTTCCACAAAACTGGCTCAGTTTGTAAACTGTAGCTGTAGGGACATCTCAAAACCCCTGAAAGGACTTATGCTGGTGTGCTTTAGCCCCACTGAACTTGGCAACTTCTATATCACTGTGGATTCTAGTTAACTAGAATACCTTTAAAAATATGCTTCCTGAGCTTTGCCTAGTATTCTTGCCCCTGTTCTCTCATAGCTGAGCTACTTTGGGTGTAACATTACGCCCTTGTAATTGCACACCCACAACATATTTGTAAGCAGTGAGGAAGGCAACATGGCCTCCTTGGTTACACAGCAGCTTAAGATGTGAAGCTCTGAGTCTGGTTTCTGTTGATACTGCTCATTTGCTGTGGGACCTTCTCTGAGCCTCAGTTCCCCAACCTGTAGAAGGAAGACTTGGAATTTACTGGGGAAATCAGTTAACAAGCTAGCTGCTGGATTGACAGCTACTTCCATTAGTGATGTGGAGATGTGGTGAGACCAGAGTTTATTTTTCCCTCATTCCCTGCTTTCTGCTGTATTCTGTTCACCGATGCACATGTACATTTATTGGAAAGGGAGTCTCTCCTGCAAATGAAGAGCCAAGCAGTACTGGCTGAGCGACAGATTCAGTTTTAGACAAAATGAGATGCTGTTGTGAAATGACTGCATTGCTTTCTGGTAAAGCAATCCTGAGCTTTTCATGTAGGCTTTGACAGGTAACTGTTGTCAGCAACTTCTTGTACATTGACATTGATGTACTGATATGTAGTGGATAGCTGAGAGCTCCAAAACCCATGCAAAATCTCAACTATTTCCACTGTGATCAAAACTGTAAACTGGTTTTGAATTACCTATGCATTTTTTCCTCCACTATGTGTCATAATGATCCAGGTGATAAATTCAAAGTAGCGATTTAAAAGGGAAGGATTCATCTCCTGCCTAGGTACATGCTGAACAGCAGCATCTCTGAAGCATTCAGCCAGAGACTCACAGGGCTGTGGCAGAAAGTAATACTCTAGTACTTTACTATGTGCTTTAACTTTTTGGTAGAAATCCTTCAATGATAAAAAGAAATCCATAGGAAATCAAACTCCAGTCCAGAGCAAATTGCATATTTATAAATATGAATAATGCAAGTTTATTGATTTTTTCTTTAGTTTGAAGTCATTTGAGGATGTGGTGAAGATCATCTATTCAAGTCTGCAATACTCAACTGTTTGTGTCGTTTTTCATAGTTTTAGCAGAAATACTTCTTTAAACTATCTTTTTAATTGATTTATTAAAAAGGAAAACAGTTCTTCTGCACTTGTCCCCTTATATTTTATTCAGACTCTTCTATGATAGCCACTTCTGTGGTGCATGAACGCTTAGCTACCACTGCACTACAGGAAACCGTCATGAAACAATATAGAAGACTATCAAGTCAGTGGTAAAGCAAGCATGATGGAAGATTTTAAATGGCTGTATAGAATGGTAGGGGTTGGAAGGGACCTCTGTGGGTCTAGTCCAACCCCCCTGCCAAAGCTGGGTCACCTACAGCAGGCTGCACAGGACTTGTCCAGGTGGGTCTTGAATATCTCCAGAGAAGGAGACTCCACAGCCTCCCTGGGCAGCCTGTTCCAGTGCTCCATCACCCTCAGAGGGAAGAAGTTCTTCCTCATGTTCAGATGGAACCTCCTGTGCCTCAGTTTGTGCCCATTGCCCCTTGTCCTGTCACTGGGCACCACTGAAAAGAGTCCAGACTCTTGACCCATCCTCCTGACACCCACCCTTCAGATATTTATAAGCATTTATTAGGTCCCCTCGCAGCCTTCTCTTCCTCAGGCTGAACAAACCCAGCTCCCTCAGCCTCTCCTCATAGGACAGATGCTCCAGTCCCCTCATCATCCTCGTAGCCCTCTGCTGGACTCTCTCCAGTAGCTCCTCATCTTTCTTGAACTGGGGAGCCCAGAACTGGACACAGTACTCTAGATGAGGCCTCACTAGGGCAGTGTAGAGGGGAAGGAGAACCTCCCTCGACCTGCTGGCCACACTCCGCTTGATGCATCCCAGGATCCCATTAGTTTTCTTGGCAGCCAGGGCACACTGCTGGCTCATGGTCAACCTGTTGTCCACCAGCACACCCAGGTCCCTCTCCACAGAGCTGCTCTCCAGCAGGTCCGCCCCAAGCCTGTACTGATGCATGGGGTTGTTCCTCCCCAGGTGCAGGACCCTGCACTTGCCCTTGTTGAACCTCATCAGGTTCCTCTGCATCCAACTTTCCAGCCTGTCCAGGTCACCCTGAATGGCAGCACAGCCTTCTGGTGTATCCACCTCTCCTCCCAGTTTTGTGTCATCAGCAAACTTGCTGAGGGTACATTCTAACTCTTCATCCAGGTCGTTGATGAAGAAGTTAAACAAGACTGGGCCCAGTACTGACCCCTGGGGCACACCACTAGTTACCAGCCTCCAACTAGACTCAGTGCCGCTGATGACAACCCTCTGAGTTCTGCCATTCAGCCAGTTCTCAATCCACCTCACTGTCCACTCATCCAGCCCACACTTCCTGAGATTCCCTAGGAGGATATTGTAGGAAACCGTGTCGAAAGCCTTGCTGAAGTCAAGGTAAACAACATATACGGCTCTCCCTTCATCTACCCAGCCAGTCATGCCATTGTAGAAAGCTATCAGATTGGTCAGGCATGATTTCCCCTTGGTGAATCCATGCTGACTACTCCTGATAACCTTCTTTTCCTCCACTTGCTTATATATATGTGTGTGTATATATATGTATATATATGCATAGGTGTCCTGGATCAGCTGGGATAGGGTTAGTTTTCCCAAGAAGACAGGAGGGGACACAGCCAGGTGGGCTGACCCAAACTGGCCAAACAAATGTGGTATTTGATACCATGTGTCATCATGCTGGGTGCTGAGTGGGGGAGCTGGCCACAAGGAGGTGAATCGCGGCTCCAGAGCCGCTGGGCATCGAGCAGTGAAAGAACTCCTCTGTGTATTCCCTTGGTTTTGGATATTCTTCTTATCGGTGTTGTTACTGTCCACCACCTTTGCTATACTGTTAAACTGTCCTTATTCTGGCCCAGGAATTTTGCCTTTTTCTTCCCATTCTCCTCCTCACTCCAGCGGGGGGGAGGGGCAACAGAATGACCACCTGGTCCTTTGTTGCCAGCCAAGGCTAAACCCCAAAAATAGGTCAGGGAAGGCACCTGGAAGTTAGTGTGAAATTTGACTGGCAACCAGTGGATGATGGAGACGGAAGTGGAATTATGCGCTCACTCCATCTGGTGCCAGTGAGAATCCCAGCAGCAACATTTGGTACCAGCTGCAGTCTGTTAACTGTGTGTTCAGGGAGACAGGCAAAACAGGCATTAGAGTGGTTCAAACTGAATGAAACAAAAGCAGGAGCAAATACCTCTGCTTCTGAAAGGGCATGTTGCTGCCAGTCAGGTAGCGTTCCTGAAGTAAAAGATGATGCAGTGCTCAACAGAGAGCTTCCTGAATGGTGCTTTCAAAATACATGAATAAAAGTAAGAGATAGAAGGCAGCATATGTAGATTATTTTTGCAATACATATTTTTGAGTTTTAATTAAAGAATGCTTAGATTCTTAGTCCAGGCTTTGGTATGGCAAGAAGGCAGCCTAGTTGGAAAAGAGGGTGTAACTTGGTAAAAGGTCAATGATATGACCATATGAACATAATATAATAGTGGTGATAGTTCAGTTTGATTTTGGAATTGATGTGAAAACAGGTACCTAAGAAAAGTGTCAGAGTTCACGGATCTACATCTCAATAGTGGCCAAATAGAGAAGAAATAAAAGTGGGATAGACATGGACCTTTCTTATACAGGATAATGTCAAAGTGCACAGGGCCCAATTTAGCCTTTTTGTGTGCCTTACCTTCCCATGTGAGATACTCATGCACCAGGAACACAGAGTTTGAGTAAGCTTTTCTAAAATAAACGAGTTTCAGGAAGCAATGTGACAAAGGCATATAAATCTTAAATACCTGAGGCACAGCATATAATATAAAAATATGAGGAGGGCAGTAAGAAATGAGTTTTAGCTGCACCTTCCTGTCCTGCTCATCACAAAGGATGTAAGATAGTTGGATGCTCTCTATATCATACACTGACAAAGCTCATGTACTTGGCTGAACACTCGAGGTACCTTCCTGGAACACTTTGCCTTTCAAATCTGCAGGCAAACAGCTGACTCTGCATTGCAGTGTTTGCTTTGCCTGTCTTCCTCAGGTCTGTACAAGCTGGAGGAAAGATGTTGATGAAAGTAATTTAGAGTAAAGAATGAGGAAGCAATGAAAAGAATCTGACTGAAAGGCCATGATGGAGACCATAGTAGTCATGACAGTATCATAATTATAATTTTTGAGGATGGTAAATTAAATTGCTAGCACAGAAATAACAGGATCAATAATTTAAACCTTGGCAAGTGTAAGGTTATAGAAGAAAAGGCCAAGAGCAGTAACTGTTGTCCACAAAAGAACACTTTCTCTACTCTTTAGTTTACCAGCATACTCATCAGTTGTGATGCGATCCTAGGCCTGTTTGCAGACTGATTCAAATAGTGATAATACACCAAAGAACTAGAGGGTGTGGGGAAGAGAATGTTTTTATAGGTAGTGATTACAGAAGTCAGGTTTTTCCTGGGTTGTATTGCTATCAGTTGCTTATGTGACCTTGAGCACAAGACAGTTTCCTTCCTAAACTCCTTTTTCAACTAAAAAAGTATTGTGCCTTTTAAATTTGTGTTTGGAGAGTACTTTGCTATACTTGCATGGAAGGCAACTGTAGATGTTCATGTGCAACTTTCAGCTTTGCATTAGAATGATGCGAGTTACTGTCAATTGTAGTAAAGCTGTGGCTTCAGATCTTGATTCGCAAATTCTCCTGATATTAACAATTGCCATGCTTGGAGTTTAGAATAAGAATATGACTGAAGGTTTACAAGACTTGTGTAACCATGCAGGGCAGTGTCACTATGGATAAGCAAATTAGTTCTGTTTAAATCTATTACAATACTCCTGTGCATAAAAGCTGAGTTTTAATTTGCATGAGTTGAAAGCTCTGCTTCCGTTTGTGAGAAACTGAAAGACTGAAAATAAGGGGCTAAAAAGCCCAGAATTGAACAGGAAGAAAGGAAGTGAAAGGCAAGTACAGGAGGCGAAAGAGAAGTATAAAGAAAAAATAGGAAAGGATATGTAATAACTTTGTTAGGTGTTTGAGGAGCTGAACACAAAATCTGAGTGGTTGAGGCTGGCAGGCACCTCCAGAAATGGTCACTCCAAACCCTGCTCAAACAGGGTCAGAGGGAACAGCTTGCCCATGAGCATGTCCAGTTGGGTTTGCAGTATCTGCGTGGGTGGAGACTTTACAGCTTCTCTGGGCAAGGTGTTACACTGTTCTACCACACTCATGCTTAAAAAGATTGTTCTTGCCTTATAAAGACATTTCCTTCTATATCGTTAGTACCAGCTGTGTCTTGTCCTGTCACTAGGCACGACTCAGAGCAGCATGCCTCCTTCTGCTTTATACCCTTTCCCCCGCCCCGGCTGAACCATTGCAACTCTCAAATTCTCTTCATGTGAGCCATCCCTTCATCACATTTTTGAGCCTTTGCTGGCCTCACTGCAATTAAGTGAATGTCTGTCTTTTACTGGGAGCCCAGCATTGAACCCAACACTCAAGATGTCTCTCATGGGGGCTGAGTAAAGCAGAGTCATGTCTCTTGACCTGCTGCCAACTCTCTTCCTGGAGCGGCAGTTTTCAGGCACTAATCTTTGCAAAAAATCGTCTCTTGAAAAAAAAAAAAAAGATACCAACAGATTCCCAAGAGCACTGTGTGATCTTGAAAATGTGATCACCAATGTGCTGATTCCTTAGTGGGTGCAAGCCCACTGCTTGCACTGTTTGGTGTCCGAATTATTTAAATTAAGACTTGGATTTCCAAAGAAAGTGTTTGTATCACATCTAAATGTTAAGATGCACTTTTAAATATTTTTTCACTCATTTGGTTTTCTTCCAGCTTGTGTATTACATTATGCAGAACAATTGTACTAGTTCGGCTCAGTGCATGTTACAAGCTCTGTAGGTGCTCTGAAGGTGGAAAGGAATGCTATTTAGTCTTAAATCAAAAATGTTAGTTGGTGGGCTGGTTTCGGCTGCAGCCTTAATTTGTTATCATGCATAATCAGGAGAAGTAATGTTAAAAACAGAATTTAAAAGCAATTCTTTCATGGCTACCTGTGATCAAATCTTGCAGTTGTTCAGTCTCTGCAGAAAACCTCACATGATTGTTCTTATTGACTCTTTTTCTGAAAAGATCAACAGTTGAACATTTATGCAAAAATTTCAGTGAGTGTTCTTCCGATGCAAAACTTAATTCTGTTGTTGCTAGTTTGCTGTTTCTGAGCTTGTCTTCCTCTAACATTTCTGTGACCAAAGAACTTGCAAAGAGCTGGGGAAAATGAACTTCAAAACGATCTCATTGGCTTTACAGAAGGATTGGATTCAAACTCTTGCATGTACATATAAGTATGAGGAAAAACATTGGTTAAACAACTAACACAAAGACTGATCATAAAAGCATTAAGGAAGAATTCGTTATAGTTACCCAAAAATGCCTAAACTTGTTCTGAGGGATTGTTTTTTTAGTAAGTCTGCATTTGCCATGAAAGGAACAAGCTTGTGTTCTTAGGTTCTTACTATTTTCTTGCCTGGTTCTGTACTTGAGCTGCATCTTATCTCAGGATCTACTATAACTTAAATTTTTCTGTAACTCTTCTGCTTTGCCCCTGTTAAGCTCACCTTATCCAAGGCTGAGTAATGCCATGTGACATGCACCAATAGCTTTTTCAGATGCATTCTGCTTTAACTACCATGTGTCAAATATTTCCAACCAGCTTGTGGTCTGCAGAATAAACATCTCCATTAAGCAGTTTAAAAAATTATCTGAAACAGGACAAAACTTGAATCATAAATATATTAATGAAAATCTCAACCTCTTCACGGACATTTTGTAAGTAACAAAAAGCAGCATTAATCAAGTCAATTACTTGCTTTGCAGTTTTCACTTGATGGTAGGGAATGTCACAGCATTTGGCCCTCTAAATTCTGGTAGTAACACAAGCAAGGGAACTTGATTTTCAGTTTTCAATATGTCTATGCTAAAGTAAAAGTTATAAGAAACAGACTTTTCTACCTCTGTAAGTTGTAAGGTAGAAAGTGGTGGGTATTGTTAGCTCGGGCAGCTTTTGTGTCTACAGGTGTCTGAGTCAGTGTGTATAAGATAATATTGCTTTTCATTTTCTAGTGAAGGGCACTATTCCAGTAATGGCATGATTCCCAGTATCCTTGTGAGCTTGCCTAGGAGTAAAGCATAGCTCCTGAATATAGGTCAGAAAAGGACGTTGTTATAACCAGTGTCCTTGATGGAAACTGATATGTGCTGAATTTGCAAAAAGTCTGAGTTCAGTGTCATCCATTTTCAGTATTTCCCGAACAATTGATTTATTTCACATTATTAATGAACTTTGCAGCAGCTCCACTTGTCAGGCCTACTCTGCAGGGGTCAATAATGAGAGGAAACCTGATGTTAGTGGATCTAGCTTAAGTGATTCTGTCATGCTAACGATTCAATAAATCAGGACAAATGTCAGCTCCTTTCAATATGTTAATTCCTCTGATCCTATTTGCATAAACTACAGTCAATGAAATACAAGTTTCCCTTCTAGGATAGTTAATGGAGATTTGTAAAGGGTGGTTTTTTTTTTGAGTTTCTAAGAAGGCTGAGGAGATTGGGACCTCATTCCTGAGCTCCATGTGTAACCTGTAAGCAAAGATGTGGCTTTGCTTGAACACAGGCTCTTCAAGGAGTAGGTTTAGCTATGTGATTACTTGATAGTAGAGATGAGGACTGGACATCCACTGTACCTGAATTTGTAGGTCTGAGAAGAGATTGCTCATGAACCAAGGAAGAAGAGTGGGTTTACTTCTAGCTTCCTGTGCTCAGAATAGAGGATTAACACTTCAGAAGTAGCATACATGTGAGACTGTATTTTCCCAGCCTTTCTGGCAGAAATGTTGCCTAATTCTGGGTCCTCAAAAAATGAAACTCGTTGCCGACAAAGTACCCTTGGTAGCTCTGCACTAGCAAGCTTTTAGAATGTGCACTTTTGGCTCTCTGATGTCTTGTCTGAGTTCTCGGTTGCTTAAGTTGAATGTTTTTCTGCATTTAGCGACGTGAAATGCTTAACTCTGTGGCTTGTACCAATTTCCTCAACATGGCTGAAGTGGGGCCCCTGTGGTTTACACCTGAACTTACCACAGGGATGACCTTATTTTTTCCTTTATAGTGCTGTTTTGTATGCATCAATTTGCCTTTAGGCATGAAAAAATTGTTCATGAACTTTAGAAGTAGAAAAAAATTTTCCTAGATATTTGTGAAATAGATCCTACTTGTTTTCATGCACTTTCTTGTGGCCCGTGTACTGTCTTCCTTGGTACCTGAAGATGCTACAACATTTTAGTAACTTAAACATTTGTTTCCACAGGCAACTTAAAGGCATGTATTTAAAACAACGTTTCACTGAGGTTCTCTGTCACTACTTTGCTTCTATCAAGAATAAAATTAAAATGAGGGGGTTTGTATGGTACTTCCTCTCTTCCCTGGATTTTTGAGGTGGTGATCCAGTGTTTAGCAACAGCAATAAAAGCTTGGAATACTGATAGTTGTAAACACCATGAGGGGAAACAGTCTTTCCCACAGAGTGTTAATGTTTCTCAGGACAAAAAAAGAGTAGTTACTGCTTTGTTTTCTTCTACTTCCTCTGTGTATGAAATCACTTTGATAGATCTGCAGGAAGAGATTTAGTTGCAGATGGCAGAGGTCAGTGTATTGTGTATTCAATGTAGTCAATAATAAAGTCAGGACTTATGCTAACTGAATGTTAATAAGGAATCACAAGGACCTTGGAAAGTCATCATGTCTGGTCATTTGCTTCACAATATTGCTCCAAACAGGCTCTGGAAGGCAGTGCAAGGGGATTAAAAAAAAAGTCTGGAGGAATAAGGGAAAGCAGAAAGACTAAAAATAGAAGGCTGGTGTAATGTGCAGCAGACCATTTTAAAAACAATTTCAGAGTGCAGTTGTTACACAATGCAGAAAACCGTATCGTTTTATTAAATGACTTCAACATTGAGCCTCATCGTAGTCGTACTTTCTCCCCCCTGAGATTGCTGTCCTGTTGGCCTAGGAGATCATGATGAAGCTATGCATTTTTCCTGTAAGAGCAGAAATGTTAGCTATGGTTATAAAGTAGAAATAACACAAACTACATTCAATTGTCAAGATTACAGATGAAATAAATACAGACCTGAAGTGGGTTAATTGCTGTAGCTCTAGGAACTTGGGCAAAATTTTTGTTTGCTGGGATTTTCATGTCTGAACAATTCAAGATTTGTCCTAGGAGCTCTATTTTTGGGTTGGACTCAAAAGGAAAAACCTTTAGGCTATAACATCACTCAAGCCAATAGTCTTTCCTTCCTACAAACCATTTATTTATTATCCTTTACATTAAGTCATCATTACTTTGCTCCCCTACCTTGAAATGACCGAAAATGGAACAAAAACTTCAAACCCTAAATTGAATCATTTAATCTCACCCAGGCAAAGCTATCTTTGGAGGAGTAATGTCACTGTACTTAAGGTAGGATCTTAGTGTTACTCCTCACCTTTATTTCTTGAGGCTGCTAATGAAGGAAATATCTTTCATGGTGTTATCAATGTAGTCAGTGAGCGCCCAGTGGATGTTGCTGCCCTGTCGCAAGTGGTTGCCCTACTTCTTGCTAGTTGTGGATTTGAAGCTCCAGCCTTTATCATTTAAGTGAGTGATGACCAGGCCTGTAATATACTCAGTTCTACTGCTTGGCTATGCATGATACTGTCTCTGTGCCACTCACTGTGCTGGCCTCTGCTATTTAATTTATTGCAAATGTCTATAAAATGCATGTAGAAGGCAGATAGGTCTGTCATAAATCTCAAAGGATTAGCTTAATGCTCTTATTGTTTGCAGGCTGGGTCTCTGGGCATAATGCCTGTGTGTTCATTATCATTTGATCCAAGGGTAGGAGTTCAATAGACAAAATTGCTGGTTTTGCAGCAACATTCCAGTATATTTACAGTGCAGGGGACCAGTGAGGTACTTAATATTGCATTGAATTCCATTACTGGATGAGTTTCGAACCCCTTGCATAGGGCACCTTAATTTTCAGCAGATTTGCTGTAGTGAGGAAGCTCAGCCTTTGTACAGAAAGTCAGTGTGGGACCTAAGGCTCCAGATGATTTGGGGTTAGGCAAATTGATAGTCTCGTTTATAAATATGCGCTAGTCAATGAAGCTATGTCCACAGTTTAGATGAAGCAGCTTGAATACCAGAAAAACGCAGCCTGGTGAGTGACAGGGATTCTGTTGAGAATAATTCATTTTGCTTGTCACATAGAGTCAAGATTTGGGCAGAAGTCTTTGCTGTCGCCTTGTCCTCCTGAACTGTGAGTGACTTGTACAGTTTAAAAACTGTAACTTGTCATCAATAATACTAGGACCTGCTAAGCGTAGTATATTATTTGTTTGAGGCGTATAACTTCCTTACTTGGCTTCTATGCAAAATTGAACTAAATATTATTCAGTCTGAGCTTGTAGTAGTGTAGTTTTTTGGGGTTTTTTGTGGTGGTTTGGGGTTTTTTTTGGTTGGTGTTTTTTTTTTTTTTAAAGGATTTGATTTCCGTGAAATGTGGTTCAGAACAAATACCAGGCTTTGCATCTACCATAACTTAACATAGAGAGCCTTGTGTCACTTGAGTGAAGGAGAACTCAAATAGCCCTATAATCATTTCGTGAAGATAGCTAATTAAAACTAAGCCTTCATCATCTCTCAAGTAAACTCCAGTTGTCCAAGACTCCTTTTACTCTGGGAATTTTCCCTTTCCAATGGGACTTAAATAGTCACTCCTCACAGGATACTGCTTCTTGCCAAATGGAGACGTGAATTGTGGTAGACTTCATGAGGAAGCAAGTGCAGCCTCAAAAAAGCTGCACAAGTGTCCAAATGTGGCACGGTATTCATAAGCAGCAATTTGTGTATCAACACTTGCTGCACAAGATCAAAGAGTAGGTTTCAATTATAGTCCTTTTAAAAACATTTGGAAAATGCTGCTACTTCATGCCTATTGATTTCCTTATTGAAATTCCTTATTGAAATCAATATTCATGTTGATTCCTTATTGAAATAAATATTCATATTTATTGAAATCAATATCCATATAACGAGGTCCGATGCATTTCTGACCTTTGTAAATGCAGTGAATTCTTGGGGCAGGGGATGGTGGGGCAGAAAACTCCAGTAATGGAAATTTAAGGATCTGTCTTAAACCTGCATGAGAAACAGACACTTAAAAGATGCCTCTCATAAGGCAGAGGGTACCTCATTATACTTAATTTTGACCATGATTACTTAGGCAGTTTTAGGTATGAGACAGTGTCACCGAAATTAGGAGTAAAACCTCTTAATGCCAGGGTAGATTAAAAAGCAGGCATTCTTTATTACAGCGCTGGATGCACGGGGGATTGCTCCACCTAACGTGCATGTTGTATGTTGCCTTGCTCCAAGCTGATGTCACCCTGTTACATACATGTGCATTAAGTTTCCTGGAATGTTCATACATATTTATTCTATTTCCTGGTACTGATTATCGTATTTTTGTAGTCATTATGCATGCGGCCTGGGTCTCTGTGGGGCTTCCATGGGGTTCTCAGTGGTCTCTGGTGTTTCCTAGTGGTTGTTGAAGAGGTGTCTGTTAGTGTCCTTTCCATGAATTCTGAGTCTTTCCTTCCATATATGGTCATGAGTTGGCTCGTTAAGCAGTTTGTGGATTTCTCAGTTTCCTTATCTTGGTGTCTGCTGGTTTATCTGCACTTCTTTAGAATCTGCTAGTTACATGTCCTTGGGTGTATTCTTGCCTGAGGCCTCTGATAGTCAGTCCTTTGATTTCTGCTTAATCTTTCTGAAGTTCCTTATCACTCTTGCACATTACACACCCCCTCTTTATTCAGTCATGTACCCTATTTTACAAACAGCAGGGTCTTTGCTTATGCAATCACCTAGCAATAACCACAAAATATATTTAGGCCGTATTTACTTCATGAATCCTGAATGGTACAAAACTGAATAAACCCTTGAATGATTCAGTTGGTCACCGTCTCCGCTGCTGAAAAAGTCAAAATGAGGACAGCGAATATAAGAGCCGGAGTCCACTTTGCACTATCGGTATGAGGAGAACCTGAATGTAGGCTGCAAATCTGCACACAGCAAACTTACTAAATGTTTAGTTCAGAATATAGCAGGAGGTTCTCATGTGTACATGTATTGGGCTGTGCTGTTGTGTTTTTTGGGGGTTTTTTCTACTGTGGTCTTTTAAATAAAGCGCTATAGGGAGATCTGGGGTATATGTTTGGCACTGTTACTGCCTCTCTGTATGTTTGCTCTGTGCTGCTGTCTTCATCAGTAAAACAGAAACAGTGGCTCCCACTCTCTTTGTAAAGACAAATGAAAAATGTGGAGAGGAGTCAATTTTCACTAGCAGTCTGCCTAATCTTTAAACTTTATGGTTGTTTAATACCTCTTCCTCTCCCTTTCTTGTCTTGGGAACCATTTTTTTTTAAGATTCTCAAAGGCTTTTGATGTTCACTGTGTTTACCTCTAGTCTGACATGGCTACTCAATCAGTTACAAAAAATAACCACTAACGGGCAGCTGCAAATGAGAGAGCTAGAACAGGAAATGCTCACTTTCTTTTTTCACTCCGCAGGTATTTTAGTAAGCCAAACTGCTAAAGCGAAAATGTGGGCCTAAATGAGACCTCAGTTGGTACAAGAATGTGGTACTTCACTAGGTTAGGCACATTCCTAAATCCTGTATCAAGCCCAAGGTTGTGTTGTTGCTTTGCAGTTTCTCTTCTTAAGACAAGACCACTCTCATTTTAAGAACATGACATTAACACAATCTACTCTTTCAAAGGAAATGGTTTCAGTAGTCCTTGGCCTCATTGCTAAGAATGTGAAGTTTATCAGTAGTATGGGTTTATCATGCTTCAGTTTCTATCAACAGCGTGTTTTGTTTTTGATTAAAAGCTGAAAATCTACCCAAAACATGTGTGTGCTTTTTGTTGGTGATGATAGTACTCCTCATCCCATCTTACCCTGCTGCTAATTCCTCTTAGTCCTAAGTCACTTGTGTATGTTGAAAAGCATAATTCCTAAAATTGTTTTGGGAGTATCTGTATGTTTTGAACTTAAACAGCTGAAAGTATCTGCAAGGAATAGGAAGATTGGTGTCTTGTATTACGCATCTGTGGCTTCCTCCTTTCCTGCTTGGGAAATATCCCATTGGGGATATTTGCATTACCAAGATCTCCACAGGAGAAATATTCTAGAGAGCTTCTAACAGATAGCTTTTAGTTAGGGAGTAGATGTTCAAATATCTTTATCTATAGGGCATATATAGTCAGTCAAGAGACTCAAGAATCACACGAAGGAACAAGATGAACTGCTCCTTTAAAGCCTCATTCTTATAAGAAGTTACAGTGGGAATAACATTGTTGGTTATCTCATGCAGTGAAATAATCATGTGGTGGTAAAATATTCAAGCTTTTTCTAAGTATACATGGAGGCATAGTTCTTGAAAAATTCATTGAGGGTGGGCCAATTGTATATTTGACTTTATCCCGATAGAAAGTAGTTGATTAGGTAAAAGTGACTTGGTTATTTTTCTCCCTTAATACTGAATGATTGGATAGCAGTAGATGTATGTCTCTATTTTCCGCTTTGTAGTAAGCAGCTTAAATTATGATCTTCCCAATTACAACAGTGTAAGCTATTGATCTAGAAGTAGTTGAAGATGGAATGAATATGCTGAATGGGATCAAAACTGATAGGCATTTATTAAAGACAAATTGTGACAGACTAACCTGGCATCTGTCTTTAATAGGACAAGTCTGCTGTTGAGTAGATGTAGGAAGTACAGGCTTCCCACATGGGAGATGATTAGTGGAGACAGATGACCTCATGGGTTTGTAGAAGTGCAAGGTGGCCAAGCAAGCAGTTACATGCCACTGATGAAAGGCAGCATGGCTACAAAGCTCAGAGGAAGGTTGCTAAAGGTTTTTCCCATATGCGATTGGTCTTTGGTGGCTCTTGCTCAAAATTTCATCAGTGACCTTGTCAGCACATTCACTTGTTGTGTTGAAGCTGGAAAAATGGAGGAGTTAACAGGAGAGCTGGGATATCACAAGGCAGGAGTGGAGGCTATTGAAGGTTGGAGTAAAAAAAGCAGATGGCTTTACAACAGCACAAAATGCATACAGTGCCTAGTATATCAAGTATGGCTGTAGTAAGGTGAGGAAAATACGATTTGTGGATGGCTGTAGGTAAGGAGGGAATGAATGATAGGATGGCTCTGGGCCAACGAGATGAGATGGCAGTAGGAAAGATAATTATTGCTCTAGCTAAGATAGATGTCAATTTGTGGATGGGCGAGGTGATGCTACTCTACTGAGCTTTGGGGAGAGCTCACGCAGAATGCACAGTACTGTTCAGATATAGCGCAAAAAAGAAGAGCTCTCCATGAATCAAATGCAAAAAAGAGACCTGGGAATAATTACAGGACTGATCTGACTATCATCCCAGAACTGAAAGAGCATGGCTTGCTTAGCCTATCAGTATTCAGAGGTGATATCATTGTTTCCTATAAATTTATCAGGAGAGAAAATTTCTGAAAGAGAGGCTATTGTCAGCACAAATTCGTGGATATGTTTTTCTTTTTGCTATTGCCCATTGGGATAACGAGGGCACTTCTCCTTTTAGCTCCTTATGGCTCTTACCCTAGGGGGTAGGATTGAGCTTGACTGGTATATGAAAGATGTGCATGGAGGGGGTACCTGAACTACTGGGTCTAATCTCCATGGCCCAGTGGCAAACTTGAAAGGCACGTGAGGAAAATACCTTAAACTATTAAGCTGCTTAAGGGCCCTTTACAGAGTGGTCAACTCTCTCCTTCCCAGCTCTTCAGATGAGGAAGAGCACCATCCTAATTGAAAAACTAGCCTGGCTCAGAAAGTGGCCTTGAAAGCAGTTAGAAGAACATGGACTTCACATGGAAGAAAGTGGAAAGATGGTGGTAATTATCATAAATCAGAAGATAAGGATGGTAGAAAATTGGGTTGGAAGCAAAAAGGTGCAGGGGGAAATGTGTGGCTGGTATACTTAAGGTTAGTAAACACATCTTTGTAATTGTGTTAGAAATGAAAGATATCTCAGGAATAGTATTGGTCTGTTGCTGGAGGGGGAATAAAACTGGAGATAAGAAAGCAGAGTTTATAAAGGAAAGTATCTGTTCTGTATTTGCAGTGAAGGTCAGGTGGTCATCATGTGTCATTGATCTGGCTTTCCATTCCAGCAGTGTAAGAGTTGTCAAACAACAACATCAAGGTAGATACTTCTTAAGTGGTGGGGTAGAGGGTTTCAAAGCTCTGCTAATTTGATTTTCAAGAACTGTATGAGAATTGAGTGAGGACTTGTTTGATAATAAACTTGAAAAGTATCTAGATTATTAGGAGACTTGTGCGTGGTACTTGCATGAGAATTTGAATGGAGAAACTACGATGATGCAAAGTTAATGCAGTGCTTGGTATTCCTTGAAATGCTGGTAAGAAAAAGTCTTGGAAGGTATTTCTGAGCAGCTGCTCATTCCTCAGTAGTGAGTTGCCAGCAGGATCCATTGGGGTTGATTCTTGCTGTGAGACATTTAATGCTATTAGTGGCCTGGCAGGAAGAACAAGCCATGGAAGGTAAAATTTTCAGCAAGGAACAGAAACAGAGACCTGGATCATAGGGGAGAAAGTCACTGTGTGGAACTGAACAAATGGGACTATGGGAGAAAAAGGTTCTAGTAGCAATTTACCAAAACTTTGTTGGATTTTTTTCATTCCTGCTGTTTAAAATCAGAATGTTTTCCTCAATTAAGCATGCTTCAGACAGCAGTCGTATCCGTTGTCTTTGTGGAACATAGACATAACTACTCTGAAATCATATGATTGTTCAGCTTGTCTGTCATGTGTATCTCCTCCAGATGCTTGAATATCCTGTGTCAGTTGAGAAACAAACTGCAAGGCCTGATGTTGACCTGCTATTAACGTAGTAGCTATTTGGCTTGCTAGAGGAGGGGCAGGTATCCAAGCTTTCACCTTGCATGACTATTAATGCTAAAGATTGTAAGGAAAAATGTCTTTAAAACTCTTTCATAATGATACTAGTTAGCAGGGAAAAGAGTTTACTGAAGTAAAGGAAGTGTGTTCAGTAAGTGTGGGATAGATGAGTGGACAGTGAGGTGGATTGAGAACTGGCTGAATGGCAGAACTCAGAGGGTTTTCATCAGCGGCACTGAGTCTAGTTGGAGGCTGGTAACCAGTGGTGTCCCCCAGGGGTCAGTACTTGGCCCTGTCTTGTTCAACTTCTGCATCAATGACCTGGATGAAGGGATAGAGTGTACCCTCCGCAAGTTTGCTGATGACACCAAACTGGGAGGGGTGGAGGATACACCAGAAGGCTGTGTTGCCATTCAGAGAGATCTGGACAGGCTGGAGAGTTGGGTGCAGAGGAACGTGATGAAGTTCCACAAGGGCAAGTGCAGCATCCTGCACCTGGGGAGGAAGAACCCCATGCACCAGTACAGGCTAGAGGCTGACGTGCTGGAAAGCAGCTCTATGGAGAAGGGCCTGGGAGTGCTGGGGTGATGACCAGTTGACCATGAGCCAGCAGCGTGTCCTGGTTGCTAAGAAGGCCAACAGTATCCTGGGGTGCGTTAAGAGAAGTGTGGCCAGCAGGTTGAGGGAGGTTCTTCTCGGCCTCTACTCTGCCGTAGTGAGTACTGCATCCAGTTCTGTGCTCCCCAGCTCAAGAAAGATGAGGAACTACTGGAGAGAGTCCAGGGGAAGGCTACGAAGGTGATTAGGGAATCAAAGCATCTCTCCAATGAGGAAAGGCTGAGGGAGCTGGGCTTGTTTAGCCTGAAGAAGAGAAGGCTGAGAGGGGATCTCAAAAATGCTTCTAAATATCTTCAGGGTGGGTGTCAAGAGGATGGGGCCAGACTCATTTCAGTAGTGCCTAGCAACAGGACAAGGGGCAACGAGCACAAGCTGAAGTATAGGAAGTTCCAGCTGAACATGAGGAAGATCTTATTCCCTCTGAGGGTGATGGAGTGCTGGAACAGGCTGGCCAGAGAGGTTGTGGAGTCTCCTTCTCTGGAGATATCCAAAACCCACCTAGATGAGGTCCTATGCAACCTGCTGTAGGTGACCCTGCTTTGGCAGGGAGGTTAGACTAGATGGCCCACAGAGGTCCCTTCCAAACCCTACTATTCTGTGATTCTGTTAAGTGGCAAAGATAAGGCTCTTTCTGATCTATTAATGTCACATAGTGAATAGAAAATGTTGAAAATCATTAATTCTTTCAGTGTAATTGGGATGTTTGTCTGACCTTGTTCTATATGGTAGTATAAAATCATTTTTTGGTGTCATAGAAGGCAACTGAAACCTCGGTCTGAGACCCAGCTTGTTAGTTTCTGGCCGGTTTCTGCAGAGTTATGGGAATCAAAGAGGAATTCAAAAAGCTAAGTTTGGTAAGTTTGAGTTCTGCAGTTTACACGGGGGGGGGGGGGGGAATAACTGTAAACTGAAAAAAAATTGAAATCACCAGGGGACTAGTGATTTGGTGGAAATCAGTATCTTTCAAACAGAAGGCTGTTAACTGAGACATCTGGCATGGCCTTGCTTCTTGAATTATATTTACTGTACTATAAGGACTTCCTCTGCATAAAGTTGACTTAAACTGCTGTTTCAGAGCAAGGTCAGTGGTACTGGAAATGCACTTTAACATATGACATTGAGGACTGTTGTAAAGACAATCAGGATTAATTGTGTACAAAGCTGGGGATGAAATCTGCACAGCAGTGGTTGCCATTCTACTCTTCCTTTCTCAGTATTTTGGCTTATGTTTGGAGCTAACATGTTCTTGCCTGGCTTCTAAAGATTAGCATTGCAGTTTTGATTTTATGGTTTGTTGTTGTTCTTGAACAAGATTGGTTGCAGAGCAAGAACTTTTTTATTTTCCTTAAAACAAAGTTGGGTGCAGCTTGCAGGGACCTGTTCCCTGCAGCTACCCAGGAAACAAGCTGGATTACAGCTTTTCATGGGCACTAATTAAAAAGACAGCAAAATGCATCTTGTTTTTTAAAAGCTGAAGATGCTAAACATGGGATCAATCTTTTACTTTCAGAAATTAAGGGACAAAAGTTTACCACAGTGCTCTTCGGTATTTTTTGAACACCTTGTGAATGTAGGTATAGGTGTTTAATCCCAGAATCCATTTAAAAGGGTTTAAATCCATACATATGTACAAATGATTAATTAAGTGGATCAATTCTGCCTTATGTGTATTCATCACCACACTGTTCATTAGCTGAACAGAGAAAATAGCTTCAAGATTTCAGATCATGAGTCTATCAAGGTTTGGCAAGCTGAACAACTTATGCAGAAGCCTGGCCTCATGGGACATGAATGCTCCAGAGTGACCTTGAAAGTGTGATTTTGCAGGACAGAATGAGCAAGAGTGTCATGGCTGTAGGGCTGTGTGAGTAGGTGGAGGGGCTTGGGTTTTTTAGCTGAACTGTGAAATCAGAAAAATCTCTGGGGTTGACCCCAGAGCACAAATGCCTTTACTGAAACAGAATACCAAAACACAATGAACTGTTAAATATTGACTATGACCCTGAAATATTTCATTTTAATTAACTTCTTTAAATATTAATGATTTTGAAGCAAAACATTTTGTTTCAATATGGAAAACATAATTCAAAAACCTTTTCTTTAATTGTTTTCAAGGAGAGAAAATACATGTCAAAACTGCATACACTTTTCAAAACACTTTGTAAATATTAAGTTTTACTTAGCTGTGACACATAATAGGAATTTTAAAAGGTGTTTCTACACGTAAGTTTACAGCCTGCTTCAGGAAGATAAGGTGAAAACTACATTATACTTGAATATGTTCTAGTGAAGGACCAGCTTCCAGCTCTTGCAGAGGACGCCTAACTTTCTCATGCACACCTACCTACAACTGCAGGATAGCAGGTGGGGCTTAAGAATAGGCAACAAGGGATGATTTTTCTGAATGTGGAGTTTAGCAGAATGTACAAGTCAAATAAGAATTGCATTACCATATAAATATTCATTCAAATATAACTAAATTCCAGCATTGTTCAGTACTGGCCAAGGAACTTGGCTGCCTTACCTTGTACCATTGCCTTTCACGTCTGGTTTGGACTAGATGACTGTAAGTGGCTTTGTGGCTTTGTCTAGTAATATTTCATATAGACTATACCAAAAATCTTGTGAGAAATCATTCAGCTGGTATGGTGAATTAGAAAGCGGTAGAGTGACCAGTTATTTCTATTAAAGTAGTACTAATGCCCACGGGATGCTTGAATTCGGTTTTTCAGGTACTACAGTAGCAGCAGAATTCCAACTCTCAGACTGGGTTGTGTAAGCTTGTTAGAGGGAAGCTTGGGGAAGGGGTGGTGGTGGGGGACACACAACAGGAAAAAAAGGGGTTGAAAGGAAGAATTACTAGGATTACTATTGCTCTTGTGTTGATGGGAATGGCATCCAAGACTGCCATGGTGTGGGATGAAGTTTCATCCTGACCACACTTGGTTCTTGCCCTGCTTTTTGACCTTTATCTCTTCAACTCTGTATTGTGTTTTATCCAGATCTGAAATGTGGAAAGGTTTGGGGGGGAATTTTAATGATCTGCAGCTGAAAAAGGCAGCTTAACTGGAAAGCCTTGCTCTCACTGAAGCTTATCTGTTGCTGCCTAGGCTGAGAGACACGGTGGAAACCCTTTGACAGTGTTTGAGAAATTTAACTTGAATATGCATTGTTGTGAAGTTTGGAAAACTTTTTGCTGGTATTTTCAAGCTTGTTTTCAGAACTAAGTGGTAGAAGTAGGTGTAGGTAGCTGAAAACAATCTATCAAGATAACGTAAGACTTTTCTGTGAAACTGGTGGATAAGCTAGGAAAAACCAGCACTATTCTTAATTGTTCCAATGAAGTGCTACTACCAGGAGGTATTCAGCTTGACCCACCAATAACTATACTCTGTAGCTGTACTGCAACTCAACCAATGTCTCTCCATTTCATTGTGTAATTCATCCAACCATCATTGCAAGTCTGAACTTCACTTGCAACCTCAGCTCCTAATATGCTGAATTGGCAATAAAATCAAAGTGGGGGAGAAATGTTTTTTACAAAAAACAGACATTACTCCCTTTTGACAGGAGACAAATGTTTCATTCAAATGCTGCATTTCGCATATTGGAAACAGTAATGAATTCTTGTGCACCTTTCTCCCTAGTTCACAATGTCAGCCTCAGGCGTAGAGGCACTTGAGGCTTTTCTTACAAAATTAAATTTAATGTTACACCCTCTAGTAGAATGATGCATAAATCAAGTGTTTGATTTGCATGGACTCTAGTGAACAGCCCCATTCTGTGCAAATATAAACCCGGTCTTGAATATTATGTCAGGGACAAGAACAAAGCAATCTAGGGTTTCCAATGAGAGTTTGGTACCAAGTGTAATTCAGGCTGGTATTATGTTGCTCTCATGTCAAGCCTGTTATTAAAATTCTTAGGGTTTGCCTCCTTTTTTTCATCTCTAAAGAAAATGATTTTTCTAACCTTCTTGTATTTTGGCAAACCAGTATACACTAGTGCTATTTATACACTGTCTGTGAGGAGCTGAGATGGAATTGTTGCAGGTTTTTAGTTTTCTCTTAGACAAGCAGTGAGGCTAGCAGGATAGAGGGATAATGAAATAAGGTAAAGCAAAGATGATTATGGAATAAACATGCAAATGGAAAGAAAAAAATTAGATAGCTTTGTACCCTTTGAAAATAGGCCGCCTTCCATGTGAGTATTCAGAACCTGGACCAGGTCAGCAAACTTAAGGGACTAGAACGCAATAAATATATTCTGCTTCAACATGCAAATGCATTTGTGTTCAACACAATACAAATCTCTTTGCAGGGCTTTCTCGTGGAGCCAGGCTGTTAGGTACTGCATTACCACATATTTATTACAGATGGATGTTCTTAAGTTTTTGTCCTGGATTCAGCCAGGACAGGGTTAATTTTCGCCAGAATCCAGGAGGGGACACAGCCAGGTGGGCTGACCCAACCTGGCCAAACAGAACAGGGTATTCCATACCATGTGCCGTCATGCTGGATTCCAGTTTGGGGGGAGCTGGGTGGCGGGAACTCACTCGAGGCTCAGGAGCCGCGGTGGTGGGCAGTGAGAGTGGCTCTGTCCGTTCCTGCTGTTTGTGTTGTGTATTCCCCTTATCAGTACTTTGTTATTACTGTTCCCTTTGTTTGCTGTTCTGTTAAACTGCCCTTATCCCGACCCACCAGTTTCTGCCTGTTTCTTTCTATTCTCCTCCGCTCCCCGGGCGGGGGGAGGGGCAGCCACGTGGCGCTTTTGTTGCCAGCCGCAGCCACACTATAACAGTTTTTCATAGTGGTGATGGTTGGTTTAGTCCAATTAATTATAAATACTGTTCCTCACAAGCTCTGGTGAAAATTTATTGCTTTGTGAGCTAGAAGTTTGTCAGTGAGATGCTGAGTTTCTATCTAATCAATAAAGTCTTTCTGCAGTACTTATGCATCAACTGTATTGGGATGGGGCTTCTTTGAATGCCTACATGTCAGGGTCTTTTGCATTCACCTTCCCTCCATCCCCCTTCAGTTAAGAGTAGGAGCTTATCCCTTTTCCTCAGCAGAAGCAGCCTGAGGGTACCGCACAGGAATTCATTGCATGGGTACTGGTTTGTACTTGGTAAGGATCTGCCTCCAAGATCTGAAGGACTCTAAGGTTGCAATAATGAGAGTGCAAGCAATAACTCTTAAGATAAAAAAGAAAATCTACGATTCCATTGGTGATTTGTTTTCAGTCTCAATTCCAACTGAATGATGCCCTCTCCTCCAAACTGTGGGTTAAATAGTAAGTGGCAGCATGTGTCATAACCTGTTAAAGATAATTTCTTTTAGCTTTAGCAATTAGGCTTACCTGTATTTACTGACTTGTGCAGTAATCTTGCCTTGGACAAAAACCTATCACTGTGGTAAAACACAATTACTAATATAATTTCTATTTTAACAGCAAGTATGTAATTCATAGCAACTTAAACCTTAGTTTAATTTTGCCTTCATTTCAAAACAAGTAGCATACAGTTTTCTTTCACAAACTACTAAGAAATCAAACCTGAGCTTTTTCAAATTCCACTTCATTTAAGGAAGGTATCTGCTGAATCTGCTTCTGAACAATAACCAAGATCTGGTTGGGGCTATGCTAGTCAATGGCAGTGTTGGCTGCAGTGACATGAATTGGTAAAGGATTTAGATAAGTTTCCAGGAAGAGATGGGATTGGGATGTGCCTGTGGGTGCTGAGGGAGATGGTTGATATCATTGCGGTTACTGTCTAAAATATTGGAAAAATTATGGTGGTTTAGGGAGGCCCCTGATGGTGGAAAAACCAAATGCCTGTTTTAAAGAAGGAAAATCAAAGTAAGGATTAGGGTCTAGCTAACTGCAGGCTTGTCTGCTTTGTTGGGCCACAAATGACCTTTTTGTGCATCCCATGAATTAAGGGTCCTTCTGGCTGCTACAAACTGTTTCAAGTTTGTATTATAACTTGCCCTATTGACCTTTGTGTGCAGGTTTTACAACTTGATCTCAGATCTTAGGAGTCTGTACATCTTGACTTAAAATATAGTCAGAAGCTTTTTTCTGCTTGTCTGTGAAAAATATCTTTTTTACCTTCCTGTATATCTCTCTTGTTATATGGTTCCTAGCAGTATTCATTATTCTCTTTTCATCTGTACTGTTAAAGGAAGGCGCTATGAGATGGTTGCAATAATAACATGAATGTTACCTGTTATGCAGTGCAGACGTAGTATTTTAGGCAGAGGAAATACAGCTGATGCTAACTTCTTAGGGAAATATTAGGATTTCTGATGCAAACTGGGAAGATAAAGCAATCCTTCCTTGCTTGTAGACTGGCTAGGGTTGAAAGGTATCTGAATGGGAGTACTGTCACTGTGGGTGTCAGTGACATGAGAGATTTGTGAATGGTTAAAGGCAACAGGGGAGTAAAATTCTTGATCTGCCCCAGACATGCTAACATAGGTCTGGATGCTAAAGTCTGTGGTCACAATTGGCTCTGGAAATTTTGGGCACTTAGACTCCTCCCAGCACTATATATCTCATGAGATATATCTCCTGTATTAAGAATCCCCTTTTCTTGTGTCATGGTGCTAAATGATAATCTTTACTCACAGCATTCAGGCTCTTGTTCTGTGGTTGGTATCAGCTTGTTCTTCATAGAATCCTTCACAAAAAGAAATATCTAGTTAGTTTATTCATATAGATCTTACCTTTTGATCTGAAAATTGAGTGCTGGATAAAGCACACTGTATTGAGGGTCTGTATACTGAAAAGAATTGGCAAAGTAGAACAGGAGTACCACTGTAAGTGGTAAGGAGGAGCATAAGGCCAGATTTTACTAGAAGGCGTGAAATCTATTACCAGTTATCACTGATGAGATCTCTTGTAAAGACGAAGAGCTCTGTTGGAGAGGAGGACTTAGACTCACCAGTGAAAAAGTGTATTTATGGCCATCTGGGTATTTTAGAAGATGCTGGCTTTTACAGTGCTGTTGAGAACTATAGTATCAAATGCTGAACATTTGTGAGTGTACTTGCTTTGAGTGCTTAAACAATATGTATGGTAAAATGCACAGCACACTTGTGAGGATTTTTTTCACCCGCATGCAACTCCAACTAACTTCAAAGTCTGTTTTCTTTAAAGTAAGAATTCTCAAAATGAGTTATGGGTATACAAAATGAATTATTATTTAAAGAAGCATAAAAATAATTTCATTAGCCTAAGACTTTAACAGTTGAATAAGAAGAAAATAACATCCACCCCAGAGTATGGCACATATCTAGCATTATAAAATGACAACAGTCTTTTCAGACTTGATAATGCACTGAAGAGTGAATTTCCAAATCACTTGAAGCTTTTTGCCTTATTTTTCCCAGTTTGTACAATGCATAATACTAATTTATATAATGACTGTGTGATGCTTTCGTGCTGTTACACAGGCAGTTACACATTTAAGTCACTGTTTCCAAAGCCCTTCACTGGGCAGTTACCATACATGTGTAAAGTGCCACTGCTGTTAGCCACCTACATTCTCCTTCAGTCAGCATTTTCACTGTGAAATGTATTGAAAACATTCTAAAAGGTCAGGGCTTCCACAGTATGGCCTTGATACAGCAACTCACTTTGATTTAATTATCCTTCTACCGATGTTTATGGAAGTCAATAGGTGTCCTGTGTTCGGCCATGACAGGGTTAATTTTCACCAGAAGCCAGGAGGGGACACAGCCAGCCGGGTTGATCCAAACTGGCCAAACAGAGCAGGGTATTCTATACCATGTGCTGTCATGCTGGGTTCTGGCTGGGGGGAGCTGGGCGGTGGGAAGGCAGTCAGGGCTAGGGAGCGCGCGGCAGCAGGCGGTGAGGGCGGCTCTCTGCGTTCTGCTGTTTGTGTTGTGTATTCCCCTTATCTGTATCGTTGTTGTTCCTGTTCCCTTTGTTTGCTGTTCTGTTAAACTGCCCTTATGCCAGCCCACCAGTTTTTGCCTGTTTCCTTTCCATTCTCCTCCGCACCCCAGTGGGGTGAGGGGCGGCAGAACGGCCGCGTGGCCCTTTTGTTGCCAGCCACGGCCAAACTATAACAATAGGACTCGCTCATTTTCCTGTATTAAGTACAAGTGAAGTGTTTTGGTGGATTGGAATTCTTTTAATTACGTATTTTAAGTTACATATCTGCCTAAATGCTTTGCTGAACTGGAGCCTAGGCAACTTACTGTTTTGATTGTCATCATCTATGATGGAACTTGTAAAGTTAAGTAGATATTCTCAAGCAGGTGGGTGATATCAGGTGCTTATTCTCTTCATCTTCAGTTTTTTTACAAGCATTTTAACCTCAAGATCTTAGCTTACTGAAGTAATTGCTGTAGTTGAGATTGTATTTGCAAAAGGGATGTGAGCTGAGCAATGAGAAATAAGATGAGGGCATAGGTTAATCTTTGGACTAACAGTTGATTTATGATATGAAAAGGTTTGAGATCTGAAGTGCCAGGACTTGTGGAAAATAAGGGCAACTCTATTGCTTCATATCAGTGAGAAGGTTACATTGCAATGGGGTTTGGTTTTGATTAGGGAGATATTTTTCTTGCTACAGTTGTATAATCAGTGCTATAAGCAAAGGAAAAGCTCAATGACTGTCTGTCACCTTATTTTTTATAGAATTGAGAGTGGTATTGGTATGATAACAGTGCATAGTGAACTGCCTTCATGTCTCTTGCCTGGGAGAAAGAGGTGTGCTATACTGTCCTCCTTGAACTCTTTCAAGTTGATGATCTGGTTAGACTGATGAAAATCTGTGCTTTTTTGGCCTAGCTATCAGGGCTACAAGGTGAGGTTCAGGGATCTTTCAGGCAAGGCACAGGGCTGCTTCAACACGAAAGGCAACCGAGTTTGTAGGTCGGCCACAGACCTTCTGTACAAACGTTGGCAACTTCCTATATAATTATATCCATAGAGTCCTCATCTGTGAAATATGCAGGTAACCGCTTTGTCATGTTTAATCTGTTACCTAGGTTTCAGCATCTTTGGATGATGACTTTGTGTCATGCAAAACTTCATAAGGCCTCAGCATTTTGAGGGCTGGGGTTCCAAAGTGCTTTTGATGTAGATAAGAAAAAAAAAAATAGACTGTCAGGCTGTATGAAGACCACTATTTTAACTTTTAAGTTTTCTACCTGTCCGCAAGTTCTTTTCAGGTAGACCTAAAGCATGCTTGATATGTCCTGTCACATCCTTTGAGTACTCTTTTGGGGAGGACTTACATACAGCAGAATTTGCTCTAAGCACAGCTCACTCTTTTGTTGTTGAAAAAATTCATTGCTGCAGCGCTAGGAAGGATGTATTATTTGGAAACTGTGTTCGTAATCCATTTATAGTCCTAATATGGCATATAGGCATCCTGGTTTTAACTCTTTTCTCATAAGTATCACTGCTGGGCACTGTTAGACGCATGTTTAGGCTTAATACATGGTCTAACAGAGTATGGCCATGCTTTAATTAAAAAAAAATTCATTTAGCTCCCAACTGAGATCAAGCAGTCATCTTGAAAGACTTTATCCCAAAAAGTGTGGTTTTCTATTTTATAGGAAGTATAATTGGGGAACACCTAAAATTTTATGACTTAGAGGCACTGAAGAGTAAATAAAACTTTAGTTGCTTTAGGATTGTTTAAACATATCACCTAATTAATAATGGTCATACACATTAGAGCTAGGTATGTTCAGGTGCTTTCAGAGATTGACAGATCTACCCCTTTCAATAGTCTTGTATGCAATTAGGAGTGTTGTGCAAATTCTAACTTTTACTACGGACATGACTGTTGAAATTACTGGGATTGTATGGCCACAGCTATGGTCAAATCAGAAAATCAACCTGATCAAAGTCTTTGAAATTCTTCCAGAAGTCGGCTATGTGTATATACTTCAAGGCCTGTGTTGTTAGCTCACACCTCTCTGCTGGGTTTGTGCTACTGTTTTAAAAGGCAAGAGTTTGGCACCTGCATTTTGACAAGAAATCATCTATGGCACCCTTTTGTCAGGGCCAACAAGACAATTGTTCCTCAAAAGAGAGTAAAATTTTGGTTTTGAGGAAATCAAAACTTGACGTAGGATTTTGCGCTTGGAAATCAGGACTGTTGTCATCATCATGATGAAGGGAGGATGTGAATGGTGACCCTTGTCTGAATTGAATGCATAATAAATAATGTGGATGGTGGGAATCTGTTTTAATCAAAGTGGGGGGAAAATTCAGCTTAAAAAGGTAATGTAGAAAAAAACTCTGGTTTTATCCACTCTGTCTAGTAATGTAAAATCATGAAGTATCAAAGGATCTCATTCTTAAAACAAATCAGGAAAATCAATTTACTTCAAAGAACAACCTTAATAACATCCTTGGAAGGTCTGACTTGCATTCAAATTTTCTTATATGAATCATGATGTACTTTATGAATCTCATCTCTACTCAGTTAGCTCTAAGTTGCAAATCTAGAACAGAAAAACAAAAAACCAAAAAAACTCCATCATCTTCACCATGCAGGATCTAATAGACCCCTCCAAGTGCAGATGCTGGTGCAGCTGGCTGAATTGAGTCCTGTGTAACCAAGTTTCTTCTTACAGACATAGTACTGTCTTTCTAGTTTTTTAAAATGGTCTTTAGCATGTTGAATCAGATCATCCTGTTTTTTAGAGCTTAGAAAGAACTCAAGGTTCAAACTAAGTAATGCTTTTTGCCTCATCAGTTTTGTTATTAAATTCCTGCAGAAAACAACTGAGAGGTTATTCAGTGAAACAAGCACAAAATATACCTACCCAGTTAGCTCTGTGCTTTTATATTCAATCATGGGAGAAAAATATAGTATACCATTGGCCTAAAGGCTCCAGCAGTGATGCCTTTGTAATTTGGGGTGCATTTAAAAAGCTTCAGTCAGCAAGATAAATTAATTTTTATGACCTTTATAAACTATTTTAGCCTGGAACTTGGAAACATCCCTTTGAGATTAAATATTTAAATCCTTTTAGCTCAGGATTACTAAGCATCTTGGAGTCTGTTTTGTTTTAGAAGAAACCTCCAAAATCTATAAGGAAATTTTGTCTGTGACAATTATTGTCAAAGAAATTATTCGCTAATGTGGAACTGTAAGGTTTTTAATGGTTCTTATCTCTACAATACTAATCTAATAGAGGAGAGCTGCTTTATCATAATGTAGGTCTGCTCAGGGTGTACATGGTCGTCAGTTGCTGTTCCCTACACTTGCAAACACTTGGAGGAAAAAATTGACTTGTCACTGGAGTCATTATTTTGTCCTGCCACAGCTGTTACCTTTGCCAGAGAAACTGAAGAAAAGCACATCCTTCTCTTCTGTGAAAGTGCACAAGTTTTAAAACACTGGGCTGCTTTGAGAAGTTGCACTGGAACTGAAGTTGTAGTACATCAAACAAAACAGGTGAGACAATGTGGATAAGATTTCAGGTGGCTGTCACAGCTCAGCTCCATTCTAGTGCTTTATAATCAAAGCTAGCTTTATGCATATCTAAATTTCCTAAGTTGTACCAGAGAATGGATTATGTCTCTGATAACAGAACTACTGGAACAGCCTAATGCATTTCAGTGAAGCTAGTCTCCTATATATAAAAAGCTGTTTGTTCCTTGGTGTATGGGTTGGTTAGTTTTTAAACTAAGATATTTCCATTTTGTTTTGATACTTAATACTCAAAACAACAAAAGCAAAATGGCAGCAGTAGAATATTGGCGAATTAGGTACCAAGTGTTGTGTGTTGGCCCTGCTAAGGGGATGTTCAGCTAAAGTTTCTGTCCTGGGTTTGGCCAGAACAGGGTTAATTTTCACCGGAATCCAGGAAGGGGCACAGCCCGGGGGGGGGGTGGGGGCTGACCCCACCTGGCCAAACAGAGCCTGGTATTCCATACCATGTGACGTCACGCTGGGTTCTGGTGGGGGGGGGTGGCGCGGCGGGAACGCACTCACGGCTTGGGGGGGCGCGGCGCTGGTCCTGTTTCGGGAGAGCGGCTGTCTGGGCCGGACGGTTCGTTGTTGTGTTTTCTCCTTATTTGTATCGTTGTTGTTCCTGTTTTCCCTCTGTTTGCTGTTCTTTTAAACTGCCCTTATCCCGACCCACCGGGTTCTGCCTCTTTCTTTTCATTCTCCTCCGCACGCCGGCGGGGGGAGGGGCGGCCGCGTGGCGCTTTTGTTGCCGGCGGCAGCCGAAACCAAGACATTTAAATTGGCGCCCAGACGTGGAGCGGGGATAACGGCAGGGCTGAGCAGCGGCTGTTAAAACTGCTTTCTTAGATTTTGTTAAATTTTGTTATAGGCATTTTTCTGTGTTAGTTAAATAGTCGCCGGTAAAAATGTTGCTGACTTTGTTTAGATGGCTGTGGTTTTTGAACCCTTATTTGCAGTATGTGTTTACTGCCATGCTGTTCATCATCACTGGGAAAAGGATTAAGATGATGATTTTGCTGTACTGTACGATATCGACTTATGATATGATAACATCACTGTGCATGAAATTAGTCTTGTATTTGCATGCGGCACTGCGGTCATTGCCGTACCTCGGATCCTATGTCTTAGATTTTGTTAATAATCAAACCCAGTCTGTGGGGAAAGCCGAAGGGGATACCTTCCCCCACTCTTTCGCCCCCCCCCCCTCTTCCTCAGGCTGGTCCTAACAGCTTTTGAGAATTTCGAGTACCCCTGGGATGCTCAGGGCAGCACTCTCCTTTTGTTATGCCTCCTGAATGGGTTCTGGGTTTTGTTTAGGGTTAAGCAAGTCGTTAAGAACATCGTGCAGAGACCTGCCCGGGGGCTGGATAGCTGTGAGTGGCTGGGTGTGTGGGACAGCATGGGCAGATGTCTAGAGCAGTGAGCACCTGCGGTGTGTTTTAAACTCACCCCTGAACAAATACAGAATCCGGACAAACTAGTAAAATATCTGCAAAAAGTGTGCTGCCACCCTGGGAACTCCAGAGAGACACAGATCACCGCAATGTGCTGGGGTCTGGCCCACGCCTACCGAGCCCTGTTCAACCTGGTTCAGTGCCTTAAAGAGGAAAGGGCGGGAAACGAAGCAGCAGGCACTGCGACTGGCGCTGCCCCCTCCGCCGGCCCTGCAGTCTCTCCAGCCCAGCAGGCAGTCACAGTCCCCCTCCTGACCGGCACCACCGCTGCCAGAGCCGCAGGGGCAGCCTTGGTTTCCCCAACGGGCACGGCAGCTGCTCCAGCCCCAGCTCCAGCTGCAGGCATCACGGCTGAGCCCAATGACCAACCTGTGCCAGTAGCAGTCGCCCCCGTAAAACTAAAGAAAGACGCAATGAGAGCAGATCGCTCCGGGAGGGATGACGATGAGCCAGGGTCATCACGGGAGATAGAGACAGAGATCATCACCCGGTCCCTGTCCCTGGGGGAGCTGCGAGACATGTGGAAAGATTTCAGCCGCCACCCAGGAGAGCACATTGCCACCTGGCTGCTGCGGTGCTGGGATAACGGGGCCAGCAGCTTGGAATTAGAGGGCAAGGAAGCCAAGCAGCTGGGATCCCTGGCCAGGGACGGGGGCATTGACAAGGCCATTGGGAAAAAGGAACAAGTCCTCAGCCTCTGGAGGAGACTTCTGTCAGGCGTGAGGGAGAGATACCCCTTCAGTGACGATTTTGTATGCTATCCTGGCAAGTGGACCAATATGGAAAGGGGTATTCAGTACTTGAGGGAATTAGCTGTGCGGGAGCTGGTTTACTGTGACACAGACGATGAGCAGGTACCCACAGACCCAGATGAACTCCAGTGCTCACAATCCATGTGGAGGAAGTTTGTGCGGAGCGCACCCTCCTCGCATGCCAACTCACTGGCAGTTGTAAACTGGAAAGGTAAAGACGCACCAACAATGGATGAGGTGGCTGTCAGACTCCGGCAATATGAGGAAAGTCTCTCTTCCTCCCTTGTCTCAGCCGTGGAGAAACTGGTCAAGCGACTAGACAGTAATATGTCCTACTCCCCACCTGTACGGGCCAGTGTCTCAGCTATTAGGGGCAAGCGTTTCTCTGCTCAGGAGAGGGAATACAGAGGCTATACACCCCGGGGCACCCTGTGGTTCTACCTGCGTGACCACGGAGAGGACATGAGGAAGTGGGATGGAAAACCCACCTCAAGTCTAGAGGCCCGAGTGCGTGAGTTGCGAGGTAAAACAATCACAAAAGGGGATTCTGTTAGGAAAAGTGCCGCTCCAGTTTCCAGAAGCCAGCTCTCCAGACCAGGTAGACAGTTTGACCTTGATTCCGATCCTCTGGAGGGGACCTCCAAGTCATTTTTACAGCAGGTGAGCAGCAAATTCTCTGACCAGGATTAGAGGGGCCCTGCCTCCAGCCAGGTGGAGGAAAGGGACAACCATGTCTATTGGATGGTGTGGATTCGGTGGCCTGGCACGTCAGATCCACAAGAGTATAAAGCTCTAGTGGACACTGGTGCACAGTGTACTTTAATGCCATCAGAGTTCAAAGGGTCAGAGTCCATTCGCATTTCGGGAGTGACAGGGGGGTCCCAAGACCTGAGTGTACTGGAGGTTGAAGTGAGCCTCACTGGGCAGGACTGGCAGAAGCACCCCATTGTAACTGGCCCCGAGGCTCCGTGCATCCTTGGGATAGACTATCTTAGGAGAGGCTATTTCAAGGACCCAAAGGGGTATCGGTGGGCTTTTGGCATAGCTGCTGTGGAGACGGAAGAAATTAAACAGCTGTCCATTTTGCCTGGTCTCTCGGAGGATCCTTCCGTTGTGGGGTTGCTGAGGGTTGAAGAACAACAGGTGCCAATCGCGACCACAACGGTGCACCGGCGACAATATCGTACCAACCGAGACTCCCTTCTCCCCATTCATCAGCTGATCCGCCAGCTGGAGAGTCAAGGAGTGATCACCAAAACTCGCTCACCCTTTAATAGTCCCATATGGCCAGTAAGAAAATCTACTGGAGAGTGGAGACTGACAATAGACTACCGTGGCCTGAATGAAGTCACACCACCGCTAAGTGCTGCCGTGCCAGACATGCTAGAACTTCAATATCAGCTGGAGTCAAAGGCAGCCAAGTGGTATGCTACAAATGACATCGCTAACGCATTCTTCTCCATCCCTTTGGCAGCAGAGTGCAGGCCACAGTTTGCTTTCACCTGGAGGGGCATCCAGTACACCTGGAATCGACTGCCCCAGGGGTGGAAACACAGTCCCACCATTTGCCATGGACTAATCCAGACTGCAGTGGAAAAGGGTGAAGCTCCAGAACATCTGCAGTACATCGATGACATCATTATATGGGGCGACACAGCGGAGGAAGTTTTTGAGAAAGGGGAGAAAATAGTTCAAATCCTTCTGAAAGCCGGTTTCGCCATTAAGCAAAGTAAAGTCAAGGGACCTGCGCAAGAGATCCAGATTTTGGGAATAAAATGGCAGGATGGGCGCCATCAAATCCCAATGGATGACATCAACAAAATAGCAGCTATGTCTCCACCAACCAGCAAAAAGGAAGCACAGGCCTTCCTGGGTGTTGTGGGTTTTTGGAGGATGCACATCCCAAATTACAGCCAGATTGTAAGCCCTCTGTACCACGTGACCCGGAAGAAGAATGATTTTGAATGGGGCCCTGAGCAACGACAGGCATTTGAACAGATTAAACGGGAGATAGTTCATGCCGTAGCCCTTGGTCCAGTCCGGTCAGGGCAAGATGTTAAAAACGTGCTCTACACCGCAGCCGGGGAGAATGGCCCAACCTGGAGTCTCTGGCAGAAAGCACCAGGGGAGACTCGAGGTCGACCCCTGGGGTTCTGGAGCCGGGGATACAAAGGATCCGAGGCCCGCTATACTCCCACTGAAAAAGAGATTCTGGTAGCATATGAAGGCGTTCGAGCTGCTTCAGAAGTGGTCGGCACTGAAGCACAGCTCCTCCTAGCACCATGATTGCCGGTCCTGGGGTGGATGTTCAAAGAGAGGGTCCTCTCTACGCATCATGCCACCGATGCTACGTGGAGTAAGTGGGTCGCTCTGATCACCCAGCGCGCCCGAATGGGAAACCCCAGTCGCCCAGGAATTCTGGAGGTCATCATGGACTGGCCAGAAGGCAAAGATTTTGGAGCATCGCCAGAGGAGGAGGTGATACGTGCTGAAGAGGCCCCACTGTATAACCAGCTGCCAGAAGATAAGAAACAGTATGCCCTGTTCACGGATGGGTCCTGTCGCATTGTGGGGAAGCAGCGGAGGTGGAAGGCTGCTGTATGGAGCCCTACACGACAAGTCGCAGAAACTGCCGAGGGAGAAGGTGAGTCCAGCCAGTTTGCAGAGGTGAAAGCCATCCAGCTGGCTTTAGACATTGCCAGTCGAGAGAAGTGGCCAGTGCTCTATCTTTACACCGACTGTTGGATGGTGGCCAATGCCTTGTGGGGGTGGCTGCAGCAATGGAAGAAGAACAACTGGCAGCGCAGAGGCAAACCTAACTGGGCTGCCCCATTGTGGCAAGATATTGCTGCCCGGCTGGAGCAGTTGGCTGTAAAAGTCCGTCACGTGGACGCCCACGTCCCTAAGAGTCGGGCCACTGAAGAACATCAAAACAACCACCAGGTAGATCAGGCTGCTAAGATTGAAGTGGCTCAGGTGGATCTGGACTGGCAACATAAGTGTGAACTCTTTATAGCTCGGTGGGCCCATGACACCTCGGGCCACCAAGGAAGAGACGCGACATACAGATGGGCTCGTGACCGAGGGGTGGACTTGACCATGGACACCATTGCACAGGTTATCCATGAATGTGAGACATGCGCTGCAATCAAGCAAGCCAAGCGGGTAAAGCCTCAGTGGTATGGAGGACGATGGCTAAAATATAAATATGGGGAGGCTTGGCAGATTGACTACATCACACTGCCACAGACCCGCCAAGGCAAGTGCTATGTGCTCACAATGGTGGAGGCCACCACCGGATGGCTGGAAACCTACCCTGTGCCCCATGCCACCGCCCGGAATACCATCCTGGGCCTGGAAAAACAAGTCCTGTGGCGACATGGCACTCCCGAAAGAATTGAGTCGGACAACGGGACTCACTTTCGCAACAGCCTCATAGACACCTGGGCCAAAGAACACGGTATCGAGTGGGTGTATCACATCCCCTACCATGCACCAGCCTCTGGAAAGATTGAACGTTACAATGGGCTGCTAAAAAACACTTTGAGGGCAATGGGGGGTGGGACTTTCAAAAATTGGGATACCCATTTAGCAAAGGCCACCTGGTTGGTCAACACCAGAGGGTCCACCAACCGGGCTGGTCCTGCCCAGTCAAAACCTCAGTGCCCCGTAGAAGGGGATAAAGTCCCTCTAGTGCACATGCGGAACATGTTAGGGAAGACGGTTTGGGTTAGTCCTGCCTCGGGCAAAGGCAAGCCCGTCCGGGGGATTGCTTTTGCTCAACGACCTGGGTGTACCTGGTGGGTAATGCGGAAGGATGGGGAAGTCCGATGTGTACCTCATGGGGATTTAATTTTGGGAGAGAATAGTCTATAAATAAATTGTATAAAGTTAGTTGTTAAATAACCCTGTCACTGTCTGTTATCACTGTTATAATTGTTATATTTTGTACCAGTAGTAGCATAGTAAGAATTCTCCAGATTAAAGAAGGATGGACTTTTTCGATGAAAACCTAGCAGAGCACAGCGATGATGGAACTGGACCTGGTTTTCAACAACTGGCATCCAGCAACTTCATCAAGATCAACATCTCCTGCAGACTGTGGGCACGGGCCGCACCAGATACATCAGCCGTGAGCTCCGGATGCAGCAAGTGACCGCCCATCACCACACATCACCTGCCCTGCCAAGGAAGACCGTAACGACAGATGGAGCCCGAAGTCATGGATTAAATGAACTCAACGGACACTTTAGAGTGATGATCCATAGACTAAAGGAATGATATCTGGAGACAGGAGAAGTGGTGGTGATCAACTGGACAATGGGGGACCTGGGCATGACGTAGATGGTATGGAATAAGGGGTGGATAATGTCCTGGGTTTGGCCAGGACAGGGTTAATTTTCACCGGAATCCAGGAAGGGGCACAGCCGGGGGGTGGAGGCTGACCCCACCTGGCCAAACAGAGCCCGGTATTCCATACCATGTGACGTCACACTGGGTTCCGGTGGGGGGGTGACGCGGCGGGAATGCACTCGCGGCTTGGGGGGGCGCGGCGCTGGTCCTGTTTCGGGAGAGCGGCTGTCTGGGCCGGACGGTTCGTTGTTGTGTTTTCTCCTTATTTGTATCGTTGTTGTTCCTGTTTTCCGTCTGTTTGCTGTTCTTTTAAACTGCCCTTATCCCGACCCACCGGGTTATGCCTCTTTCTTTTCATTCTCCTCCGCACGCCGGCGGGGGGAGGGGCGGCCGCGTGGCGCTTTTGTTGCCGGCGGCAGCCGAAACCAAGACAGTTTCACTGTCCAGAGTTAGATGCCAACACTGTAATCCCCCAAGTACTCTTCCAGATCTGACAAAATGAGCTTTGTAACTTGAAATAGTATCTTTAATCAATCAACAGCTGTAAGTGGGAAAAGTAACAGTGATGGGGAGAAAGTACCTTTTCGTTGTCTGATCAGAATCTGAGAGATGGATGATTGTATTAAAGTTTAATGTATTTTCTCCTGACCACATCAGTTAGTCTAATGAAAGATATTATTCCACCTGCAAACCTTGTCTTGCCTTATTGACTGTTAACGAGGGCTGGCTTAAACAGAAATGTTTCTTTTTTTGTCATGTCAAGCTAGATGGGATGGATTCGCCTGTTCTATATGGTGGCTAGAATGATGAGCAGCTATCCTGGACTGTATTCGATGGGGTCACAGGCAAATAGTTTAGGATTTTTCTTTGAACTTAGCTGTATTAACTTGTGGCTATCTAAGGTTGCCATTTTGTTATCAATTGCTACAAAGTCAAAAAATGTGTGTATTAATCGTCCATTGGAAAGTGTGGTGGTTACAATACTGACTTCAAAGTAATTTGATTTTTCGTTCTGGTACTCTGAAATTCATTCTTTTTGTGGGTTTTTTGGTTTGGGTTTTTTATTTTGTTTTTTGAAGGATATAAATAAATCTGTGGTTGCTATTTAATTATTTCACTTTCAGTTTATAACTTGATACCCTCATTTGATCATGCACCAAATCAACAAACTTATTTCAGACAGAATGCAGAAAAGGACACTAAGGTTTTGCACAGCACTAGCAACAAATTATGATGCATATTTTTATGGAATTAATGTTGACTAGGAAGTTTCTTCTGCTTTTAATTTATGTACAAGAAGTATCTCTAAATATAATTGATCTAACCAGGCATGACTGCTGCTTATACTTTCCAGGAGTGTTCTTCAGAAAAATGAAGACTGACTAGAAATGTACAGCTGCATCATTTTGTGTGGAAATCTGTACCTTCTGCACGCAGGTGAACAACACAAAATGTGTTATTGATCATATACATGATTGGATGGAGGCTAGTGGAGGGGATACCCTCTGTAAATTTCCTTTGATCCTGCTAAATGTTGTTACCAGCCTGCTACGGGAAATAAGTGAGTGTAATGATTTTAGAGTGGTGATGTTGTTGGCTATATCAAAGATGAAACACTGCCTCTGTTCCCTTAGCAGACTTTACAGTAGTGCCACCATGAAAGATCTGAAGATCATTATTTACTGGAAATAAAAGAACAAGGCAGAAATCGATTACTATGACACTAGATTTATGTCTCCATTGCACTCTATATACATCTCCTATTTGTTCTAACTTCATGGAAGGATATTTAATACATAATGGAAAGAGGCTTTTGCTTTTGATTTATTTTTTGTTTATTATTTTTGGTATTCCTTGGAGAAATTCTGGAAATCAATACTTGGATGTAAGTGTGCCTGGATGTGTAGGTAGTGGGAGGCAGTGGCAATTGATATATCTGTGCATTTTTGCACTGACGTGAGTATCTGGCGTACACAGTACTCTGTTGTTGCAGTAGAATGTGCTCAGCCTAAGAGGGGAGAAAGTTGTATTTCTTCCATCATCTGCTTCCGTAAAATGATCAAAGAGGCATAGGTAAATTTGGGTGGTTAAATTAAAACTTGGAAATCACTCCCACTGAAGTATTTAGTAGTAAGTGTAAATACTTGTTGCGTCAAGATGAGAGATGAAGACAAATGTTCTCAATGATGGAAAACGTGAGCACAGATTGTCTTACATGAGGCAGTGGACAGAGGGGATGCCAAGTGCTGAGAAATTTCAAGTGAAGTCACAAATTGCTTGACAATGGATATGGCTTTTATTTCTCTACTCTCTGTTGGTGGTGCTTAGTTGACCTCTGCCCTTGCCCAATTGCAGTTGAGCATCTGAGACATTAGAGCTCCTACAGTCACGTGGTAAAGGAAAATGCAAACCACTGCTTTTCTTAAGATAAAATAGTGGGATTTATTTTAAAAATCCTAAAGTTGGTCACATGCTGCAAAGGAAGTTGCTATTGCATTAGACCTTACAGAGGTTTGAAAGCGAAGTTAGTCTGTTGTCCCCTGAATACCTTTTGGTAAGATATAACAGGTAAACAGTGGGCAAAATAAGGACAGGATCAACTATCTGGCTAGCTGGTGCACGGTAAGGCACAGATCAAAGCCAGTGATACAAGATGTCACAACTCAGAGTGCCACCCAAAGTACCTAAGAAAGAGCACAACATGACCTCAGGTCTCCTCCCACCAATGCTGTGCTATCACAGGTTGCAAAACATGAGGTTCTCTGCAAAAACAGCCCTCTTACCCAAACAAGCATGTGCTTTGGAATCTGATTGTTACTCCTTTTTTTCTCCTAATGTCTCATTTATAGAAGGGCTTGTTAAAACTTCACTTGCCTGTGTATATTTACATAAGCTATGATCTTTAATGTTCAAGACCCTTGTGGGGGCTGTTCCTTCCTTCCTGCAGAGAAGATTTCACTGTTGTGTGCCTGCAAAACCAACAACTGGACCAGTCACTGAAGTGGCAAGACCTAGGCTCATAATAGTCCCATACCTATTCACTGTGTGGTGGGCAAGGTGGAAAGAAGGAGAAGCTTTCTTGATGTCTTACCCCTCCTCCAATTTAAAATAAGGAGTTTGTATATTGTTGATTCAAATTATGACAACAGTGAATATAATCTGTGGATGACTTCTGACTGTTGAAGTTGCCAAGGACAGTTGGTTATATGAAACAGCACTAGGCTCTCCCAGAAAAATACCTACTTGCCCAATTCAAGGGCAACTCAGAAACTCTATACTTGCATGACTCTATAAGGCATTAAAATGCTTCCCTTTCTGCACAGATTAGTTTCTGACAAGGGGAGAAAAGTCATGCTGCTTTCCAGGCTGAAGTGTTTATTCCCTTTATTCCATGTTGGCTTTTAGTCATGAATATGAACAGCAGATGGCCAGCTGCAGTAATATGGTGTTTTAGCTGTTCAGCACTGACCAATGATAGCTCAGATTCTGGGTATCCTCTGTGGTTGTGCAGTTCTGAAAACACTGCTATCTTGCTAAAACATCTATCAATAACAATTTCTAGCTGATGTATACAGCTTTATGAAGAAGAGTCAGCATCAGCTGAAGTCTGACAATGCATCTCCACCAGGGCTTCCTGGAGCAGTTCAATCAATATCCTCAGTAAAGTTTATGAGGATGCCATGAAGCCCTCTAAATGCAGAGGCATTCTCTCCAACCTTTCTTGTAGCCCATTAATTACAGACAAAAGGTCAGTCTTGCTGTAGGAAAAGTCTTGTCTTCCGTAAAATTTTTTTTTCTACATTTCCTGCTGGGGTGTGAGGGGAGACTTTTTTTTGGCAGGAGCTGTTCCTTTATAGCAAACCTTGCCAAAAGTGCCTGAGGAGAATCCTTCTTGCTATTTTGCATTTCGTACTGTTCTATTTCTGAAACTTCTGTGGTAAGTCAGGGGTATTTTGAAGCTTGTGAATGTCTACTCCAAGTAGTGAAACAGTCAGTGGTTATAGACAATCTGTACTAAGCTGGCAGGGAATAAACAGCACTCAAAAAGCAGGTGCCATGTTACCTGTTAACAATTTTCTGCTTTGCTCTCTGTCCAGCTAAAATGATTCCAATTTTCCCTGAAGAACTCCACACGGTTGCAAAGCCAGCTGTGAAGGGAACACCTGTCTTGTATCTGCTTTGATGTTCTTTATGCTCCTTGAGTATGCAAAGCTTCTCACATGTTTGGTTGTCTGAACATAAGCAGAGAAACAGCCCTGGTGTTTGTGGCTTGATGTTTCTCTACTCCAACCTTAGCTAGGCAAGAGGCTTCAGCAGTATTGCATGTCTGCTCCAAAGAGGTTGAGAGCTTTTGGAAACTGTGTTTCATTAATGGTCAGTTATTTTGAAAATTGTCAGCATTGGTTTAGTTCCATTCACCATGGTGCTCTGACTGCAAGTAGGAACAGTCTGGCCATTGCTGAGCAGTTTTGAATGCAGCTCTCTAATGTTTTATTGAAAAACTGTCACCAAATGAATATGCCTTCATGTATATTGATAAATTACTTGCAAAGTTCAGCAAATAATAAAGGGGATGGAAGGAGAGGAGGAAATAGTAAGTGATAATCTTGAAAAATACAGTGGAAGTGAGTAAACAACTTTTTCAAAAAATGTGAGTAATCCAAAGCTAACATCTTTAATATCATCTTTTGAAGAAGGCAATTTCTAACCCTGAATTCTGAATTAAAACTTTCTGACCAGAGTCAAATCTCACTCTGGGAAAAAACTGGAGGAACCCTCTGTGTCAGGCTGGATGTGAGTGCGGTAGTGGTGTTACTTCTCTTTTTTTTTTTCTCCCTTGCGAACTAAATGTTTTTATCGGGTACAATAGCTTTTAGTACTGTGACAATATACCTCCCATATCCTGGAGGGCTTGAAGCCCTAACTTCCACCCTGTGCTCAGACTAGTTGTCAGGTAGAGACATAAGCAAAGAGATGGTGAAGATGGATCTAGTGTGTATTTTCATTTCCTCTTTTTTTGAGGCTGTACCCTTAGAGCCAGCAGCTGTCAGTGGGTTGCTGGCATTGAGCTGTAGGGAGGATTTCATGTGAGTAGCTTAAAAGGACAATGGAAATTCACTGAAGGAAGGGATTTATGTAAATAGCACATATGTTGATGGTAATTTCGTGTGAGATCTTGTTGTGTGTCAGGTTAAGTGGAAGCCGCTCTTTGTTAAGGGCTTGATAGCCTCATGATTCCACAAATGGATTTATTATGCCTTACTACTCTGAGGACAACTGCTCCATTAGCTTTGCTTCATAGTTCCTCTACTTGGGGAAACCTGGCATCAAACATGATGCCAAAAGCAATCAGAGCTATTCCCAGGGCAGGCAAACGACTGTGCAGTCTTTTCCATTGGTGCCTCCCAGGAAACCTGCCACAGCACACCTGGTCTTCTGCGCTTTGTGCTTGTGCTGTTGCAACAACCTTGCTGTCTCATGTAGTTTGCTTTTTTGTGGAAATAAGCCACAGACAATTGGATTCCAAACAATCCCAGCCTTGAGGTGTCTTTAAGGACCAGATTTTAGCAGTTAATTGTCAACATGTAGATATGGGATTAGGAGGTGTTGGATGGGTTGTTGGCCCAGCCAGTGATGGGAACTCACAGGACTGGGAGAGAAGACTGCAGAGAAGCTCCTCCAGCTCTGTCATCGTGCCTATTGCTGTGGCCAACATGTCTCGCCCTTTCTATGTGCTCATGCTTCAGAGAATAAGCACATTTGTATTGCAACTGTACTGCCTTGCGTGACAGTGATTAAGGGTACTTTTGGAGTCAGTCTGGAATGAGAGCTGGACACATGTCATATGACTGGGTCAGGAAAAAAAGGCAGCTTGATCAAGGTCTCTTCCAACCCAAACCATTCTATGATTCCACCACCCATCTTCAAGAGGGGAGGGTGCAGAAGGCCCTCAGAAAGGTGTTTGGTTTTTTTCTTGGTTTCCTTTAGCTAAAGGCAGACTTTAGTTCTAGAGAAACCTCGAATGATCTTCCTTTGATTTATGGCTTGCCCTGAAACTGGTAAAATATTTCCATTCTATCAGCTTAGAGGTGACTGTAAACAGGTGAAAATGTAGGATTAAAATAGAAAATTCATTGTGATCATGAAGCTCACCACAAATAACTACAGTACTTCTTGCTATACATCTCTAGTGGTGTGTCTGCATGTATATCTCTCTGTGTGTATGTGTATTTTTCCCACATTTTTCAGTTCCAGAAGGGAATACATACTGTTTCTAGATCATTCTCTCTGTTAGAAGCCTGGCATGGTTCCAACTTGGATTACTTTTCTCTGTTTTGCTTTTTGTTGAGGAGGGAGGAACGGACAAATCCCTGGAAGTGTTCAAGGCCAGGTTGGATGGGGTTTTGAGCAATGTGGTGTAGTGCAAGGTGTCCCTGCCCATGACAGGGGAGTTTGTAACTAGATGATCTATAATGTCCCTTCCAACTCAACCCATTCTATGATTCTGTGAAATCCTTCTCTCGGAAGTACTGCCATTCACATAAGGTTTGACACAGGCCTTCTGCAGCGTATGACTGGAGGTAGGCTGCCATTATAGATCATCTAGTTGATGATCTATAATGTCCCTTCCAACTCAACCCATTCTATGATTCTGTGAAATCCTTCTCTCTGTGTAGTGATTTTTTAAACACATTCATACAAAGGTTCGTTAAACTGCGTGGAGACGCCTAGCATGTTACATGGCAAAATTAGATGGCTGCTAGGCGTCTCCACGCAGTTTAACGAACCTTTGTATGAATGTGTTTAAAAAATCCCTACACAGGCACACTATTTGACTGAAAACCCTTTTAAGCATCCAATTAGAAAGTAGGAATCACACTGTGCCTCATGGAACTGATCGCGCAACATGATGGCTGCTTTTGTAAGTGAATGACTTGTGAATTACTCATAACCTATGTGTTAGTTGTTTATAAGCACTTAAAACTACTAATATGAATAATTGACATATTCTATTTTTCAGAATTCATTTTCTAATCACGAGGCGGTAATTGAAAATGAACACTATGTATTTCTCATAAAATTTTACATTTGCAAGCTGCAGGCAAAAATAGTTGCTCTCATAAAGACTAAATTGTCCCTGCACTGTTGTGGCTGTAGCAGTGTATAATAGTGCCTTTAAATACTAGAGTGAGCCACTGCCTATGCCTAAGCTTGTCTACTTTTGTAGACACTGAGATGACTGCATCAATTTATTTCTGTAAGTTAAAGCCATGGGTGTTTTAGGGTGCAACTCCAGCTCTTAGTTTCTGTTCACGTGACAACCTGGGACTGTGTCAGTGTGCTCTAAGGAAGTGCCATCCCTTGGGTGTGTGGCTTGGATGGGCTACATGTGCTGCTTGGTGGCTGCTGTGAAAATATCAGCTAATGTACTCTGCAGAGCAGAGGCATGTACAGCTCAACATGGTCTCACAGCTGCGGAGGCAGCAAGTGCTAGCTAAGCAGAGCTAACTTGCTTGAAGTGCATCTGACTGTTCATGTGGGCCATGTCTTTAAAATGAGAGGACTGACAAAGTCCTCCTTCGTGTTGAACTGTCTTTAATAATGATTTGACTGAGATGAGCAATGCTAAACCCTGAGTCTTGGAGCAAAAAACAGTGGACTGTGCCAGCATGGAGCCTAATGGCTTCAGCAGGTCCTTTACTAGCTATCGCACTGCTTCTGCACAGGCTTCAATGTGCATCAAGCTCTTTAAACATAGTTGTAAAATGATAGTGAGGATGTAGTTTTAAAATACATTAGGAAAAACAGGCAGTAAGCACCACAATTCAAATGTAGACGAGTAGCGTGCAATTTTCAGTACACAAATGTTTGTAAGAGGAACTAATAGCAACTTGCTTCCTGTGATATGGTCCCAAACAGGACAAAGACATGCTCTGCTCTGAAGAGTAACTACGTACCATTTTCCCGCAGTAGCTTCAGCAAGTAAGAAAAAATGCCACAGTAGCAGCCCCTTAATCCTGTCACTGCCTAAAGACAGCTGGATTTACTCGAGGACAGTTTGATGAGGAAGGACTTAGAAGCATAGTGTAAATAAAGCTAACTCTTCCCTGGCTTCCTCTGCTTGCAGGCATCCAGTTCAAGACAGACTGACTGTGATACCAATGATCATAACTCAAAGCTTTTTCTAAATAAATGATAAATAACGCCAGTGAAGAGTTAAATGCGACATATATTAGATTTCAGTGATGAAGCTTCTGATTTGTATAATGAAAAGCCTGGTTTAATTGCATTACTGTCTGTTAGCTCCCCTCTTCCTTTTTTGTGTAATTGTTTCTAAGGTTCTGTGTACCTCATCCCTGCTGGGACTTTGATCCCATGTTTATTCAAGTGAGATTTCTGCTTTCAAAACTGCACCTTTCATCAATCTCCTATTAATTAGCCAAATGCTGCATCATATTATGCATTGATGCATTTGGTTGAGTGTGTGCTGTAATGAGAGGAGAGACTGTGGCCTGTCCAGGCTCCTCTCAGGAGCTAGTCATTGGTATTCCAGGATAAGTCAGCTTACTGTAATTTGAAATTGGTCTGACGTCCCATTAGGAATCTGCCTGATCAATACCAAGTGAATTAGAGTTTCAGTGATCTGATTAACTCCCCATTATTTTCTACCCTGGCTGATTTAGAATGCATGATGAGACAATATCCCAGTTTCTTTGCTTTATCCCAGTTTAAATGAAATGTAGACATCTGGGGAAGCAGTGGCTGTGCATTTGATTTGGCTGTGCTGTAATAAAGTCGAGCACTAAGTGTCTGCCTCATTGTGACAGCCTGGAGCGAGGGCTGCTGTGTCGCACAGAGGGACGGTGGGCAGCTGGAGGCAACAGGGCTTTTTCTCTGCACTGATGCTCCTTTCTAGGTTGTCCGTTCTATGCCTTGGTTGAGGAGAGTTGGCTAGATGATGCTCAAATAGGTACATGTTGAGTTGGGAGATGGCCATACTGTTTGTGGTCCTGTGGAAGTAATGAGCTGTGTGGAGGTGTGTGTTGTAGCCCAAGGTTCAGAGGTGGGGAGCTCTTGTATGCAGACCCAAATTTGATATGAGCCCGAGACAGGGCCAAGGCCTAGATGATGTGCAACGGAAATGGGAAATATGCTTTGAATTAATCTACATTCATGGAGTCTCTGCCATCATGAAAGAGGGAAGTTAGAAAATCTCATCAAATTTTGTTAGCTCAGAAGTACTTCATCTTCAGGACATGGATGATTATTTTGTGCTGGCAGCTTGTAGATGCAATCCCTAAATGGAACTTCCAGTTGATATTTTATTGCAAGTATATAACAACATGAACCAGGACCAGAAAAAAAAAGCTTCATTTGTGATTCTGGAAGGTAGTTTTTCACGGAAAAATATTGCTGACTGATTTTGAAATTATGTTGATAGGTCCTACTTACCATCTCTTTTTTTATTCTTAAATTTACTTTTCCAAGATAAAAAGGCTTAGTGGTTTTACTGCCAGTTTCCTTGGCAGTTCACGTTAATATTGGCCTGGGGAGACAGTGGTGGAAGAACAATCTTGGTTTGCTGCAAAAAGAACTGTACAACATGATAGCCCTAATGCCAACTCTGTCTCAGTGTTCATTGCTCATTGGTTGTGGGAAAGAAGTAAGACAGCCAGAAAAGAATGCCTGTGTGATAGCCAGAGTTGTTTCAACAAGGTATTCCTACCTAAAGAACTTGTCCCTAAAAAAAAATCAGGCCTTGCCAACTACATATAGGAAAGACAAAAAGGGCAAGGTTTCTAGTATGCTTAGATATTCACAAAGAGGATTTGAACCCAAAGCAGAAGTTGCTCTATTTTAAAATGTACAGTCTTAATGTACCAGTAGAGCAGAATTACAAAATGCTTTAAAAATCAGGAAATTATTTAGAGAAAGCTGCAAATGGATTTATTTTAGGAGACAAAATCCTGTTTGTATTCCCCTTCAAGTTGTCGTAGATCCTAGTCCCTTTAATGTATTTCAAGGCATAAAATAATAAGCACTGTTGCACATTTTGTGTGCTAATAGGCAAAAAATGGGTCATAATCAGCTTAATATCTGCAGTGAGTATATTAATATTAATTCCTATCTTTTACAAATTAATATAGATTTGCTGAGTAGTACATGTGTAATACATAAATATATACATAAAATTTTAATACAGGCATACTCTTGTATCTCTTGCCAGTATACGTTGATGTAATTTTAGTGTTTCTTCACTACTGCCTCATGGTCAGTTTATAGGGGTTGTTTTTTTGGGTAGTTTTTTGGTTTTGTTGTTTGTTTGTTTCAAATGAGAAAAGAAACTAGAAGAGAGAAGACTTGCAAGTGCCGAGAGTTTGAGTCCCCTGTGGGCAGTAAACCTGGAAACTTTGACTCTAAAGTTTAAGCCTCTGTTAGTACTTTTCAGAGGTCCTCGGGCAGGACACCGCTCATGGGATGGTAAATCTCTGTACGTAGCCCACTAGAGGGTGACAAAGCCTAATGGTAGGAACATGGAGGTGACACTCCCCTGGGTATCGCAGGTCCAGAGCCCTTGGCATCCTCCTTGTTTGCCTGAGGCGCACCCCCGGTCCACCTGCCAGGCTTAAAATGCCCCTGTCTAATGGCATAAACCGTCCCTGCCTGAGAAATATGAACTGGGCCTTCAGCTCACTAGTAGTAACCACCTCATGAATCTCCTCGTCCCATCATGACACGGAGGAAACGATTCACACTCCATTTGTTCTAAAAGTTATAGGACAATATTAGAGTAGATGCAGGACAGGTGACCTGATCCACAATACCATGTGTCAGGGCTGAGAGCTCTGCATTACGTAGTCAGTTTTGCCAGCAGATGAGACAAGGAACTGTAGATAGGTAGCCCTAAACTAACTCGGAGACCCAATGGCCAACTGACCTATTCCAAACCCACTGAAGCTGGTGGAAAGGTGAACTGTTGACTTGGCTAGGGTTTCAATGATGACCACAGCAGAAAGGCACATTGCAGTGTGTCCCAGGGAACCTAGTTGGACCTTGGGCTGGAAAGAGACCTTTCAGTGAGCTTTGGCTGTAGTGCTCTCAAGCATGTTGCCTCTGAAGAGAAATGCCATTTAACAGCACAGTGCGACAGCCCTGTGGGAGACATCTTGTCCTGAAAAATGCCTCTTAAACTAGAAAACTACCCATTTTGGTAGTATTGTGGTTTAACCCAGCAGCTGGCAACTAGGACCACACAGCTGCTCACTTCCACTTCCCCCCTGCAGTGGGATGAGGAAGACAACGGGAAAAAGTTGTGGAAGGCTGGTAACTACCCAGGAACAAGGGACTGAAGTGCAGCCTCACCTGAGTTGCACTGAAAGCACCAGCAGGCTGCTAGGTGCCTTCCTCAGATGTCCTCTGTTGACTGTTTGTGCACTAGGCTTGCAGAGAGCAGCTGTGCCCATCCTGTAGGTTTTCATTAATTAGATATTTAGTTGAGTGCTTTGGATCTCACTCTTGTGCTGAGGTTTGTTTAGTGTTTGCAGTGTCATTCAGGGGAGTTGGGTGTTAGATTGATGAAGATGAAAATAACAGATTTCCAGGAGAAATGTGAGCTCTGGGCTGTGTGTAGCTTAATGTTCAAGTGCTATGGACTGATTCAATAACTCTCGGGGACTGAGGAAAGAGAACTAGAAGGGAAGAGTAAAAAGTGTTGGTGAGCATTCTTATAAAAAGTTATGCTAAACTAACAATAAAATAACATCATAATCTAAAAGGGAAGTATTGCAGTAGCATGAAGTTATGTCTCAAAAGGCCTAGTCATCTTTGGGATTGTGCAAATTGTGAAATCCTAAATAAAAATTTTTTAGGGTTTGAAATAAGTTTGTGACGGATTTCAGGCGTGATTTAATACTTCAATGTTTTATTATTATTTCTGAGAAACTCATATAGAACTCTATTAATTAAAACTCAGACCGACACTTTGGCTTCATAAGATTTAGGAATTAGTGTGATTTTATCTCATTAGTGCATTTATTGCAGTGTTCATCCCTTTAATTAAGCATTAAGTCCAAGGTGAGTTTTATCATCCCATAATGAATCTTGGCTTTCACTACTTGTCTAAATGTGCATTAGGGGGTGACAGCCACTTTGGAGAAGCCTTAATTTTGTTATCACTGACGTCTGATTCTTTCATTTGTCTATTTTTGAGTGATAGGTTCTAATTTCTTTACAGCCTGCTGTGAGTATGCAGGAAACATACTGCAATGGCCGTTGTGTCTAATGTTACTGTTGCCCGATGTCTGAATTCAAAGGACTTGAGAAGGATCTGAGCCAAAGCCCAAAGAGGTCTTCCTGGCAGTTGTGGTGGCCTTCGGAAAGGATCCAGGATTTGATACTGGGCTGAGAGCTATTGGTCCTGCTTGCTTACTGTCCTGGGGAGAGGGTACATGCAGGAAAAGGTGCTGGCACCCCTCACATCACACTTGAGCTTTCCAGCTGGCGAGTGACATTGGCAGCAGGCTCCATTCGACACAGTCAGCTAAGCTTGAAAATGGCTACTGCACCTGTGCTTGGGTGTGGGTTAAGGAGACGTTGTGGTTTAACCTGGCAGCCAGCAACTAAGCACCAGGCAGCTGCTCTCTCACACCTCCCCTTCCCCCTCAGTGGAATGGGGAGGAGAAATGGACAAAAGGGAAAACTCATGGTCTGACATAAAAACAGTTTGATAGCAATAACAAAATAATACTAACAATATATAAAGTGGAATTCCTCATGAACTCCGCCTGTGTCAAACAGCCAGTCCTGGGAAGAGAGAACTCTGGTCCAGAACAGCTGATCCCATGGACAGAGCGAAGAGACAAGAAAGGCAGGAAAGCCCAAAAGCTGACTGGAAAATGGCAGAACAGCAAAATGCCAAACTAACGAAACTAACCAAACAGAATGGAACTGGAATGGTTCTGCCCAGAACAGTTCTCCCAAAGAACTCTGTTCAGCCCAGCTGGAAAAGCTGACCCCAATTATATACAAAGCCTGACACTGATGGTATGGAATACTCTCATTGATCAATATAGACGTCAGTCAAGGTTTGTCCATCTATGCCTACCTTCCTTGCTGCCCCACACCTGGCAGTTTGGAAGCCCTGAAAGACCTTGGTTTCCCTGCTAATGGAGGTAAGTTGTAAGATGTCAGTAAGTTCTCGAACTAAACCCAAACAAGGACCATGTTAGATTTTTCTCCCTGAGGATGCAGGAAATTTTGCAAATCGCTGCTTTGGTAAATCTCTTCAGTAGGAAATGGATGATGATGTGCAGCACTGTGAAACCCAAAAAAGTTTCTAACTGCACAAAGAAAATTAACTAGGTTTCAGTCAAACCACTACAACCGTAAAGCTCAGATCTACTGAGATCTTCAGGCCTCTGCTTCCCGTATGAAATATTGGCGGATGGAGCCCAGGCTTCCATGGTGCAGGTCAGTCATCATTTTCATGGAAATGAGGGGGGTGTCTTGTATATACCTACATATGTGTGGTGTATACATATGCATGCGTCAATGCAACATATGTATATATATATAAAAATATTCCATTTTTGTTCCAAAGAATTTTCAGTGTTAGCACACAAAGAAATGATGTGTAGTGACCAAGAAGTATGCTATAATTAAATTATCCCTACAGATATACTTAGCTGTGAATACAGTCCTGTAAATGGTAGTTTTTGCTGTATGGGCATGTGCATATTTGTAGCAGGAGCAGAGGTGATATCGTCAGCCTATTTCAATAAGCCATTTTGCTGTCATCAGATGGCAAAGTAACTATATTTTGTAATTATTTTGCCTCAATATGTCACTGCTGACTTGTGGTGCTTGGTGTTTCTCTATAAACTCTCAGTAAAGGAGTTCTGGCATTTTTAAAAAGAAAAAAAATCCTTTTTTTTGCTTGCATTTTACTTTGTTGTTGCTGACTTCTTTGTTTAAATGAATAGTTTTAAGGAGTGCGGGAATTAATAAATTATTTTTGCTTGGGTGTCAGCCTTGCAGATCCAACCACCCAGGTCAAATAGAGAACCTTGTGATTTATTGTCATGACTGTTGTTGCTATTAGCATTAATATGTGAATTATTTGTTTGGTTTTGGTAAATGCATCATGACTCTAAAATGGAGGAGCTGGGCAGTAACACAGACTTCTCTAGTAAACAGAAAAGGCTGAAAAAGGGTAATTCATTGATACAAGTCAGACTAAACACTCAGAAATGAGGTAAAATTTTTGCTGTTTGTCTGAGCTGTGTTATTTCTGACTTAGTGAGAATTGTGTATGATTACATAAAATTAAATTTGGGCAGCTTGGCTGACATCTAGAAAATCTCAGCAAAAAGAACTTCCGGCTCCCTAACTATTACTTTGAAGCTTGGATATTCCTGTGTTTTTTAAAAAAAAATCATTAATTTGTATTTTTCTTAGCCCTAGTACAAAACATACCTTTATAATAATAATCACTAGTGAAAACTAAACTTGGACATATAACAAGTATAGCAGTGTCAAAGTAGTATGTCTTCCATGTGCAGAGATAAATTACATGGATATAATTTTCATATAAAACCCCCTTCCCTTCCTTTTGTGGCTGTCTAACCCTGAAGAACTTGACGCGCTTCTTACTTGCTTTCCATTTTTTTTAATGTAATACTTCTGCTATTGTTTTGAAGAACTTTTTAACTGTTGCCTCTAGAAATGTCCCTTCAAGTCTGAGGATGTAAAAACAAGAAAACTAAATTACAATGTGTAGAGTCTTCTCCTAAGAAAAATTCCATTTCACAGTCAGGTGAATAGCGCAAAAAAGGATTGTGCCTCAGAACTGTTCTGTCCAAGCAGGCTCATAGTTTTCTGAAACCTTCTCAGGCTGGCCAGCATGTGTGCTTCTGAAGACCACCAATGACCCATCCAAGAGTTGAACCTATTGTGTGTCTCCTCCTCCAGGCTCTCCTTAGGAGTCAGTCAGTGTGTCCAGGAGGCAGAGGACAGGCAGCTGAGCAAAGGTCCTTTGCTAGAAGCAGATGTGCTCATGCTAAATCCAAATCTTAAATTGAGCTTTAGTAACAAGGCCAGGTGTTGAGAAGAAATGTGGCTAGCCCAAAGAAGGTATTTCTTTTCCTCTTCCTGAGGCTTCAGAAACACAAGTGAGCCGTGGGGAACATCTGAGAGGAGGGAGCATGGTGTCAGCTTTGTACGTCCTTCATGATGGACAGCAGGAAGTCTGTGGAGCAACCTATTCTGGGCTGTGTGCCACTCCACTGTGCCTGTGAATCATATGATTGGTTTCTGTCTAAAATCATATGATTGGTTTCTGTCTAAAATACCGAATTTCTGTCTAAAATACCGAATTTCCATGCACAGGAGCAATGCATCCCCCTGAGAAAGAAATTTAGCAAAGGAGGCAGGAGACCTGCATGGTTAAACAAGGAGCTTCTAGCGGAGATCAGGCAGAAGAGAAAGGTGCATGGCATGTGGAAAGAGGGACAGGCCACTTGGGAAGAGTACAGAAACGTAGTGAGAGCATGCAGGGATGCGACGAGGAAGGCCAAGGCTCACCTGGAATTGAAGCTGGCAAGGGATGTCAAAAACAACAAGAAGGGCTTCTTCAACTACATCAGCAGCAAAAGGAAGGCTAGGGACAACGTGGGGCCGCTGCTGAATGAGGCGGGTGTCCTGGTGACGGAGGATGCGGAGAAGGCAGAGATAATGAATGCCTTCTTTGCTTCAGTCTTCAGTGCTAAGACTGGCCCTCAGGAATCCCAGGCCCGGGAGGTAAGAGAAGAAGCCTACAGAGAGGACGACTTTCCCTTGGTCGAGGAGGACTGTGTGAGGGATCGCTTAAGCGATCTGGATGTCCACAAATCCATGGGCCCCGATGGAATGCACCCACGAGTGCTGAGGGAGCTGGCGGATGTCATTGCTGAGCCACTCTCCATCATCTTTGAGAGGTCCTGGAGGACTGGAGAGGTGCCCGAGGACTGGAGAAAGGCCAATGTCACTCCAATCTTCAACAGGGGCAAGAAGGAGGACCCAGGGAACTACAGGCCGGTCAGCCTCACCTCCATCCCGGGAAAGGTGATGGAGCAGCTTATTCTGGAGGCCATCATCAAGCAAGTGGAAGAAAAGAAGGTTATCAGGAGTAGTCAGCATGGATTCACCAAGGGGAAATCATGCCTGACCAATCTGATAGCTTTCTACGATGACATGACTGGCTGGGTAGACGAAGGGAGAGCTGTGGATGTTATCTACCTTGACTTCAGCAAGGCTTTCGACACAGTCTCCCATGATATCCTCCTGGGGAAGCTGAGGAAGTGTGGGCTGGACGAGTGGTCGGTGAAGTGGATAGAGAACTGGCTGAATGGCAGAACTCAGAGGGTTGTCATCAGCGGCGCTGAGTCTAGTTGGAGGCTGGTGACAAGTGGTGTCCCTCAGGGGTCAGTACTGGGCCCAGTCTTGTTTAACTTCTGCATCAACGACCTGGATGAAGAGTTAGAATGTACCCTCAGCAAGTTTGCTGACGACACCAAACTGGGAGGTGTGGTAGATACACCAGAAGGCTGTGCTGCCATTCAGCGTGACCTGGATAGGCTGGAGAGCTGGGCAGAGAGGAACCTGATGAGGTTCAACAAGGGCAAGTGCAGGGTCCTGCACCTGGGGAGGAACAACCTCATGCACCAGTACAGGCTTGGGGTGGACCTGCTGGAGAGCAGCTCTGCGGAGAGGGACCTGGGTGTCCTGGTGGACGACAGGTTAACTATGAGTCAGCAGTGTGCCCTGGCTGCCAAGAAGGCCAATGGGATCCTGGGGTGCATCAAGAAGAGTGTGGCCAGCAGGACGAGGGAGGTTCTCCTTCCCCTCTACACTACCCTGGTGAGGCCTCATCTGGAGTACTGTGTCCAGTTCTGGGCTCCCCAGTTCAAGAAGGATGAAGAGCTACTGGAGAGAGTCCAGCGGAGGGCTACAAGGATGGTGAGGGGACTGGAACATCTCCACTACGAGGAGAGGTTGAGGGAACTGGGCTTGTTCAGCCTGAAGAAGAGAAGGCTGCGAGGGGACCTTATAAATGCCTACAAATATCTGAAGGGTGGGTGTCAGGAGGATGGGGCCAAGCTCTTTTCAGTGGTGCCCAGTGACAGGACAAGGGGTAATGGGCACAAACTGAGGCACAGGAAGTTCCGTCTGAACATGAGGAGGAACTTCTTCTCTCTGAGGGTGACGGAGCACTGGAACAGGCTGCCCAGGGAGGTTGTGGAGTCTCCTTCTCTGGAGATATTCAAGACCCGCCTGGACAAGGTCCTGTGCAGCCTGCTGTAGGTGACCCTGCTTCGGCGGGGGGGTTGGACTAGATGACCCACAGAGGTCCCTTCCAACCCCTACTATTCTGTGATTCTGTGATTCTGTAATTAAAAAATCACCACTGTGATTCTGGTGCACAGACTTCTCACTTTCTTCTGAACAGCTACAGCCTGTTCTTCCAGCACAGTTTGAAAGCAAGTCTGGGAGCCACAGCAGAGTTTAGTTGTAGATGACCGGTTTCAGGGATGTACAAGGTGTAAGTGGCTCAGTTAAAGAATTTCAGTGGCATTTGGGTGTCTGGTGTTGCAAATTTTTTGAAAGACACAGCCAGCTGTGTTGGTTTATATCTTACATTACCACTCTTCTTTTACATGTCATCTGAGCTTTGGGTTCAAGTTTTGGCTTTTATGGACAGATTGTTGTAGGTATGTGAGGGTGCTGATCCCCATCACCTGGTTCTTTGACCGATCCTGGCACTTTGAGACAATCTAGTGAGAAATCCTGATGCTTTTCTATGCAGGTGTAAATCAAAAGATGTTCTTCTGAAGTAAGTTGAACTGTGCTTGAATACAAGTGCCCTGAGGAGAAACTGTGGCACAAATACCAACACATATTAGGCAATATGGGGCATTTGTGATTTAGTGCTACCAAATCCATTTCCCTGAGTTTCAGTTTTCTCCTCTGTAGGCAATCCTAGTGCTATCCTCTGGCGAGAGTGATAGGATCACTCTATACAATTGCAGTGAAGCTGTAGTAGAGGTCCAGGTGTAGGGACTTGCCTCCTTATATATAAAGAGATTAACAATTGTGAATATAATCTGAGGAGAAGTTATCCTGCCTTCGTTCAGTAATGAAAACTCACCTATTTTTCCAACAAATCACAATAAAAGGTTTTTTACTGTATGAGAAATCCAGCCTACCACTCTGTGGCAGGGTACAGGAATCACCTTTTGAACCCAAATATGGAAGCTCAGGTTAGTAAATTTAATAAAAAAGATTTAAAAAACCCTGTGGCAGTGCTTATACCAGAAGCAATAAACTGTGATTAGATCTCACTATTTTTGTATCAGAGTCTCTTTGGCTTGCACAGAGGTGAGAGCTTTGGACGAGATAATAGCTTCAGACAAATGCCAGAGTTTATGAAGTTTAAAGACCCATTCAGATCTCACATTGTTTAGGAAATTAAAATAATCAGGTATGTTTTCTGTCACTGTCCCCTATGTGCGTGACTGTCTGTGCCCCTCCATCATTCATTCTCACATAATAGAGGATATGTCTATACTACTTCTACTGCATGGCTTGAGTGTTTCCATGCTGTGAATATCTCTATCAGCACATCTTTATCAACCTATAAAACAGTGAAGAATCTGAACCAAACAATCGGCTACCATCAAAACATCAGACATGCTTCTGGCATTTGTGTCTTATTGTTGTCACTTACAACTGAGTAAAATGAATGTTTAAGAAGTGCAACAACATTCTCCCCTCATGTATGCTTGTCATGCATTTATCTTAGTGCAAACAATAAAAAAAAAGGGGACGAGATTAGAATGAAATGGGGGGGAATCTGTTGTGTGCCACCCAATTCAACTGTTACCTGTGTTTTCTCCAGGTAGACTTAATGAGATTTAATTGATATTAAAATGCAAGTATCATTGTGCAAAGATGACTGATGACTAATTGAACATTGAAGCTAAGACCTGGATCAGCAACTTTCACCAAATTATTGCCATCAGGGAAAGCATGCCTGTACAGACTGCATATCGTTTTCTCAGTAAGAAGCTCCTCAATTTGAAGAAGGATAAAAGAAACAGAGCTTAAAAAGTCTGTGGCTGTTTTTTTTAAAGGCAGTGAAATTTTCTCTGTTGAGTTTGAAATTTGAAAGAAGATGCGTGATCACATGAAAGACTTCCTTATGCTGAGCTGAGTTTTTGAAGCTTTGGGTGCTTCTGTACAGCACGCTTCCAAGCCTTCTGACAGTCACTGGTTTCCACTGCAACTGGGCAGCTGCTTATCACAGAACAGTGATCTCTCTACTTTGCCTGAGCAAAATCAAAATACTATATGTTTATACCTGATACATTTCCTCTGATGTTTGCCTGCCTCTGTACACCTATTAAACATAACTTGCTGTGTCTCCCTTCCCCTTTCAGGCAACAAACATTACCCCCATTTAAATGATAGGATGAAGGTTAAAAATCAAGCATGTGAAAAACTGCACCCTGACTTAGAAATGGCGATGGTGATTCCTGCTGACACTGTCCATTATAGCTCAGCCACTTGCAAAGGAGCTGTAGAAACACAACCCGTTCCTGCCTGCTCATGCAGGCAATTGAGTACCAACTTCTGTTTTTCTAATCCATGAAATCATCACCATGAGCAGTTTTGCCATGAAGCCGTTGGTGCAGTAGGGAGCAGCATGTCTAATAGGAGGAGTGAAGCAGACTGGAGAGTGGGAATGGCTAAACTGAAATGATTTTGCTCATACTGGTAAGCCAAGAGCCTCCCAGTTGCCTAGGACATGAAACCTCATGCAGAGCTTTTAGATATTCAAATATGTGCATTGTATGCATTTGCAAAATTATTACTGTGTGAAGGTCTGTCTTGGCTAAACTTGTATGTTCCAAAGTATAGATGTAACCTGAATGTTGGGCCATGTCATGCTGGGGGGGGGAGGGGAGGCGCATGACTAACAGCAATTCTCTGAGCCTTAAAACACGTGCTCTTTTTCTAAGTGAAACAGCTATAAAGCTTACCTTTCTTCTAACTCATAAATACCTATATTTCTTTAGTTTGATGAGTTAGATTTCTACTTCCAATTAATGTGCTGGATTTTCATTTCTTTTCTGTAAAACAAGTTTTTATAACGTGCAATTTTACTTTAAAATGGAATGCATAAATCTAGGCTCCTGTGCTGGCCACTGCTTGGACAAGGTGTAGTCTCACAACAGCTCAGGGTATTGTTTGTCCAGCAGGAGCTTGGTAGCATTAAATCCTAGAGCTTCAAGTGGCAAATCCCCTCATCTACAGTACCTGAAGAAGCAGAAATCTCACAGATGTTACAAGGGGATATGTGCATGAGGGAGGACTGTCCTTATGCAGCTTTTGGACAGGTCTATTTGCAGCAGCAAGGATGGTGCCTTAGACTGGAGCAGGTGAGTGTATGCAATCTTGTGTCGCAGACAACATCAACTCAGCAGGGAAAAGACGTATATTACTGTTTAAGTGCAAAAATAATCACAAAACAAGGAACACTTGCCTGGGAGGATAACATAATATAAAGCGAGTCTGAAAGTCACTCATAAACGACAGGATATTAAAGCCAGAGGTAGGGGAGGGAGAAGGCTATTAATCGATGTGTCTGTGATGTCAAATACACATGCCAAATGGTTCTTCTGCAATTTGGACACCTTCCAGCAGAAATGTTTACCAGTCAAAGTGCAGAGCTTGGCCTGTCTTCTCCCCAACTCTCTGGTTTCTGGGGAAACAACAGTAAATATTTTACAAGAAAGTGTAACTGGAGTAAACAGATTTGAACTGGAGCAGTTCAGGAAACATAGGATGTGACAAATCCTCATGTTCATGAGACAACTGTGCTCTAAAAGACGGACTATAGAAAAAGCCTGTATTGAAGCTACAACTGCATGACAGCCTGCGCATAGATGCTTTTTCTCCAAACTTGATGCCGTCAGGCTGTCTGGTTGATGGGAGGTGGCAGCCATGGTGGTAAAACCTCTGGTAGGTACCGTACACGCTTAAAAGGAGAAGTGAGTAAAGGAACAGCCTTTGCCAGTGAATTTTTCTTTTCCCCTTTACACAGATTTCTTGGTATGATGGGGTGTATCGCAATGTGGGGTCTGAATGGAAGTCTGGAGTATTTTCTCTTCTATCCTGACAACTTTCTCTGTAGGTTTTTGCTGATGTAGGAACAGCTTAGTATTTGTATTAGAGCAGCAAACAGTTGATCAATGGGGTTGTAGGATTACTGTGCTAGTTGTTAAGCATACATGAAGTAAGATGGATTCCTGCTTATAGCCTACGGTGGCAGGCAGGGCTATGGTTATAGTAGCATCACTGTTGGCTTTTAAGGACACCTATGAATGACTTGGACTAAGTCACCGTGGAGGTCTGTGCTGGAATCAAAAGGTGTCTTAGCTAACCTGACTCCTTGTCTAACTAAAATGACAGGGGGCTAAGCTGTCAGGCAGGCAAGATTCCTGTCCCCTTGAATGGGAACTGTGCAAGTAGTCAGAGATTGCAAGGATCTTGCTCATTGCTGTTAGCCCTCTTTCCTATTTTCTTGACTTTTTTCTCTTGCTTGTTTTGTTAGTTTTCAGGTGTTTTGTATTTGTCTTAGACTTGACAGAGAAATGAGAAATTAACATTTTGATGGCAAATGCTTGTAAGGTATAACACTTAGGTTTTTATTTCAGAAATCAGCAAAGATGTATCTTATTACAAGTGCTGAAAATAATCGTGGTCCTGTTAAGCGTAATAGTGTTTCTTACCCAGGTAACCAAGTTGGTTCTGCCTTAATCTGTATCTTTCTAAAGCTGTAAAGAATTACCACATCTCGAGTATCTCAGAGACTGTTTGTAGGCAGAATTTGTGGCAGACATTGGTTATTTTCTGACAAATTTGAGGGAAATTTGGCCAGATTCTTAGGCCATGTCTATCAACTCTGCTTGCTTGAAGTTAATGATGCAACACTGGGAGTCAGGTGGGAACATGGGCTGTAGGGCTGGAACCTGATCTGTGCTGCGTGCTAGCCTCTGGTTTTGATCAGAGCAAGAGGGAGAGGTTTCACTTCACCTCTGAAGCAATAAAGAGATGTCTTTGCCCTTCTGGAGCAGGAGACTGCCAAATTTGTTTTTGCAAATTTTGAAAGAAAAGGTATCATAAAGTGGGAAGGTGAGCTCATGCGCAAACTGGCTTTTTATTGAACTTTGGTTGCTCAGACTCCTATTAGATAGAGAAAGTAAAGCCCATTGCGAACGTGCCCAAGTTAGCTGATGAGGCCCACAGAAGGCAAGGACGTAGCTGTAGCATCATACTGCTCACCCTACAGTTTCTGGTCTCCGAACAAGCTGAGGAATCTGTGCCTATGTGGCATACTGCAGTGTAGGTACATGCACAGCTGGGACTTCTGCTTCACTTCCTTCCGAGTCCTTTTAGGGACCATATAAAAAGATCCTTTGTAAAGAAAGTTTATAAATAATTTAATGGCAGATACAGAAAGCTTTTACTTTTTTTTAAACTGGCACGTTTTTGTAAATCTGTCTGTATGAAAAATATTCCTAGCAAAGTTCACACAGAGAAGGCTTAAAGTTATTATTAGGCATATAAATTGACTGCTTTCTCCTTTATATGCAGGCAAATTTCTTTAATTTATTATTCTGATTTGCATAGAAAATTACGACACTCATTGTCACAGAGAAGTCTCATTTAAGGAAGGTTTTATAAATGCTATAACGAAACAGAAATAGAAGAAAATACATAAGTGTGTTTAACTTTTTTTCCCTTTCCAAAAATCTTTAGATGGAAAAAAATTTAAAAAAATGTACCTATTGCCAGAATCTGGAACTTGCTTGAAAATTGCTTCACCAATACATATTTTGGTTTCTTATATTTACTTCAGGACAGAGGAAAAAGATTATTGAACTTAAGTTTTAAAGTTCACAATGGGGAAAAATAGCTTAGAGGAACTGTTCTGTGGTAATGTAGGAAGACACTTAATTAACTTGGGCTTCATTTAAAGCTGTAGTGTAAATCTTTTCAAAATGAATCAAAGTCTCTGCTGAATTATATCTTAGCCAAGTTTTACAGTCAAAAGGATCTTAAATCAGTAAGACTTGTCACTGTGAGAGCTGGGGTAGTGTTGTCACATTCTCTGCAAACTCATCTACTTTTGGACTTGAAAATATTTTCCCTGAGTCCATTTGCTCTAGCAACAGCTGGCTTCAGCTCACAATTAAATGGTATTTCAATTTGAGCTCGGGCAGATGAAGAACATCAGTGACAGTGAGTTTCCTCCCTCCCATCCTCTGCTTGTTCAGTTTTAAAAAAACTTTATTTTATTTTAATTGTTCTTTGGAGATATGGTTGCTGGAATTCTCTCTTCATTGTAGTGTCCAGCTGAGAAACTATCCTCCCATCTTGCTCAGGCAAAAGGAGGGAGCGTCAGCCCACACATGCTGCAGATGTGCAGGGAGGTAAACTGGGGGAAGCAATGGTAATTAAAGAGCATATGGTCAAAAATAAATCTGTACAGTAGTGCCAGTCCATATTAATCACAAGATTAAGAATAATAGCTTATCTGTACAATTAGCATGCTAAATCTCCTATTACATTTACTAGCCTTCATATATCTGTATCTGTATGTTTATCAGAGTGTCTTATATGATATACTATATGAAGTGAGGGAGGATTTATAGTACGTTTTGTCTAAATAGACCTGATAAAAACTGCAAAAAAGGCACGATAAAACATTAACATCTGGAAAGACGTACGTCACTGGAATAACATACACCAAACATGTGTATGAATATACAAAAGAACAATAGAACTAAAGCTTTATGTTAGCAGAACTGTAGCTTTTTAAAAATCTGGGTAAAAATGAAGATTTCATCTCAAGCTTAGCAGTGTGAGGAGGCTTCATGCCATATCGTTATTAATGCTTTGTGAGATCTTGGTGGTTTCTTAGTAGGATTTATTTCAGGAATAACTTCATATCTTTTTGAGATGGGTCTAATTTGCTCTGAACATGTGTGCCTTGGAGGGACTGAGGAACAGGCAGAACTAAACTGGGAGAGTTGTTCAGTGTGCATGAGGTTTTGTCAACCAAAACAACACTTTCAACAGGTCTGCTTTTATCACTTGTGTTCTCCTGGGAATGGGCAGGGAGGAGACAGATGACACCAACTGTAGTGTTACCTTTGCAGCTGTGTCCATATTAGGGATATGTGGTCCAGACTGTGAACTGGTACTCCACATACAGGCATGAATGTAAATTTTGAGAAGGTATATAGCAGTGTCTCAGGCCTTAGGCTTTGGAAAAGCCTTTCCAAAATGGCTGTTCTCCCATCATCTGGAATGGTGCAGATCTCTAAGTAGTCAATTATCTATTAAAAATTTATCCAGTGTGACTGATGTAAAAATTAAGCACTTAAATGTCTTCAACCATGAGAAAATGTAAGGGATTTTTCCTATCAATCAGCACTTTCATGAAGCTGTGAAGTTGCTGTTACCTGGGTTTCACAGAGTGGACATGGAAATGGGTGACTCCCCCTAGAGAAGGATTGTGCCCTGTGGGGTGTGCTGGATTGGAGGGATACTGGTGTGGGAGTACCAACCGCATGAGGCAGAGCTCTATGTGCTGCAGCTATCAAAGGCTGTCGGGTGTTACTCAGCCTCGAGTCTGAACCAAAGGAAAACCTGCTTTAGAGAAGGAGCTCTGTCAGGCTACCAGGTTTTCTCTGCAATTCTAGATATTTTTTTAAAGGATGCAGATTTCCATTAGTAGTGGCTTCAAAGGAAGGAGTAGGCTAAGCTGGAAAAGCAGACAGAATCATAGAAAGTTTTGGGTTGGAAGGGACCCCTAGAGGTCATCTAGTCCAACCCCCCCGCAGCAAGCAGGAACACTGCTAACTAGATCAGGTTGCTCAGAGTCCTGTCCAACATGGTCTTGAATGTTTCCAGGGATGGGGCCTCCACCACCTCTCTGGGCAACCCGTTCCAGTGTTTCACAACCCTCATTGTAAAGAATTTCTTCCTTATATCCAGCCTAAACCTACCCTGTTTTAGTTTAAAACCATTACCCCTCGTCCTGTCACTGCTGTCTCTACTAAACAGATTGTCCCCATCTTTCCTATAGGCTCCCTTTAAGTACTGAAAGGCTGCAATCAGGTCTCCCCGCAGCCTTCTCTTTTCCAGGCTGAACAAGCCCAACTCTCTCAGCCTGTCCTCATAGCAGAGGTGCTCCAGCCCTCGGATCATTTTTGTAGCCCTCCTTTGGACCCGCTCCAACAGTTCCATGTCCTTCTTGTGCTGAGGGCTCCAGAGCTGAACACAGTACTCCAGGTGAGGTCTCACCAGAGCAGAGTAGAGGGGCAGAATCACCTCTCTCGACCTGCTGGCCACGCTTCTCCTGATGCAGCTCAGGACACGGTTGGCCCTCTGGATCAATGCTGTGCATTAACTCTGAGACCCACTGATGTATACCTAAGTCAGATACCTGCCCTTAATATCTTGCTGAATTATATTTGTACACCCACTTCTGCCCAGCAATGCACTGAAGCATGTGTTAGAAACATTCCTGAAATTACTTAACCATGGTTTACCAGACAATTATAATATTTCTATCTTGTACAGTGTTCTATGATGAATTAATTTTCCCAAATAATATGAGTATATGTTTGAGTGTCAGAGACACTGTACCATAGAATCATAGAATACTTTGATTTGGAAGGGACCCTAGAGATTATCTATTTCCAACCCCCCTGCCATGGGCAGGGCCACCTTCTGCTAGGCCAGGTTGCTCAAAGCCCCATCCAACCCAGCCTTGAACGCTTCCAGGGAGGGGACTTCCACAACTTCTCTAGGGGGTCCTGATATTTTGTTTTATGTTGTTAATGTAATAATTCCTTCATTCTGACAGACATGAGCATCAGGGCCCTTTGCAAGTATGAACGTACACCACAAACAGTCAGCCAGCTTTTCTTCATCTGGGTCTTACCTTTTGTCTTCATCAGCTGCTGCTCAGAGTTCCCAAGCATGCCTCTGTCTCCATTTCTCACTGACAGAAATAACATTATCTGGAAATAAATATAATGCATATGCAAAATATTATCAGAAGTACAGGGTGTCCTTGTGCCTGTCACAAGCAATAGTCACCCCCCATTTATAAGCTTGTCTCTGTGTAATGGTACATCCCAGGGTTGGTTTGTGCACAGTAAGAATGGGGCTGCTTCAGAAGCTGTGAGAATGCTAGTAAGGTGCCTGTCGGAGACACACTTCATCTGACAGGAAAGATAATAGAATTGGGTTTTTAAAATCAGCTCATAAAATAGAGAACTTTTTGACTTGATATTTCAATAGATATGGAATTATTTATCAGCCTTACAATTCACATGAGCTCACGAATCCATCACACAAGAAATACCACAGCTGCACTTCTGCATGTGTTTGCTTCTGCTCCAATGCTGATTGCCATATTTTATCTCTACCCTTATTAAATAGCTACAGTAAGAGAGGATGAGAAATGAAAATTCCCTATGCTCAAATCCTGTTCAGTTGAGCGTCTTAGGTGGTGTATGGTCTTGTACCAGATTTTTGAGTACCAAGGGGAAGCAACTACCCTTGAATGAAAGCCTTATCTTTTAAACTTTTGCAGGTAAAAGCACCTGCAGGAAACATTTTAGATAGTCGGACAGCCCCTTCGCTTCTGTTGTTCTTGTCAGTGTCAAAATGTTTCTGTAAACCTACTAACTGAGAATTAATGTGCTGCATGTTTGGGGCTGTGTTGTGTTTGAGTAAGAACAGAACGGCTAACATGCCCTGAGCCACTCAAGCATTACTAAATTTTTTGAAATGGAAAGCAGGCATTACACTGCTGAAGCTTTCTTAGGTGGACAGTAACTTTCTGCTGGTCAGCATTTCCTTTTTCATGCCAAGTCTTCTGTTCTTTCCAGCTTCCTCCCAACCATGATACGTGTGCAGCAGTCCTTCTAAATTTGCTGTTTTGCATCTGAACAAGGAAGCAGCTGCTGATACTGTGATGATGCATGCAATCTAAGGCTGCCAGGTTTTTATTCCTGTCTAAGGGTGTTTTCTTTGGCTTCTACTGGGAAGTTTATCGGAATTTGGCTCAGGACACAGTTAAAATATGGTTAATGAGATGCCTAGGTACTCAGAGACTTGTAAGTGCTTTAAATGTCCTAAACAAGGTCCTGATGTGGGTAGGGGGGATTTTTTTCTGGATGACTGACCTTATAGAAATGTCTTTGATAAATTGCTTTTTTGTGCAAGATAATTTCTGAACAAGTGTTCTTTTAAGATCAGTGTCAGTTTATGCATTTGAACTGTACAATTTTTGTGTCAGACTGCACAGAACTTGGTCCTGGTGAAGAAAATATGAGTATATAGTAAGTGGACTGTGAATCAAAGCCTGATTTTTCTTCCTTGCTCTGTTGTTGTCACACGTTTTTGAGCTGAACATTGCTACTGAGTAAGTGCAATTTAGCTTAGTTATGCTCCCTGTGCCCATGCTGGGCAATAGCTGCCTTGCCATGAAAGCAGCTCTTCTTTCAGTTCCTGTGCCCAGGCTGAACTCTGTCTCAGTATGGATGAAACTACTCTACGAGTGTCCCTTCCTCAGTGTTTGTGAACTGGGGGAGATTCCTGCAGTGGAGAGCATTAACCAGCGATATGAAAATGAGTTTGGGGCTTCATCTCCAAGGGTCTGTCAAATGGAGTTTATCTGGGGTGATAATCTTTTAATGAGACTGAAAAAGGACTCCAAATGCTTCAGAGGGTGACAGGAGAAGAGAAAGATACAAAAGTTATGTGATTATTTTCACTTAAATTACAAATATTTTTCTCTTACAAAAACAAATGCTAATAGGAGTACATGTTTAAATAGCTAAAATGATCACTTGTAGCCAGAGCACTGATCTATCTTCTTGTTTCTCTAGACATACCAGTTATTGTATTTCACTGGTGTTCTGCGTTCCTGTCCACAGTCTTAAGCAATATCCAGAGCTGTTTCGACTGCTCAGTCTCCTTTTTGGTACCTGTTGATTCACATCAGCTGCATTTCTCATCAATCTGTCTCATACTGAATGTAGCTCTTAAACTGTCCCACCCACTGTGATCAATTTGTAGTCTGTTGCAGAGAGTTATGCTGCATGTCATCATGGAGACAGAGTCAGAAAAACTGGAAATTCACAGATTGTGGACGGTGACATTAAAAAAAATATTTTGACCCCATGTTTGTGGATTGACTCCACTGCACTGGACAGGGGCAAGCAGGTCCTGGTTGCTTTTCAATGTATTTATGTATCTGCTCTGCTGTACACTTTGGTATGGGTAAGCACGCTCATTAAGAATTCTGGCCCACTCCAGAAAGTTAATACATCATTAATATGCAAAGGTGCAGATATCTGTTGTTTTTATGATGCTATTCCATTTATATAGTGCTAGCACTTGGAGGATATGAGAAACTCCATTCCCAGCTACAGCAACATCCTAAATAAAACCACCAAGTTACTGTGGAAGTAAGCAAGCAGGTTGTAGGAGTTCAGGTTCAGATCTCTCTCTCTCTGTTAACCAGCTGTTGAGTCCATCTCAAATGTGTGCCCCACCATCTCGTGTACCCTCTTGCTCTCACTGACAGTTCACCATTGAAGCCTTCCACTTCTCCTGTTACAGTGGAGTCCCCTGAGGCTCTGCAACCAGTGTTGAGATGGCAAACAGGCTTCCTCTCCTCTCCCCAGCTTTTTCTCCAGAAGCGTCATTTGCTTTGTGTGAGATTTGGGTGTTTTCACTTAATACATTCTTATACAAGAGTAAAGTGATTTTTAAGGCTGATTCACCACTACTGGTGACAGAGAAGAAGATTTTTCCTTCATCTCTTGGGTTGACTGAAGTGACAGGTGGATATGCATACTTAAAATTTGCATACTGCTGATTGTAGGTGTCAGGCTAATGGTCTTATGGGCCATAAGGATCTCTGTTACCCACGCAGAAAATATGAAAGCATGGGTCAAAGTAAGGTACCGTAAGAGTCCTCCTTTATTCTCTGACAGTCCAGAGCCCACTAAAATCAATGGAGGTACATGCTGCTTTAAACGTCTAGGTATTAACCTGAAGATAATGCCTCTGAAGATGAATGGCTTGTTAACCTATATGAATCCTGTGCTTCTTCCTCAGACAACCTAAAAATGCAGACATTACTGGTCCAGAGTCATGTCTAATGAATAGGATACATACTAATGTGACCTCTTCCTTAAGGGTGGAGTGGAAATCTGTATTTCTGATATTGGCTTCATAATGAATGGTATGAACAGCTGAAGTAGGAGGAATGAAAAGGATCTTAACTTACAAGTTGCTGTTTCAAGAAAAGAGGATACTTTCTTGTGCGAGTAGATCCAGCAGCAGTTATTTGACCACTCAAGCTTTCCACCTGTGACTCTATTGTCAATAAAGGTTTAGAAATAACAAGGCAGTCCTCTGCCATTGCAATGGACATTAGTGCAGAAAGGTTTACAACACATAGATGTCACAGACCCCTACCTAGTTTTAATTTTGAGCTTGGGAAGGTGAGTACTCGTTTTGAATTTTACTGTGGAATTCTAGAATAAAATAATTTTGTAAAATAATAATACTAATGGACATAATATCTCATTGCGATCAGTGTAAAATGGGCTATCATTTTACCTCTTAAAATATTTCTCGTGTGTTGTGCAGTTTCTTACAGAGGGACTGAAGTGTAGGAACTCTTGAGCTGTGCCAAGTCAGTCATCGAGCAGATTTGCTGCACATGACAAGGTACTGCTTGAAAGTAGTATAAGTATGAGAAATATGAGACCTTGTCTTTGTATTTATACCTAAGCACATCTGAAGGTAGTGGAAGAGAAAATCAGAAAGGAATAATATGCTAACTTTGTTCTGTACAAGGCGCCTTGTTGCTTAGAACAGTCTCCATCATCTTATCTGTTTATTAGCATATGTTGAAGTTTGTCTTCAGTTTTTGAGGGGAGTTGCTTTGCAAATGGAAGGATCTTGTAAATGGGACAAATAATAAAACTTGTTTCCTAGTCTCTACAAGTGAATCAGATTCTTCTGAGATGTATCAAACAGATTGTACCTTATTCTGAAACAGCTGGCCTTCACATTAAATGGTCCACCCTCCTGTGCAGCCAAAAAAACAGGTGTCAGCCTCACACGAGGCAAGAGTAATGTCCTATTGCATAAATCCAAGCTCGAAGTTAAACCTGCGTTTAAATGCATTGCTGTAATGCCTGCTGAAGTTGGTGATGCCTGCATCAGACCAACAAAGAATTGTCAGTACTGAAGAAAAATGGAGTGATGGTTCTTGTCATTGTGTTAGAAGTACTGTATTGGTTCCAGTGACAATTGTGAAAAACCAATAAATGCTTTATAGTGGGTTATATTAAAAAAAACAAAACCCAAACAAAACATAAACTTGTGGCAGGGTTCGTGGGTACCTGTTTTCCAGAAGGGCTATTTGAAGCACAGGAAAGATAAGCAATCTACCATACCTTGTGAATCAGAACAACTTGACACGCAACCCAGAAGCCTGCCTTTAGGCTCTTTTACTCAAGGAGTAAGACAGCTTGCTCTGAAGGAAAGGTGTCTGGCTTCCTGCTTGGAATGAAATTAAATTATCATGGTGGTATGTGCTTTGTACATCTGCTGTGTAATTTGCTTTTCAACGTGCAGACATCCAGAGTAAGGATGCAGATGCTCCACTACTTGCAGAAGTTAATGACAATTATAGCAGTCTTTGATGGCAAATGAAGTCAGGAGGCTCTCATTTCCACAATCCATCATGCCACCGAAGGCTTGCTGAGTGATACTTCATGACAGACTGGTGAGAAAAATATACAAACTCGTATGCTGGTGTTGCAAATCAATTCTGCAGCAAAGTGGAAATAACTCATGTACCAATAAGCAGCAAGGCCTATGAGAAATACCCATTTTCTGAATTTTCAACTTGCAGATAGCAGGAGAAGCCATCAATCATGTTAGAGAGCTTCCATTCCAGTGATGCTGTTCTTAAAGACACACCAGATGAAATCGGACAACACCAGAATATGGAAAGACATCCTCGCGCCCCCCCCCCCCCCGCCTTTTTTTTTTCTTCCTTCTTCCTAGAGGGTTGGGTATGAGAAGGGACCTTTTTACTTTTCTTTTTCTACTTTTTTAGAGCAAATATGTGGCCTGGCAAAAGCATCTGTATTGGTTAAGTTTACTGCCAAAATGACTAATTAATTGCTTCACAAATGGCTATTAATCATACATTAATGAGAGACTCTCTTTGCTTTGGTGAATACAGATTCTGTGGCAATTCTCTCTCCTTGGTACCCCAAGCAGTCTAAAAGCACACACAACTCAATCTTACCACAGCATGGGGTGTTCGAAACTGCTCACCAGCTGAAAAGAAGCAAATAGTTGGAATGTTTAAACTGTCCATATTTCACTGTTGAAATTCAGCAGCACTTAATCATTCCTTCAAGCATTCTTTTGTTCCTTTTCTTTCTGCCTTGTTATGTGTGTTTGAAGCATATCCTGGGCCACAAAAAAAGGCTCAAATACATCCAGTTCCAAACACACTCAGATAAACAGGTGCTGTCTGTTGTCTTGCAAAAATGATGATAATCTTGTGTGTAGCAAATAAAAATTGAAACCTACTAGTCATGCTCTCAGCTTCACTTGAAATCCACCTATGTTGTTAATATATGCTGTGAACAAAAGGAAAAGGGCATCATGCATTAGGATATTGTTTTGTTTTCTCATTGGCAGAGATGCAAAATACTACGAAATAAAAAGAGTCTCTTGGCCAAATTGACATCTCAGATAAATTTACATTTTCCTCTTTAATATCGATTAAGTCAACCACTAGAAAGCCTAATGCATTTTGCCGTAATTAATTTATTGGTTTTGGAAAAAATTGAACAGAATTGTCTTGATCAAGATAACGTAATGACATGAGGCCCAAGACTGAAGTGATTCTCAAACAGACAGTGGAGAACCTGGCCTGCTGCTGTCTCTATCCAAAGACACTTCAAAAAGTTAATGCAGGTACACTGTTCACCCTATCCGTAAAAACAGTATGTGCGCTGAGGGAAGTTCTCGTTGCGTGCCGTTGGGAGCTACTTGAGAAATAGTCTCTCTTTATTCAAAGGTGTTACTGGGACATATTAAAAACCATCAACCAATTCTGTTGATACTTTGTCATAAATTAAATTAGATTTTTGGAAATGCATCAAAATCTGCACATTGAGCAGCCTAAGTCAGCCTCGTAGCATTGGAATTGTAGTAGGCCTAGATTTATTGTTCCTTGGTAGAGTTTCTTACAGTTTGATCTGAGATGGCTGAAACAGGCTACTGACACAAGGTGCCAAAGCGTGTAGATTTTTGATGTCATTCAATATAGCAGTTTGTATGTTGCCATGTATATCATTTTCACTAATTCAAATGTCAAGATATTGGTGAGAAAGTGCTGTTTCCTTCTCAGTGTTCATTAATACACATGAAATTAATTTGATGAGCTTGGTGCCTCACTCTGAAAGCTGTCACAGTTAATGGAGTCCTTGTTGGACACATCTTTGGAGAGCCCAGCTGAAACTGGGGGAGAAGAGATCTGTGGAAGCGGTCAGGCCTGAGATGGTCTAGAGGAGGTGGCAGAACATCACTAAGGCTTGTGTCATGCAGCAAGTGGGCAAAGAGAAGTCAGATTGCTGGATGGTTATTGCGCTTTACAGGATGACATGGATTTCAGCGCAGTCGTATTATGTTAAGACTCCTATGCGCAAGTAGCAGGATAGTAAGAGGTGTGAAGATGTATCTTGATGACCTCTCATCACTGCTTTCCTGTCTCCTTTTCCATTCCATCACTGCCAGTGGTCTTTTCTGTTTCCAGTGGCTGTCACTAATTTAGCCTTAGTGTCAGCAGGATAGGAAGGGCTCAAGTCTACTCCTTCACATACCTTGATGTGTGGCTCTATTAAGAATAATGTCTGCTAGTTACTCAGGTTTAGCTGGAGTAGGAACTAATGGATAACTGCTTAAATTGCTGCTACTTAGAGACAGAAATGTTTGGCCAGCTGAAAACACACACTCTCATGTGTCCACACTTCTAGGTATATTTCAAAACTTTCTGCAAACTGTTTGGCCAAATGATCAAACCAATAGCTATGGAGCTGTTTTTTTAGAAGCTATTGTCAGTTGATAAACAATATGAAAGCCAAAGAAGAGCTCTGTATTTCCAGTGGTTTTTACTGTTGGTACTTCATATGACCTTCTCTGCTTAGTTCAAGAGGCAAGTTCAAATACATCAGGAAATGGACTAATATCAGATACAGCTGTCAGATGAAACTCACTGTCCAACTGATGAAATTTTAATTTACTTTGCTCTTGTCCTTTCCAAATGGTTACCTTTCAGTTTTCCCCACACCAGGATTCTGTAGATGTTCATTTTCTGAGAAAAATGTATTTGTTCTCTAAAGGGTACCACAGTGTGTTTTCTTTTGGCAACAGGCTGATGAAAACAATAAATTATTCAGCCCTAGAATATCTAAAATGCTGACTCACTGCTGGTTCCTATTTTTCGGGCCTTGTTTTCATTAACTTCTACATTAATAGTCCAAATGTGCAGTTGAATTGAAATGTCTTGTGAAATTGCCTTGCTCTCCTCAAATTAGGAAGACCTCAGCCTTTAGTAACCGTTGCGAGGTGTTGTTCCTTGTTCTGTGAAATAAAATATGGTCTAGACTTGACAAGAAAAGATTAATCTGTAATCACTGGTTGCCACCCCTCCCTCCATAACAAAAAAGTGCTGCTGCTACAGCTGCAGCAAGGTTAGAAGTCATTGTTATTAAAGAAAGCATCAAAATGACCTTCTCCCAACTGCTGAGCTTTCTCCGCTTCACCTCTTTCATAACAAAAGCCAAGAAATGAGTTCAGAGGACACATGTACCAAGCACACTCTTGAGTAATTTTAGCTTTCTTATTCATAAGGGAAAACTAACATTGCAGGTTATCACCATCAAAATAATTTTGTTTTCACCTTGCATAAACTAGATAAAGTATTGCTTCTTTGTGTGTTGAAACCAAATAGTGTGGTAGATTAAAACAGGTATTCATTGTATCAATGGGAGTCTCCTCAGCTGCACAGGTGAGTCAAAGCCTCCAAGCATTGTTCACAGGAGAAACCTTCACTCCTTTGAGTAAACCCATTTATTTCAAAATGATCTTTGGAGAAGAGATGGTAAATGCCCATTTGATATACAAATTCTGGGTTTGTAACTGCATGGTATGTGGCCAATGAGTAAACTAATAGTATGTGACCAGCATATTTAAAATATTCTGTCTGCACAAACTTTATGCCATCTTGGTGTATCTAATACAGGGCAGCTCCTGAGCCCAGGCATCTGTGCGGCTGGGGGACACCTTTGCCAGGACCAGTGGGGCCCTGGTTGCAGAGGGCTTCTGTCTGCTCTTAGGTCTTCGTGTATATTTTAACTTCTGGGTAGTAAAACTCAGTATAAAGCACAACTCAACTAGTAGCCGTTGTAGGTACTTGCGAAGACCTATTACTTCAAACCGAGCTTGTCAAAAGTGACCTGTAGGAGGCTTAATCTGTTTCTTTGTGCTTTTGTTTATCCCAATTAAGGATGAGTTGAAAGGACTTCGAGGAATCCTACGTTGGGTGGGGTTTTGGTGGGTTTTTTATTTCATTTTGTTTTTTTACAAAAAACTTTCTGCTAACAAGTTTTTCAGGTAAGAGACGTTTTCTGGGTTACCAGGAGAATCAGCAAACTGTGACAGGTGCTCATCACAGAATGCACATGCTGGATCCCAAATAAAGGCTTCCCTTAGAGCTAATTAGTTAGTGGGTCAGGTGGAGAGAGGCAGGTGAAAGGAGTTGGGCTGTGGTGGTTGGGCAGCAGCGCTGCCTGTGGGAGGGGCTGGGGCCTGCCCCGCCAGTTCCAGCCGGTCCTGATTGGTTCCAGCAGCTGCCAGAGCGAGGTAGGCCCGGGTAGAGGTATGCAGGGAGATGGAGACGGCCTGTGAGGACATTGTGTGTCCTACTACAGCCTGGGAGGACCCGTGCCCAGCAGGAAGAAGGGTAAGCAAGGCTCCTGGGGAAGGGGTTCCTCCTGCCTGTGGGGCCAGCTCTGCTCTCCTCTGCTGTGGCCACATCCCCAGGGGCTAGGGTTTTTGCCATCTCACCTGGCATCCTATTCACCTTTCATCTTGAGTTGTGGGCTTGTATTCTCAGCATCTGTAATATTTTGAATTTTGTGTGTTTCAAACCCGAATAAAGATCATGTTTAGTGTGAGAGCTACCGTCATAAATAACTAGTGATTTGAAGTATTCATCAGATGTTGTCTTGCTTTCTTCTTCTCCCTCTGTTTCGGTTTTGATGTTTTTGTTGGGGGTGGGGTGGTTGGTTGGTTTTGTTTCAGTTTGGTAAAACCATAAAAAAATAATAGGGCTGAAAGGGACCCATGGAGATGATGTAGCCAAATTGCCAGCCCCGAGGCAGATCCTTTACAGGTAGGTGTCTGCCTAACCTGCTGTGCAGGGCTGCCGGCAATGGCAGCCTGTTCTTATTTCCTGTTAGAAGCTTTTGTCTTATATCTGACGTGAGTTCCTTGCTGCAGTCTAATCGTGTTGAGTTTGATCCTTTTAACAATGACTACTGGAGCAGATAACTCCTTTTCCCTTTGCAAAAGCATTTTCCGGTTGTTAGACTTCTACATTTTCTTCAGTCCCTTTAGGTTAAAACAACAATGACTTCATTCTTAATAGATGGATTTCCTAGACTTGCATCATCCTAGTTGTTTTTGGCTTATTTTCCAGTTCTTTCACATCCACCTTTTGGTGTGCTTGAAATTGTTCACTAAAGGTAGTACTACTAGGGTGATGTAGAATTTAAGAAACATCCTCATGGGGTCTTGTAAATTAAATTAAGAAATCCCTGCATGGCATTTTACTATTTTGCAGTAGCGTGATCTTGATACTAGCAATGCTTATCTTAGGTCCTTGCTTGAAGACCCAATGCCTAACCAGCACTTCCCCAATAAGTACTGGTGCATCTCACCTCAGTAATACCTTTTTTAAATGTCATCCTCTTTTTCCAGACCCTCTGTCCAATAAGTCTATGCTGTCTCTGAATATGTGGTCCCTTTCACTATTATAGAATCTGCAGATTTAATTGCAAATGGAAATTCAATGTCTTAAGTTGTTAAATCAGTAGAGAAGTAGAGAGTATCAAACAGTAGCAGACACCTGTAAAACCACACAAAATAGGTCCTCCTATATCAGCAGTGAGCTGCTGAGTGTTACACCATAGCTATAGCTAACCAACTAGTTTTATTCCCTCCTTATGGCAGTTTCAAGACTCTATTTCTTGGTGATACTGTTAAGTGAAAGAAATGTGTCAAAAGTGGAATTAAAGTCATTTATCACATGATGTTGCTTTTCTTACCTTCTAGGCCTGTTGCCTGTCACTGATAGACATCAGATGGTTTTCGTGTAGAGCTTTGTTCTTGACAAATCCATATTGGCTGTGGGGTGGGACCTGGGCTCTGTTTTCTTATCTGCTTAATTAATACTGCTGCAATGGCAATTGGACAGTGAAGTCCAGTGTGTCATGTGCGGTATGAAAAATGGTGAAGGCAAGTCCTATCCGAGAGAAACTCAAAGTCTTTGTTAAGATATAATGAGGTGGAAAACACAATTGCCTTGAAATTAGTGCAAAGAGTAAACAGACTAGTTGTTTTTAAAAAGGCTCTAGGTTAACATTCACTTATTTGGCTAAAATTTCACAATTGAAAATCTTTTGGAACTGATAGAAGGAGTGTTTATTTTATAATAAGCTTTTGAAAAAAGATATGTGGTGTCATTTGCTGAAGATGTTTTCTAAATCATCACTTAAATACATTGTCAAGTTTTTCTAGAAGTTGGACAGAATCAGAGTTGCTTGCAGTTTGATGGCTGCATGGCAGAGCTCAGAGGGTTGTCATCAGCGGCACTGAGTCTAGTTGGAGGCTGATAACTAGTGGTGTGCCCCAGGGGTCAGTACTGGGCCCAGTCTTGTTCAACTTCTGCATCAATGACCTGGATGAAGAGTTAGAGTGCACCTTCAGCAAGTTTGCTGATGACACCAAACTGGGAGGAGAGGTGGATACACCAGAAGGCTGTGCTGCCATTCAGCGAGACCTGAACAGGCTGGAGAGTTGGACAGAGAGAAACCTGATGAAGTTCAACAAGGGCAAGTGCAGGGTCCTGCACCTGGGGAGGAGAAATCCCATGCATCAGTACAGGCTTGGGGCGGACCTGCTGGAGAGCAGCTCTGCAGAGAAGGACCTGGGTGTCCTGGTGGATGACAAGTTGACCATGAGCCAGCAGTGTGCCCTGGCTGCCAAGAAGGCCAGTGGGATCCTGGGATGCATCAAGAGGAGTGTGGCCAGCAGGTCGAGGGAGGTTCTCCTTCCCCTCTACACTGCCCTAGTGAGGCCCCATCTGGAGCACTGTGTCCAGTTCTGTGCTCCCCAGTTCAAGAAAGATGAAGAGCTACTGGAGAGAGTCCAGCGGAGGGCTATGAGGATGAGGGGACTGGAGCATCTCTCCTACGAGGAGAGGCTGAGGGAGCTGGGCTTGTTCAGCCTGAAGAAGAGAAGGCTGCGAGGGGACCTTATAAATGCTTACAGATATCTGAAGGGTGGGTGTCAGGAGGATGGGGCCGAACTCTTTTCAGTGGTGCCCCGCAACAGGACAAGGGGCAATGGGCACAAACTGTAGCATAAGAAGTTCCATCTGAACATGAGGAAGAACTTCTTCCCTCTGAGGGTGACGGAGCACTGGAACAGGCTGCCCAGGGAGGTTGTGGATTCTCCTTCTCTGGAGATATTCAAGACCCATCTGGAGAAGGTCCTGTACAGCCTGCTGTAGAAGACCCTGCTTTGGCAGGGGGGTTGGACTAGATGACCCACAGAGGTCCCTTCCAATCCCTAACATTCTATGATCAGTTTCTGGTATTTTCCTGTGACTTTCAGTCTGTGTCCTGACCCCTGTTTCTCTGTCACAGACTTGAGAATTTCAGCAGTGGACTAGATGCTCTCCCAGTGTTTGTCAAAACAGTTGTAAAACATACCTTTGCTGTTCAGCTCAGCCTTGTCACTTTCAAAAACATGTTTCATGCAGCTCCTATATTGTAGCGGATAAATGATAAACCTTGCATCTTTCTGAGAAGTTCTTTGCTTAAATACTTTTTTCATCTATCGATATTTTTATTTAATGCTTTTTAAAAGAGTTAATATTTATATTATGTCTTATTAATTACCTTATCTCAGATTATGCCAAACACATTTTGGGTTCATTGGTTTGTTTTGCCTTGAAGAGATTCAGGCTATTCTGTGCTGAGCCTGCCTGAAGGTTTGTACTGGCTAACGGCACACTGTGGGCTAATGCAGACACCCATTTCATGTTATGGCCAGGAAGGTACTAGGAGCAAAGAGGGCTAAACATCCGTGAGCTTTCAGTTTTGGGTTTTTATCCATGCTTGTTGACAGGGAATATTTAGGTGATGTTCCCCAAGCTCATCCTTAGTGTCTCCTTTGGTTGTGGAGTTTACACAAGGAAGACACATTCTCCCCTGTGGTTTTTTTGTGGTGCAGATGCTTCCTAGGAGTCTTGTTATACACTCTTCTTATCTGGGCTGTGTGCTTCTTATTTCACCTCGGCAGTGATTGTGTCCTTCTCTAACACAGCTAAACTTGGAAATGTGTCCATATATTTAGTGGGTCCTGAGAATTTTCCTTTCAGATTTGAGAAAACAACAAGCTGACAAGCTGCTTCTTGACATGACACAGCATGTGTTAATCTACGTCGTTTCCAGGCTACTTTGTTCATAGTCAATTTGTTAAATTCTTTGTGAGAACGGACATGTTCCCCACTGAGCAATCGGCACAGCTGCAAGGAGAGCCACTGGCCAAACACAGCCTGCTGTGCGCTGTGTATTCAGAGCTGGGATGTGAAGTCAGACTCGGGGCAACATCCTCAGAAGAACACACAGCTACTTCAGGGTTGCCTTTGTACCCGGGACTGATAGTAATGCCAGCCACTGCACCCAGAGTTGTGGGTTGCCTCAACAGTTACCTTATAAAAGGGAGAAAAGAGTGGTGCTTTTAGTCACCTTTTTTTCTTCTCAAGATCTGTGATGTTAGTTTTATACTTCTTAACACAATTGTAGCTCATGCTGCATGTGGCACTGTGCAGTTTCTTTGATGTACTAGACTGACTCCTCAAAAGAATAAGTAAATCAAACATTACTGGTGAAGAGAGATCAAATAGTGTTACTTAGCCAAAAAAAAAAAAAAAAAAAAGAAAAATGAGAGAGAAATTGACTCATACCTCTAACTTAACCTTGGTGTTCACAGACAACAGCATGTCCCTCGTGTCCCTGTAGAGTCTCTCTTAAGGTGGTAGTATCATAAGATCCCTCAAAATATTAAGAAAAAAAATCCCTGCAGATCCTAGCTGTTAACCCTAGAAGCCCCCGCTGATCTTTCTTAATATTGTGAGGCTCTAAATTTTAACTCTTCTGTCACTGGAAATCAAGTCTGCTCAAAATATCCCAGACTGCATATCAACCACTTGTGTAAATGCTGGGAGAAGCAAGAGAGATTAAGACCTTTGTGTTTATCCCTGTTTTGTGGAATGCCTTTCAAAGGCCATTGTTATGAAAATGCCACTTGACAAAGAGTGGGTGGACACTTCACAATTTGTGCATCCCCACGCATTTCTGTGAAAGATTAGAAGGAACACATCACTGCAAATTTCTTTACAGGTAGGGCATGTTGTCCAACTTCTGTGACTCATAGATCTAGTGTTGTACTTAGATGTCTATTAAAGCGTAAGAAATTAAAAATTGTTTCTTTGTTTTCTGTTTCAGAAGGCTTGTCCTGTTGCAAGAATCTGAGGAGTCTTTTAGTCTAGATGTTGAAACTCTAACTTAAGGCTGCAAGGTAAGGAATGCCCTCTTTACTTAAGTGCTCGATGGTCGCTATCCAATGCAGTGCTGGAGTCTGGGGAAGCACCTTTCCCTATAATCCTTGCTGGTAGTGTTAGTCTTTGTGATTTGGAGCTAAACGTGGACAGTGCTTTTTCAGTGTAGCTATCAGTAAGATTCATACCTAACAGAGTCCTGGAGAAACAGGCTGTCTGGACAGATATTAGCATTTAAAGGGATATTCAGACATCAAACGTCAGAGGATTTATTTTCAGCTTGTCAATTGTTCTTCTACATATTAGTTATGTTCAGGAAGGCTAGTTGAGCATGAGGTGACCTGCAGGACACCTTTTTCTTTAAACTTTATTACACAGCTGCATAAGCATACTGACTCCAAGTTTATGAAGCTGGTTCTGCCAACAGGAAAAGATTAAGACAAGGTCCAAAGTATGTGGAGCTGGCTGTGCCTCATGGAAGTGAATAAATGGTTGAATGAGTAAAAAAGCAGGAGCATGTCAAGCTTTTCTGGAGGGTTCAGCTCCTACTTCCCCACCATCATGAGGCAGAGTTTTGAAAGCGTTCAGCTCCATACAGCTCACATGAAGAGAGCAAGGAGAGCTCTTGCAAGTCAGGCTCTCTTAAAAAGCTTAAGAGTTAGACATAGGAGAAGTTTTTGATGATATTAGTGCTATCTTGTATCACTTGGGGTAGACAGAGGAAATAAGAATGTCAGCTTCAGACATATACATGCTCCTCTTTCTACAGTTTTGTGAATTGCTTGAGTGCTATATGAGCAGCTGGCTTTTCAATGCATAGTGATAAGGACTCAGTGACTCACCACTGCCCTTCCTGAAATTATTTTACACAGGCAATCCTTGTTAACCAAGAATCATTTCACAAGCCAGAGTTGAGAGTGTGAACAGAACTCGTGTTGCCCACTCCATACTTGGTTCCCACAAACGCTTGAAGGTAGCCCTTCAAGTGGGTCCCTGTCAGTGATGGGGGCTTGTTGCTGCTTGCAGCCTACCAAAGACTGAGATGACTTTTGAAATGCAAGTGACGTACCAGTCTAAAACACCACTGTTAGGGAATGTGTTTTGTTTGGGTTTTTTTTAGCTTATCACATGAGGCATTGCCTTCTCTGCAAGTAGAAATGGGATTGTCAAGTACATGCTGAACACCCATCTGAACCACAGCTTCCTGTTTCTTCAGAAACCAGATTGCAGTTATTTAGTTGGGTTATTAGTGTTAGAACTGTAGCTCAGAATGCTCTTATTAAGCATCCATTTTCAGCCACTGTATCTCAGGCCAGGTCCTTCATCTGGAGAAAAATAGTTAAGTGATGCTATATTATGTCCCAGTTGGCCTTGATGGGCCTCCAAGTCTTCCTTTTGAGTGGCACTGGCTCTTTGGAAGATGGCATTCAAAAATAAGAATGACAAAGCTCATTTGCCATTTATTTCCCAGTGTAACCACAGGGAGGGTGGTAGAGGAGGAGTAGATTTTTATCCCTCTGTAAGGGTAGTGTAGTCTCCTTTGCAGTCTGTGTGCGTTGAGGACCCGTCATGTTTGTATGGAGAATTTGGTGAATGTTAGAGGAGCTACTGACTGGGAAGGAGAGACATACAGCTTGCCTGACTTACAGGGAACTAGCAGAGTTCTTCGGCATGAAGTCGTTCAATATTACTGCAGAATTTTGATATCTAAAGCCCACCCAGTGATGCCACTAACTTAGAGACATGTGTTGTTTGGCCCAAGCATTTCTGGAAAGCCATCTGCATCTTCTGTAAGCTAAGAATTGAAAGCTGGTCTCCCATAGTGGACACAGCATTGAGTAAACAGCTGTCAGCCTGTATTCTAGCCACATCTGCATTCCTGAAAAAGCCAGAGGGAGAAATAGTTGTATACTCATTTGATAATAGCCACAATAATGCACCAAGATTACCTAGGCTTACTTTTCTTTTTCTCTCACCCCCCCCGGCTGGTGAGAGAAGGGAGAGTTTGTTATAAAAAGGTCAAACACATAACTTTGCAGCTTTCAGCCGTCTCTATTCTTTTCTTTTGCAATTCTTCTCTCTGATTAAACTTCCAGATAAGTCTAGGCACTGCTGCCCAGCCCTTCACATCTAATGATTTTATGCATCACTTGCTCTTGCCACTGCTCAGAGTCCTGCCATTTCCACTGCAGCCTGTGATCTTCTCCTCTAAACGTTTGACATCAGCTAGCATTTCTCTTTTGCTCCAAGATGCCTTTTTTTCTTGTGAGATCTGTAGAGGAAAAATTATGTAGGACAACTCAGAGATGAATTATCTGACACCCAAGGATTTTCTTTCTTAGCTCTCCTAATGGATGGAGATTCTTCCCTTCCTATTTACTTTTTCCTTATAAAAAAGCAAGAAAAAACCCCAATACCTACAACTTGTCCTAGATCAGATCGCTGCCCTACAGGTGAATCTGTTTAAATGATTAGAAAAATGAACAGGCAGCCTGTCTCAGAGGATGCTAGATGGGGGGCTAGCTGGTTAGGCCAAAGAGAATTTTTCTCCTTTTTTTTTAAATTTTTTTTTTCCTCCTTGTAAATCAGAACATGCAATTTCTGTCCTGTTATTCAGTGGGATTTATCAGAGACATCTGTAGACTCAAGAATAGAGTGAGGAAGGCAAAGAGAGAACAGCTGTTTATTGTGTCACTTGAGGAAAATGAACTGATAGCAAGACTTTGGTCTCTTTAAGTGGATGTGGTTTTTAAAAAAAAAAGGAATAAAAGAAAAATTGTACATGTTTACCTTTTTGAACTTTTTATTGAATTCTGTGGCTGTAGAACAATAAATGTATTAAAGCTTTTAGACAAAATAAGTCAAGGACCACTTGCAGTTTTTAAATACATTATAGTAACCCCCAGCTTAGGACATTATTAAGACACAGTAGGTTGATTCCATGTGCGTGCAAAATAATTCACTACTTCTGTTTTCTTTACTCTTCCCTTAACTTTGTGCTGTTGGCTGCTGTGGAAGACGGAGTACTGGACTAAATGAGGCTTAGGGTCTGATGGAGTACATCCGTTCCTGTAATCTAACCAGAAGAAACTGTATTTTGGGTGTGCCCAGAGACAGAGAAATGAGGGTTTGCTATATAAAATTGCAATTCCAGTATCAGTGCAGTGGAAATGATGGAGTGTTTGCTTACTGAGTTCAACCTCTAAGAAATTCAAATGGCAGTAGGCAACAAGCCAGCCTGTAAGAAGAGCAGTAAGTCTAACAGGTGTTGTCTTATGTCATCTGACAATGTTCAAGATGGACCATAGCTCTACTTAGATGTGCTAAAGAACTAGATATGGTAAAGGATTCAGCAGATTAAATGCAACAAAGTGGATTATGCCAAATCATGTTTTTTGCATGGTTCTGATGATGAAAGCAGCTTTCACCTGGGTACTTGAGATAGGCTTGAGGACTTTAAATGGAGGATCAGATACTCACAAGACATCTTCATTGTCTCTCATCTACACTAGTTGGATTTTAGGGTTCCACTTAATTTATTCCCTGTGCACGTGAGTCAGCAATGGGGTGGGCCTGTCTGACTTTTGCACAAAGGGACTGTTACCACTAATGCCACAATAACAAAAAAATTCATTCTGGACAGGGAGGAATCGACAACATGTGTAAGATGCTTTCAAACTGTCCAGTTTCTTGGCCCCATTAACAGTGTGTACCTGTATATGTCAATAACATACAAGGAAATGCAGACAGGTATTTGTAAATCTGTGGAGTCTTTTAAATCACTGAGGGTCATGATTTACTCTACCTATCACACTTTGTATTTACCTCTCTTTCTGATCTTCATGTCACCCATACCATTCATGATGATTCTTAGGTACATAAGCCAAAAAGAATCCAGTGCAGTAATATTTTATTGTTGTAGAAGACTATAGGGTACATCATGTACAATAGGCCTTCCCTGGGTATGTGCTGCTGTCCACTGCATGGACAGAATAAGAGTAAATGCTGAGTTACCTTTGGAGAATGTGCTGTTAATGAGTAAAGACAAACAAACTGTTTATTGCCTGGGTAATGAAATGTTGATCTCTCCATTTAAGAGATTATATTTGAAAACCACTATCACCTTCATTACCTGCATACCAGGACTTGTCTTCAGGGTCCCACTTGGGTCTCCTGACAGTGATATTATGAACATGCAAACCTCTAGTCTTTACTGTTTTAGGTAACTGTGATGTCTTTTACTGCAGCAAAGGCAGAATATGAAACTTGGACCATGGCAAGTGAAGGAGGAGGAAACTGACTATGAATTATTTTTTAAATAATGTTTGGAAATGTATGGAAATTGTATGGAAATGGTTTCTATGGAAGAAGGGCTAGAGGCTGTGCAGCTGAGGTCTTAAATAGTTACTATGATGATATGATTTGCATTGAAAGAGATTTCTACCACTTGGAAATAATTAACATTTACCAAATAATACTGGAATTAAGAGTATGACTTTCAGAGGGCACCAGTTCATCAACATTATGCACTCTGTCTTCTCTGTGGAGTTTGTAACAGCAATTACTAAAGTAGCTCATTGCCCTTCATAATATAATCTCTTTCTGTCTCTGTGGGGACTACAGCAGCTATGAGTGTAGAAGCATCCCATTCATAGATGCTGCGAACTCTACTGGTTGCTTTCTGGAGTTTACAATAGTAAAGAGCATAGAAATGGCTTCTTCAGGACTGCCACCACCTCACTTTGTCCATGTTTTTTTCTGTTTGTTCTGACCTCTGAAATGTGACTTTTGTGAAGGGCTGTTAACTCTGAAAGGGCCAGCAGCCCGAGTATCTAATCTTACACCTTTAGCATTAGTGTTACAAGCAGTAAAGGGAATGTTGAGATACCCAAAGGCTGAATGACATCTTCAGAATTAAGCTGGATGATGAGAAAATAATGAGTGTTAAGACCTTCCTCTCCAGGACTGCCATGAGGTTTCCAGCTATTGCGTGTCAGATTGTAAGCCCCTCTCCCTCACTGGTAACCTTCTATTCAGTTTCTGTTGTCAGGTTTATGCATACAGGCTAATGCTTAGTAGCACAAAAAGTAAGCCCAGGCATTTAAAGTACATTACAGAGAGTTACTTTAACTAAATGCACATTTCAAAGCTTCATTCCATCGCTTGTCATTCAAGGTAGTTAAACTTAAGAACTAAAGTTGACTAACATTTCGTCTAGCAAAATTTACATAGCTTGACTTTTTTTTTAATAGAATGGTGTTTTTAAGCTAAAGACTTGCTTAATACAGTCTTAACTGTTTATCTGGAGTTTTTTTTGTTATGAAAAAAGAGTTTTATTTATTGTACAAGGACTACAGAGAACCATCTGCTTTGGAGAGGCCAACTTCTAGGCCACAGATGGTATTTGAAATAGTTTCCAAGAGTTTCCAAATCTTCCTGTGGCTCTTCTCAGAAATACATGTATAACTTTGGCCAAGACTTGGAGATTCCTTTTTCTTTTTCCTTCCTGTGGGAGGGTCACGTTTTCTTGGAACAGATCCTGTCTCCCGGACGTCTATTGAAGACGTATTTAAACATTTAGCTTTGGGCTGTAGATCAGCCTTTTGTAGTTCCCCGTTGTGCTAGGATAATGGTCCATGTAGAATTGTAGAAATTCTACAGGCAGATTTTGCCCTTGTGATTATGGATGAGATTATCAAATTCCAAAGGATTAAAGTTATCTTGTTTGGCCCTTTGCCAAGTAAGCTAATTAGCGGATTTTCTTGAGATCATGACCTGTCACAGAATTATACTGCCCAGTTGTTAAATTTCCAGTTTGGTAAGTGAATCCCACCATCTGTATGGAGCTGTAAAATTTTGAATCAATTTAGTGTAAACAGGTCATATACTTCAAACAGGTTAGACCTTCTGACAAAAAGAAACATATTGTGACTTTTTCCAAGACTTACCTGTACACTGTGTCACACATCACTGTTTAACAAATAGCTTTAAATCTTGCCTTCAGCTCAAGTTTAATGTCTCTTACTCCATGAAGAGCTTTATTCTAATAAACGGTAATTCTAGTACACTGATGATTCATTGAAAAGTGGGTAGAAGATGGATTTGACTTATATGAGAAGGTAAAATCTATGTTGTTTAATGTTGGAACCTTGAGTCTGGCTCTAATCATTGCAGGTAGCATTGGCAAAATTTACTGACCAGTATTCACTAAAATTGGTGTCCTGTTTTCTGCGACGGACCCTGCAATATTTGCAGGTAAGATTTTTTTTTTTTTTTAAAGAGAGAGCAGTTCATCTGTATTTTGAAGACATTTTCATCCCCTGATAACTGTATCATAAACAATATTATGTAGATGGCAAGTGTCTCTTCTTTGTGTTCAGTGGTCTGATCTCTTACGTACTACTTCGAACCATAAATAAGCTGTGATTAACCAATTAACCTATTTCTAGCCTAGCTAGAACTATCACTTATTAGAAGGCACATTTTTTCATTCACTGAACTTTGATTTATTTTCATTGACACAGAAGAATAAAACAGTATTACGTTATACTTCTAAATGTATACTCCCCCACTTCAGTGTGTTGCTGCTTAAATAATGTACAATATGGTTGATAAGACGGCTTTCTATTGTACCTCCTTTGACTGGTATTAATGGTAGTTATACCAAATGCCTTGTAAAAGGAAATTTGTGGTGCTTTTTCCTGGGGTGGCAAACAACCAGGCTAAGAAAAGACACCTTTTTTTATAGTCCAGGCTGCAGGAAATAAGTCTCCATTGATTTTTTTCCTTTGAAGATTATGGATACTTTAAACAATATGTCAAATGCTTACACTACTGAAGTGAAAAATTTTACTGAAGTTGGGACTGAAATACTGTCTGGCCTTAGCAGAGGTGCAGTGCGACATGGTATCTCATACTAAAATCCTAATGAAATCTGACCTTCCTTTTATTGGTTTTGTAAGCCACGTGATACTATTTGCCTTTTGTAAATGGAGAAACTTAAGCCCTAAAATTCAGTTTGTCACTCAAATTATCAGTGAAAATAAAGTTTATCTTTCATTTATGAGAGAAGGTGTAAAACCTAGCTTTGTGGTTTTTTGTTGAAATAAACCAAAAAGGATGTAAATATGACTGCAGTACCTTTTGTTAGTTAAAGTTCATTTGAATAATTGTGGGAAGTATTTTGAATTATTTACGAGGCTGTCGCTCAAAGATATATTTCTGTATTTCTCCCTTTGTGCGTACAAAACAAGTGAAGATTAGGCACTCCTTCCAGTTGAGTAACTCTTGTTGCAGTAGGTAAAGTATTGTGTGGCTGAAAACCATTATTGCCCTTGGGCTGAATTATTCCGTAACCCTTTTGAATAAATGCCATAGTCGTTTTCACAGAATCACAGAATGGTAGGGGTTGGAAGGGACCTCTGGGGATCCTCTAGTCCAATCCCACTGCCAAACCAGGTTCACCTAGAGCAGGTTGCGTAGGACCCTGTCCAGGCAGGTTTTAAAATAACTCCAGAGAAGGAGACTCCACATCCCCTCTGGGCAGCCTATTCCAGTGCTCTGTCATCCTCAGAGTGAAGAAATTCCTCGTGTTCAGCTGGAACTTCTTATGTTACAGTTTGTGCCCATTGCCCCTTGTCCTGTTGCGGGGCACCACTGAAAAGAGTTTGGCCCCATCCTCCTGACACCCACCCTTCAGATAATTTGTAAGCATTTATAAGGTCCCCTCTCAGCCTTCTCCTCTTCAGGCTGAACAAGGCCAGCTCCCTCAGCCTCTCCTTGTAGGAGAGATGCTCCAGTCCCCTCATCATCCTCGTAGCCCTCCGCTGGACTCTCTCCAATAGCTCTTCATCTTTCTTGAACTGGGGAGCCCAGAACTGGACACAGTACTCCAGATGAGGCCTCACTAGGGCAGAGTAGAGGGGAAGGAGAACCTCCCTCGACCTACTGGCCACACTCCTCCTAATGCATCCCAGGATCCCCTTAGCTTTCTTGGCAACAAGGGCACACTGCTGGCTCATGGTCAACCTGGCGTCCACCAGGACACCCAGGTCCTTCTCTGCAGAGCTGCTCTCCAGCAGGTCCGCCCCAAGCCTGTACTGATGCATGGGGTTGTTCCTCCCCAGGTGCAGGACCCTGCACTTGCCCTTTTTGAATTTCATCAGGTTCCTCTGCATCCAACTTTCCAGCCTGTCCAGGTCACGCTGAATGGCAGCACAGCCTTCTGGTGTATCCACCTCTCCTCCCAGTTTGGTGTCATCAGCAAACTTGCTGAGGGTACATTCTAACTCTTCATCCAGGTCATTGATGCAGAAATTGAACAAGACTGGACCCAGTACTGACCCCTGGGGCACACCACTAGTTACCAGCCTCCAACTAGACTCAGTGCCACTGATGACAACCCTCTGAGTTCTGCCATTCAGCCAGTTCTCAATCCGCCTCACTGACCACTCATCCAGCCCACACTTCCTGAGCTTCCCTAGGAGGATATTATGGGAGACAGTGTCGAAAGCCTTGCTGAAGTCGATGTGGACAACATCCATGGCTCTCCCCTTATCTACCCAGCCAGTCATGCCATCGCAGAAAGTTATCAGATTAGTCAGGCATGATTTCCCCTTGGTGAATCCATGTTGAATACTCCTGATAACCCCCTTTTCCTCCACTTGCTTCATGATGACCTCTAGAATGAGTTGCTCCATCACCTTTCCTGGGATGGAGGTGAGGCTGACCAGCCTGTAGTTCCCTGGGTCCTCCTTCTTGCCCTTTTTGAAGATTGGAGTGACATTGGCTTTCCTCCAGTCCTCAGGCACCTCTCCTGTCCTCCAGGACCTTTCAAAGATGATGGAGAGTGGCTCAGCAATGACATCCGCCAGCTCCCTCAGCACTCGTGGGTCCATTCCATTGGGGACCATGGATTTGTGGGCGTCCAGATTGCTTAGGCGATCCCTCACGCAGTCCTCCTCGACCAAGGGAAAGTCATCCTTTCTGCAGGCTTCCTCTCTTACCTCCAGGGCCTGTGATTCCTGAGGGCCTGCCTTGGCACTGAAGACTGAAGCAAAGAAGGCATTGAGTAGCTCTGCCTTCTCTGCATCCTCCGTCACCAGGACACCCGCCTCATTCAGCAGCGGCCCCGCATTATCCCTAGTCTTCCTTTTGCTGCTGATGTACTTGAAGAAGCCCTTCTTGTTGTCTTTGACATCCCTTGCCAGATTCAATTCCAAGTGGGCCTTGGCCTTCCTCATTGCATCCCTGCATGCTCTGAAAACATTCCTGTACTATTCCCAAGTGGCCTGTCCCTCTTTCCACATTCCATGGACCTTTCTCTTCCACCTAAGCTCGGCTAAAAGCTCCTTGTTCAACCATACTGGTCTCCTGCCTCCTTTTCTAGATTTCTTTCTCCGGGGGATGCATCGCTCCTGAGCGCGGAGGAAGTGATTTTAAACAGCGACCAGCACTCTTGGACCCCCCTGCCTTCGAGAGCCCTGACCCACGGGATTCCTCCCAGCAGGTCCTTGAAGAGGCCAAAGTTAGCTCTCCTGAAGTCCAAGGTTTTGATCCTACTTATCGCCCTGCTTCCTCCACGCAGGATCCTGAACTCCACCATTTCAGGGTCGCTGCAGCCGAGTCTACCTCCAACCTTCACATCCTCAACCAGTCTCTCCTTGTTTGTTAGAACAAGGTCCAGCAGAGCAACTTTCCTTGTTGGTTCCTCCACTACTCATATCAGAAAGTTATTTTCGATGCTCTGCAGGAACCTCCTGGGTTGTGTGTGCCTAGCTGTGTGGTCTTCCCAGCTGATGTCAGGGTGGTTGAAGTCCCCCATGAGAACCAGGGCCTGGGACTGTGAGGCTGCTTGCAGCTGCTTGTAGAAGGCCTCATCAACTTCCTCCTCCTGGTGAGGTGGCCTGTAGTACACACCCACCATAATGTCACCCGTGTGAGCCTGTCCCTTAATTCTAACCCATAAGCTCTCAACTCCTTTTTCGTCTGCCCGCAGGCCAAGCTCAATGCATCCCAGTTGCTCCCTCACAAACAGAGCAACTCCCCCACCTCTCCTTGTTGGCCTGTCTTTCCTAAAGAGTCTGTAGCCATCCATGACAGCATGCCAGTCACGCGAGCTGTCCCACCATGTTTCTGTGATGGCGACCAAGTCGTAGCCGTCCTGCTGTACAATGGCTTCCAGCTCTTCCTGTTTATTGCCCATGCTACGTGCATTGGTGTAGACGCACTTGAGCTGGGCTGTTGATCTCACCCTTGACCTTGGCATGCCATGCCTTGGCTCATCCCTAGTGAGCTGGGCGATGTCCCCTTCGCCCTTTGTACCTAGTTTAAAGCCCTCTCAATGAGCCCCACCAGTTGGTGGCCAAGAATCCTTTTTCCTCTTTGAGATAGCTGGACTCTGTCTGTCGCCAGCAGGCCCGGTGCTGTGTACACCTCCCTGTGGTCAAAGAAACCAAAATTCAACTGATGGCACCAGCCTCTGAGCCACCTGTTAACCAGGTGAGTCTTCCTGCCCCTTTCAGTGTTGTTCCCTGCCACAGGTGGGATTGAAGAAAACACCACCTGCACCCCTGATCCCTCAACCATTCGCCCCAGTGCCCTGAAGTCACTTTTGATGGCCTTGGGACTTCTCTCTGCAATCTCGTCCCCGCCAAGAGGACCCCCCCGCAGGAAAATCCCTGGTCTGGTGTGGCCCTCTGATTATTACCCCCCGCATTACCAAGAGGGGGTAATAATCAGAGGGCCACACCAGACCAGGGATTTTCCTGGCAACATCCCTAATCCAGGCCCGAGAGAGGCAGAAGACTTCCCTGTGGGATGGGTCCGGTCGGCATATCGGGCTCTCTGTTCCCCTCAGAAGGGAATCACCTATGACAATTACCCTCCTTTTTTTCTTAACCTAGACAGTTGTAATTCTTGGGGCTGTCTGACTCGTCCTAGGCAACCCCCTGGATGGACCTTCATCCACATTCTCATTAGCCAGGCCCTCACATTCCAGAGCCCCATATCTGTTGCTTAAGGGCAACTGGGCAGGTCAGGGAGGCCAGGAGGGGATTTGCTTGCCACCCCGAGCAGGGACCCGTTTCTATTCCCCCCCCCAATTTCTTAGGTTCCCTCTTTCTGCTTGGTGGCAAGAGGGTAGGGGGGGGTCCTCTTCTTCTTGTGGAGCCGCCTCCTGCTGCCTTGGCCTCAGGGAGGGCAAGGTGCGGCTCCACCAGTCGATCTCCCTCTCACACTCCCGGATGCTCTTTAACCTCTCCACTTCCTCCTTCAGAAGATCATTCACCTGCTCGCACCGAACACAGCTGTTGTCTCTGCTGTCCTCCGGTACGAGCGCCAGGCTTAGGCACTCCCTGCAGCCTGAGACCTGGACAGCCGTGTGTTTGTGCGGGCCTCTGTTTGGGTCCCCACACTTCTTCTAGCAAGAGCTTTCCCACGGGTGGAAACCATGGCCAGAATATTTCCTGGAAGGGCAATGTCCACTAGTTGAGTAGCCAGGAGGGGGGGACTGCACACTGCACACATGCCTTCCCTGCACACCCTTCTCTTAATGCACCCTAGGATGCTGTTGGCCTTATTGGCAACAAGGGCATACTGCTGGCTAATGGTCAACTTGTCATCCATGACAAGTTTTGGTAAAGAAAGACAAACCCATCCTCAGAACCTTAATGAATCTGTCAAGCACTAGCAGGTTAGCTTCACCATTTGAATTCTGTAAGAGGGCTTCAGACCAGTTCTGCTTGACTTAGTGACTTCTCCCCAGACCCTGGGCTGGCATGGGCATAAGCAGAGAATCAAATTTGGTTTTCATATTGCAGTGATCTGAGTGGTCTTTCTTTAACAGAGCAAAGTCCAGGTAATATTTAATTCAGATTAAATTCCCTACTGGCAGTGTCCGTCAGCTGACTCTTGCCACTTTGCTGAATCAACGCTAGTGCTATCAGATTCAGAACACTTGACAAAAGGTGAGTTAAAAGAATGGATTGCCCCATACAGATGTGAGGTCTTGGTGAGCAGGACTGTAACACTAGGTTAGAGAGCACTGAAGTTTCCTCTTCAGGAGAAGCTATAACTGGCGAAGAGAAGAACGAATTAGACTTAAATGATTGGATTTTGATTTGGCTATCTAGACAGGTTCTCTTTCCTAGTATGGCTGTTCTTACAGATACTGTGTTGCATATTTACTGAAGTAACCTGTGTCTTTTTGAAGTTTACTCTTACGGGTGAGATGTTTCAAATGAATATTTCTTGTTGCTTTTTTAGCTTCTTCATAATCAACACAGCATAGATCATTATACTTTAGTAACAGCATTTCTTAAGAAACTTGAAAAGCAGATATTTCCTCCACTAAAAATAAGTCTGCCCAAGCAATATCAGAGCTGATTATTTCACTTGCTGTGGTGCAGTTGTGTGACATTTACTATTTGAGTTACTTTGCATCCTGACTCATGCCAAGATGACCCAGAATGAAATGAACAGAGAAGCTCTTCTCTTTTTTTTCTTTATTGTTCCCCACTGAATGAAGCTCTAGCAAGAAATAAGGCTTTTTTCCAGAGGTGGTGGGAATGGCGATTTTTCCATGTGCTCTGCAACGTAGAAGATCGTATACAGGAAAACAGAGGCTTTTGTCTTTAGTAGATCATGTGAAAAGATTTACTGGAGATGATAATGTTACCCAGGGGAAGATGATAATGACGTGAACGTGAAATGCAGCAATTGGGAGATCCCAGAGTGTCACATTATTCTGACAACATGAAAGCTTTGGCCACGCTGTCTGAGAGAACTGGGTTTTGAATTCAACTCAGTCATCAGAAGGGCTGCTTCTGTGGCTGTTTCTAACCAGACTGAACTTCTTGCTGACACTGGTAGTTTAATTGCCAGTAGCGAATGAGCATGCCTCTTCATATAACCCTGTGTGTGTATCTTAATATCAAAGAAAGATTTCCTGAGAGGGATTATCAGTTATTAGTGGGAGTAATAGAGTTAATTATGTGTACGTGGATCCTTGTGGCCACAGCGAATGGGCCAGCAAGTCTAGTAAAAGATGCTACTTCCCTGGAGAAGCTCTTCCTCTCTGGGTTGGTCAACCACTTCAGTTTGCCTGTCCTACCTGGTCCTTGGTCCTGCAGAACTGGTAGAGGTAGATGGTGGTTAGTGCAGCAGCAGCTGTCACTAGTTGCTGAGGGTGAAAGCAGGTTTTCTGAAGCAAGAGCAGCAGCACAGTTCTCAGCTCTGGATAACACACACAGGTTGAGCTGGTTGATTACAGTTTGTGTAATTCTTGAATTCCTGAACCCAGCACTTGAGGAAAAAGACTTCACCACCCAACATTTGTTAAAAATGCATTTTGATAGATAGACCTTTGCCTTCAGTAACTTCCATCCAACATCTGTTATTCCTCTCTCACTACTGCTACGGCAGCCTGGAGATAAACTCTGCTGTCTCCTCTGCCTTTCCCAGTAAACACAATGCAAACAGCAAGTGGAAATCAGCATCACAAAAACATGTTCCTTGTCCATTAGTTAAAATCACATGAACAACATAGCGTGATGTTTTTAACTGAAGTGTGACCAAAAATGAGGGGTGGGGGGAGTTTTCATGGTCATTTTGTCATTGAAAACAGAAGATGATTACCAGATAAATAATATTTTCATTGACAATACAGGCTAATCAGTTTCCCAGGGAGAAGATGTTGGTATCAAGGGGCTTTACAGAGGGAGTCTTTGTCATTTTATGGATGCTCATCTATCAACTGTCAGGTTGTTTCAAAAGAACGCTGGTCATAATGTTTTCCCTCTGCACCTTTCCCATCATGGTGGCCCAAATTTGCCTGAATAACCGTTAGTCTTCCTGTTTGCCTAGTCTGGACATTTACAATGAGTCAGGAGGTAGCAATGTTGCTGTGGCTGCACAGCGTGGGGGTTTTGTCAGGGAGAGCATCTAGCGTGTTATCACGGCTTTGATGCAGAGGATGGACTGGCTGGACACACAATTTACTTTTTCAGGCAAAGTATGCTTAGCGGATTGAGTGGGACTTCCTGTAGAAGGCCTGAACTTGGTTCATGTGTGGGAGAATGTCCTCCTCAGTTTGAGTATATTGATTAAAGATGTACCACATTTTTTTTAGTTTTTCCCACATGAAATTTTGGGGCATCTTTCCTTAGACAAAATTATTCTTTAGCTGTGACATTGGAATGCATAGGAACATTACTATATGCCTCAAAGGATGCAGATGCCTTGACACTGACATATAAAAATGTTAATTTCTTCTTGTAGAGGTGGCCTCACCTAAAAAGCGGTCAAGAAAGAGGTTTTGGCCAAAACCTGAGGAAGTTTGATGTCATGAAAGCAGCAGCTGAAGGTTTGCCACACCTCTTCTGCTTTGCCTTGGAGCATGTGGCTCACCTGCACTCCTGGTCCTGTGACAGCTGCTGAGTGTGGACAGCTGTCATGAGGCACAGAAGGGGGAATTTTTCACCTGAGTATTTACACATTTTCAGGATTGTGCTGTGGTTGCTTGCTGGAGCTCCCCTTCGGGGTGAGATTGGTTTTGTTTATTTTTAGAACAAAATAGTTTTACTGTCTTTCTGCTTTTTCATGTGTAGTCTCATTTTAAAGGTAGTAGGTGGGGCAAGAGCTGCACTAGAAATAACTTTGTTCTGCTGGACACCAGATGCATGACACTGTTATGAGAAGCCTTTTGAACTTCACGTTTTCTGGGAAAAGAAGCAAGAAGGTGATTGGACATAAGTCTTAGAAAAATGTCAGCAGCTGAGCAAACTAGAAAAAATGTGCATGCCTACACTATGTTGCGTAGGCACAAACACAGTGCAAGTATCTGAATAAGTCCTTGGAAGGCTTACATACTTTTCCTCATCTAGCCTAGGAAATCTTTCTTCCAAAAGCTTTTCTTTAGAGATATTTGAACTAGTCCTTGATCCCTGCTGTACCTGAAATGTCCCAACCTCCCTTCTGCTTTTCATTTTTTTCCTGACTTCTGGTGCATCAAAAAACCTAACTCTGCAGAGGGTAAGTTGCTATTTTCAGGACAGTAGGTGGTGTCTTGCAAAGAAACTAACTTGCTTTTAGGCATATGTATAAATACACCCATTAATGGTAAAGGAAACGTTCATGAGCATTTAATATTAAGGACAAACTTCTTGTCCTTATGTTAAAGGACATAGTAATGTGTATTGTCAAGGCAGGGTTTAGCACACACCCCTTTGCTCCTTTCTCTTTCTGGGACAACTCATTTGAGTTCATGATATATTGGTAAGGAACTCGCAATATGGGCTTAAAGTACTTCTATGAGAATTCACTAACAACTGCAACAAAAAGGGTGAAAGTGACTTGAAAATCGAGGGGGGGAGGAGGAGTGGTAGGGAGGACCTAAACCAAAATGATTTGTCCTAAATAGCAGTAATATTATTGGCTTTCTTTAGCGAGGCAAGTAGTTTTATAGTTTGGATTGCTGGTGTATGCAGCCTCTTATTTTTTTTTTCGGTTCAGTAAATGAATTGGCTGTACAGAGATTCCAAAATGACAAACAGGAATTTCTAAGGCTTTTACTGGGTGTGACTAAATAAATGTAAAAAATGAGACCTCTAGCCCTTTTCAGTTTCTACTTGTGTTGCTCAATGACGCTTAAGAGTAGCTGCAAAGGCTCTCTTGATGGAGTCGAATTGCTTCTTTATTAATTCCATTCATAAATACACACTGGGTGTCCACTGGAGCACTTAAAACTCTGATAATCAAAAGCTTATTGTGTGTTTGAGAAGCTTGAAAGGGAAACTGAAGTAAATACCAGGGGAGAATAGAATAAAGTTAAGAGTTTTTCTTTCTAAACCAGCAGGAGGTCGTCTAAAGTATAATATTATGCACAAGTTTTATCATTGAGGCTGTGATGGGGGTGTGAATATGTGTGCAATTAAAGTAGTAAAATCAGCATGCCATGCATAATTAGTCTGGCACTCCACAGATGGCAGAATCCCAGTGCAGCATTAACAGCTATCTGATGGCCTCTGTGTGTGTGAGACACAGAGAACTTGTACCTTTATTTCAGCTCAATATTTAGCTCTGTCCCACTCAAATAGCACAAGGCAAAATTCATGTGAAAGCAATAAAAATAGAGACTATTTCCTTCTTCAGCTGTGTTTTACTCTAAAGCAAAAATGTTGACTTTGAGAAACATTTTGTTGGGGGGATTTTAGTTACTAGTATGCTGCATTAGTAAGGTTCTCTTATTAGTGAGTGTGTATGAAGAATGGAAAGGTGGTGTTTGTACCCCAGTGAAGTTGGGTTGGTTGAATTAATCTGCTTATGTCTACATAAGCTGTACTCCTTCTTGCTATAGGGCAGAGTTATAGGGAGATAGAGAGCAGAGACTGTTTATTCCAGAGCTGCTGACTAGATTCTCCGTTCCTTCTGTAAAGCATCTTCAGTTTTCATCAGCTGAAGACTTGCATAAGCTTTCAGCCTACAGCTTTGAAACAGTAGTTTTGCTTTTGAAGTCATATTACTTCTGCTTAACTGTATACAGACTTTTACTTAGATGATGGGTGTGCCCTGAGGCTCAGGACCTGTGCAACGCTTTGATTTCTTTTTGGGTTCTCTCTGAAGTCTTAGACCTGGCAAGCAAAAATAAACTGGTTCTGAGATGGTAGGCATGGTGGTACACTGTAGTCCACGTGTCTGTGGTGTAGATGGGTGCATCCGGTGAAGAAAAAGGTCTGATTCTTCGGCACCTCTTGTTATTTTATAGAACCGTTTCCATGACGGCATGGCAGCAGAGGATCTCACATGAGGAGCCATGAGAAGTACTGAGAACTGGAAATAAATACTTGTCTGAGATAAACAATAACATTGATCTTGGCCGAGCATAACACAGAATTTCTCTGAAGACCCCCCTGTTAGGTCCTTTGAAACCTCGAGGTCTAAGCAGGTCCTTTTCTGGGCAGAATTGCTTAGTCGCTTTTCTTTGGAGAAATACAAAACTGTACTGGACTTATTTATTTTATCCTTTACTCATAACTGTGAGTGATGGCAATGTGAATGCTTTCTATTCTACTCTCCTCATTAAAACCACAAAGAATTAGAAAGAACTCAAACTCCCAGGCCACTGGATTAATAACAACGAGGTTCACTTTTCAGAAGAATTGCATGTAGGAATAAAGGAAGGACAATGCTACTCCTAGTTTATCCATAGCAGATAGATTGAGAAAATCTAAAATGATTCAGTAACAACAAAAACAAAATACCACCACCACAGCAGAGGCAAACTGAGTTATATATAGGGAGGAGATAGCAGGGTAGCAAAATCAGTGTTGTAACTACCAAACCTTATTGTAGATAATATACGACTCTGTTAAAGGGTAAATTTTCTTAGTCTATTCTGCAGTACACTTTTGCAACAGAAAAGGACACTTTCACCTTTGTAGTTCATGAAGGGCATGTGATCTCACTCTGCCTACTGTATACAGAGAAATGGCTCTCAGAAACAGGTCCTGGTCAAGAGGAGGAAAAGTGGGCACAACAGCTGTCCCAACTTGTGCAAAACAGTGCTTCCGTCACAGTTTTCACTGCAATGCAGTGTTGGAATCATCTTTATGTTTCTGAGAATTGTGTGGCCTGCTTTCCATGTCTTCTCCTAGTCAAACTTCCCCGCCAAACAGAAGAGTAGGGCTTTTAGACTGCTGGTGGCTGGCAGAAGAGCCAGAGGGAACTAGCAAGATGGAAACAAAGCTTGTCTTTTGATGCTGATCTAGGAGCGGTCAGTAAAATACGAGGTAAATGAAACCAATGGGATTCCAGTGTGGATGAATAGACCTAGCAAAAGAGAGACCTAGAAGGTTGGTTTCTGCCTGATGCTTTCTCCACCAAGATGAATGCAAACTGCTAGAGCCCTGCATTGATGTGGGGCTCTGATGTAACCACTGGTCTTGACAAGGGTTGTCTGGACTATGGAACACTAAGCACATCTGGAGACACCATTACAGCACCAATAGGAGGCGATAGTCACCCATGGCTGATGCACCAATTCAGGAAGACGTGAACAGGGATGTGTGCTGACAAATATGTAGCTTGTACTACACACTTCCTTTCTGCTACTAATCTTCTTTTGTGTGTTGAGGGTTGTTTTCTTACATGCTGGTTAGTTTTCAAACAATCTTCTATGTTCTCCAACATCTGCAGACAGGTGCATGAGAGATGAACTGTTTGTCAGGCTGGGATTCCTGTTTGCATGGCAAAACTTTTTCATGACATACAAGTTTTTAAATAAAAATCAGGGAGACACAGCAAATCACGTGGATTCAGGCAACGGAAAGGGGAAAAAAAAATCCCACCGAAACAATAGATATTTAAGTAGAAAGTGTTCCAACTCCTCCTGACAAAAAGCCTCCAGAGGATTACAATGCAGTCAGTGTTGCTTTAATTAAATTTAATGCTGTGTGAAATGCACTCTGAGAAACTTTGATGAATGACTGGGGCAGTTCATGTGGCTCACTAAAGGGCATCCAGCCCTTGCAAGGGTGTCAAGCCACGATGAATTGGTTAGTACAGGCATGTTTATAGACTGCCTAAGGAACCTTGTATCTGTGTGGTAATGTCAGAGATAATGTTATGATTCTCTGGACCTTGGGGGGCTTTGGTGACATGGTTAATGAGATAGCCCAGGGAGTGTCCCAGTAGGTTACTTGCAGACCTCCCACATCAAAAGGAGCAGCTTTGCCCCTTCAGAGCCTGCTGTCCTCTAGATCTCTCAGCTGACCTTCGCTTTCTATAGGGCCACTTTTTTTCTACCCCATCCCCCTTCTTTTTTGATTCTTAGTCAACATTAACTTTGTCTGCTGAAATTCAAAAGCTGTTAGTTTTTAATTTAGGTTCTCTTTGACCTGCCTACACAATGGATTTCAAAGATTTTATGGGAACAGCAACTGCTGCGGTTATCCTCCTCCAAAAGTCTCAGAATGACAACAACAAAGCTTAAGCTGAGGAGGAAAAATGGGGGGGGGGGGGGGGGGGAACTTAGTTCTCCTTCTCTCCCCATCACAAAAAAAGAGGAATGTTTCTCTCATGCAGAGTTTGGTTACAAAGCAATGGGCTATGATGGTACAACTGGGTCTTTTATCTGCTGCAGCCAAAGAAGTGAAGGGGGAAAAAAAACCCACAAAAAACAGTGGATCAATTGATAAATGAAAGTGTGTTATTCAAGTTTGATTTAAAGGGTTGATTATAGGCCTGTGGAAAAGGTTGTTTAACAATTTCTCTTTGTAGAAAGAAAAACTCACTGTATGTTTGGTTTAAAGTGAGGTTAGATGGCAAGTAAACATTCTTGTAATAATAAAATGATCTTTGCAAAATTCCTGGGTCAGGAAGTAGATTTTCAGTGCATTACATCATTGAAGGAGGCATACATCAAAGTTAATACAAGACTACCTCAAATGAGCCCTCTAAAGTCTTAAAGCCATGAAGTTTTTATTGTGCTTTTGAAGTTCTATAGGAAACAAAAGGGGGAGGGCTGATGATGGATCACAAATTTGATAAACTTCATATCTCACAGATCTGATGACAGTTGCAAGTATTCTCCTTCAGATGATTCTGTATGCTTAAGGCTTGTGGTCTTGGGCAGAGAAATAAATACTCATGAGAAAACAAGACAGGATCTTCTGAAACAGCATAAGCAGCATGCTAACTGGTTTTGCCTGTGCATATTCTGAACCCTACTGTCCCTGAAAGGGTCTGAATCTGGTAGTTTAAGATGTGTGTCATGAACTTCATTCTTCTCATTCTGTTCTACTATGTCAGAAGTTAAGTATCTGTTAATTACAAACAGTACTGAAGAAACAGTAACCACAAATGTGTAAATGTTTTTTTTTTAATATACATATCTGTACACTTATGTTGAGTCAAATATTCTTGGTCCCATTACTATTTTCTTTCAAATCCCTAACCCTCAAAGTTTAAAAAGAACTCAACAAAAAAACCCAAATAAACAAAAGATCAATTCTATCTGGCTGAGTCATCTCTGACCATCTCGTTGAAATATCCAGAAACAGTTACCTGCTTTCTGCAAACCTTATTTGTGTTAAACAGTTCTGCTGGGGGTAGCTTCCCATACGAGGGATGGGGGGAAAGGTGGTGGTGGTGATTTGTGTAATTAATGGTCATTGTAGCAGGTACTAAGTCTCCTGGTGTTTTGTGAACAAAAGTGAAGGTCCTAATCATTCTTTTGTATGTTCATTAAATGTTTAGCTATTCTTTAAATGCCGTTGGAGCCACATCAAGAGGTGACATCAAGAGTAGGCCATCCCCAGAAGCCTGTAGTATTGTGGTTATGGCTAGTCTTGTTTGTTTTAAGTACCTGAGGTGGAACATTTGTTTCAGAAGATTGGAATTTTCTTCCTCTTCCGATGAGTGAAAGAAATATCTGTGCTCTTCGGCACCAAACCAGCACAACCCTTCTGGTGGCACGCTGTAAGTGTCAAACTGGCTATGCTGAGTCTTTTTCCCTCTTTTCTCCATGGGCAGGGTAGCTCCCTGGGTGCTGCTGTCAAATTTGTGGGGAAAAAAAAAATCTTCTACAAAGCTACATCTGTCCAAGTGCACAGGACCAAGATTGTGTAATTACAGTGAAGATTATTTGTGTGTGTGTGATTGTTGGAAAGACCTGGTGTGGCCTTGAAAGGAGCATATCAATTCTCCTCATGTTTTGCAGCACTGGGAGATGCTGCTTACCCTCGCTTGGCCAGCTGGAGTGGCCTGCCTGGCCCTGCTGCCGCAAGGGAAGGCAGAAAGTGGGTAGAGCCAGGCCAGCCCCTTCTGCCTAGCTCTTTGTTATCTGAATCAGCTATCAAGGTAGCAGCACTTAAATGGCATTTATTTAATAAATTACTTGCTGCTGGCCAATATTGCTATAATGAAGTTGTAACTACATTGGGGAGGAAGTAAATGCCAGGTTTGGTTTGGTAACTTGTCTTGCAGGGAAGAGGGAAAAAGGCAGAATAAACTCAGTGGTTTTCAAGACCCTAATCTGTTTTTAAATGAGTCTCAAACCATAGCAGCAACAACAATCTTTGCTGTACTTAATGGGCTGTCAATGTATCCTTTATCTGAATGACTGTTTTCTGAATCAGAAGTTAAAGACATCATGTCATTGTCACTGGGTCAATGGCAGCAAGTCTAACAAAGGACCTTGAAGCCACTGTGAGCAGCAGCCTCTGATGGCTTCAAAGTAACAGCAAGGTTAGGGAAAAGACAAACATAGCTAACAGTGAGTGTCCCAGTTTCACCGATGTGGCCATGCAGGGTGTTTATGGCAGCCAAGTCTTGAGCATAAATCCCTTCCCCTCCCCAGCGCATCATGCATGACCCTAGGGCAGTTTTTTTGTTGCTTATTGCCTTTAAAGTGTAGAATGCTGCAACAATTCATAAATGTGTTTGTAGGAGAGAGTTGTTACAGCAGTGTGACTTGAGGAGACGGGGCTATATGCGATCCTGGTGGTGGACTGCTGTGAAATTCTGAGTGCTGTTGCCAGCATGTGATGTGGGCAGCAGAGGGCTCGGAGGGACGTCCCAGTGCAGGAAGGCTTCCTCCTGGGACAGTCAAGAGTCTAGAGATCTCGAGGACTCCTGTCTATATTCCACGCCTTGAGGCCCAGCAGCCCTTGGTGGTTGGAGAAGAGCAGGCTGGCTTTTGTCCCCTTGACTACATTAAACAATGAAACTGGATTGAAATGGGGAGGTGCTGTGACATTACAAGAAAGGTTCTGTGCTGAGCTACAAAGCTGATTAAGAGTTTGGAATCCACTCGCCCTCTCAATATAGCGTGTCCTTTACCAGTGATCCTTACAAAGAAGTGAAGGTCTCCCTCTTTGGGCTGTTGAGGTCTGGGGGGAGTAAACTGGATGAAATGAGATTTGACTAGGTGATGCTCAGCTGGTAAATGCATGTGTGGCAGTGGAGATAGGCAGCTAGAAATAGAAATTCAAGAACGTGGAGGGGGGAACACGTGGTAGATGCAATGTATGATTTAAGCAGCACTAAAGAAACACGTCTGTCTTTCTACAGGCAATATTACCTCAAATGGGGGGAGCTGACCCATTCCTGCTGGGCCTGTGGGTCATCCCCTACCAAGAGATGGTTTAACTTCACCATGTGGGGTGCAGTGGCTGGGTCTGACAAGGTGGGCTGGAGCTAAAATTCCTTGTTTCAGCTGAGCCCTCCTTCCTTTGGCATATTATAATCAGACATTTAACATGATTTTAACATAGGGTTTTTGTATTCACTCTCTTCGTGTGGTTTAAAATTCATTTCCAGCCTGTGATCTAATGGCACTAATTACCTCAGAAGTGCATACAGTGTGTTTATTTTTGTTTCAGTCAAGGCAAATGATTACAGGTCTTGGCTTCACTTCAGAGCTCAGCTCTGTTGGGAGAGCCAAAACCAACATCTACCTTTCCAGTCTGGCATGCAGGTCCTAAATACCTTACACAAATGTTGGCTTTAATGATAGAAAGTATAGTGGGAGCAAAGCCCTTTGATTCTATATGTTGCAGTGGATCTCTGGCGTGCAAATTACTCTACATTGCGAAGTGACCCAGATTTGCCATGTAATGACTACTACTCTCCACTATCAAATGGTAATTTGCTCACTAGTTCTCTTGAGTGTCTGCAGTGCCTTGTGGACAATTTGGCTAATATTGGCAACAGCATGAAAGGCATCAGTAGCAAAATATCTGTAAGATATGTCTGCATGTAGGTTTCAGTAGCTGTAGGAATAACTCAGTTACATACAAAAATGAGTTTGCGTAATTGCGTAACCTGGAGCTCAGGTCATGTGGGCAAGCATAGCTGTTCCCTTTTGAAGTATTTCCTGACAGAAGCATCTGATGAGAGAGCAGTGGATGGACAGGGAGAACAACCTACTTCATCCGTGCTGAACAGCGTGTGGTGATAAAGCCCACCCTGCACTCTGTCCGTATAAGGTTAACTGAGAAGTTTATGCTTTGGCGCTGAGGTGCAGAGGATTTAATTCTTCTTCTTAAAGATTTGCAGCATAAAAATAAAATTCTTAACTATGTCTCTAAAGAGCAGAGGGGAAGTTTTCATCCTTCCCTCAGTTTAATTTCTTTGTGAGGTGTACCGAAATGCAGCTGGGTATTTTAGGTCAGCAGTTGACTGCACATGGAAAACACATGAAAGAACTTTCTGGTCCTAGCTGTATCTATTGAAAGAAAATATGCCCTTTGACTATCTGGCAGCTTTGGGGGATTTCTTTGTAAGCACAACTAATGTGATCTCCTTGATTTCACATGTCCTTTTTTACTCTGTAACTCTTGGGAAGAACAAGAAGTTACAGAAGAAAGTGGAGAACATCCCTCCTAAGAGGTACCTGAATAGAGAAGTTAGATGATGATAATTACCTTGGAGCTGCCACAGGCTTCTGCAGGAACCAGGAGTACTCAGCACATCTGAAGTTCATGAAAAGAGAATTGAGCATACTTTAAACACGTTTTTCATCAACAGTCATGACTATAAAGCTTTGACAGTCCATCTGGATTCAAGAGACCCACAAATGCTCAAAACCAATGCAAAGAGAGACTTAAGCAGAGACTCTTGCTTTCTAGGAAGAAGAGACATGCTGTTCTGACTGTTCCATTTTTTAATCACTTAAGCTTCATCAGCTTAAGTAAGTTGCTCTGAGTTTATACTGGAAAAGAGAAGATCAAACTCTGCCCTCCTTGAACAGAAAATGTTATTTTCATGGTTTTTGTATTTTCTGGCTTTCTCAGTGGACTTCACAATCTAATTTCTCTGCTACCGGAGATCCTCTCAGTCACATCTATGTTAAAAAATTTAAAAGCACTATATATTTAAATGTAAAACAGTGTGGGTGAATGTGTGCTCACAGGCAAAAGTACATTTGGGGGGGGGTGTACGCATGTACGTACAGTCTTAGTGAGAGAAGATGAGGTGATACAGTGGTGAAGAGTGACATCACAAGTGATCACCGATCGCTCGAAAACTGTATTTTCAAGAATTTTGAGTAGTTTCATCAATGGTGAAACCGTAAGGAGCGACGTTAGAACATACAAAACTACTGAAATTATGTCAAGAGCATAATTTCTGTTTGAAATGGAGTGTGTATAGTCCTTTGTCAGGGGTCTCCTATTCTTCACTTTTCATTATTTCAGATGAAAGTGGGTGGCTAATAATGCCTGTGTGTAATAACTGTTTATTTTGATCTTGGGAAAAGACTGACATACTAGGGGATAGCATCTAACCTATGGAGAAGAAAAAAAAAAAGGGATTTTTATTGAAATTGTGAAACAAAGCTTCTTCAAAGTTGGGATCCTACTTTGCCTTGGAGTAAGTGTTTGCACGAACAGAAAAATCCAAACCCAACTGGTTCTCATCCTGGATCTTCAGGTAATCTGTATCTCTGTGAACATATTCACATAGATTCTGCTTCATTGATTAACTTAACATTCCCTATATGCTGTCCTTTTCTTCTCCTATGCAACTGCAGTAGTAGATGAACCCATTTATGGAAGTCTTTGTATATGCATATAATTTATTGGAGGCTGTCAAAATTCAGGAAGAGCTTTGCATTTATGTTTTGGTTTCGGCTGCCGCCGGCAACAAAAGCGCCACGCAGCCGACCCTCCCCCCGCCGGCGTGCGGAGGAGAATGGAAAGAAAGAGGCAGAAACTGGTGGGTCGGGATAAGGGCAGTTTAACAGAACAGCAGAGGGAAAACAGGAACAACAACGATACAAATAAGGAGAAAACACAACCACGAACCGTACAACAGCCGCTCTCCCGAAACCGGACCGGCGCTGCGCCCGCCCAAGCCGCGAGTGCCTTCCCGCCGCACCGCCCCCCCCCACCGGAACCCAGCGTGACGTCACATGGTATGGAATACCGGGCTCTGTTTGGCCAGGTGGGGTCAGCCCCCACCCCCCGGCTGTGCCCCTTCCTGGATTCCGGTGAAAATTAACCGTGTTCTGGCCAAACCCAGGACATTATCCACCCCTTATTCCATACCATCTACGTCATGCCCAGGTCCCCCATTGTCCAGTTGATCACCACCACTTCTCCTGTCTCCAGATATCATTCCTTTAGTCTATGGATCATCACTCTAAAGTGTCCATTGAGTTCATTTAATCCATGACTTCGGGCTCCATCTGTCGTTACGGTCTTCCTTGGCAGGGCAGGTGATGTGTGGTGATGGGCGGTCACTTGCTGCATCCGGAGCTCACGGCTGATGTATCTGGTGCGGCCCGTGCCCACAGTCTGCAGGAGATGTTGATCTTGATGAAGTTGCTGGATGCCAGTTGTTGAAAACCAGGTCCAGTTCCATCATCGCTGTGCTCTGCTAGGTTTTCATCAAAAAGTCCATCCTTCTTTAATCTGGACGATTCTTACTATGCTACTACTGGTACAAAATATAACAATTATAACAGTGATAACAGACAGTGACAGGGTTATTTAACAACTAACTTTATACAATTTATTTATGGACTATTCTCGCCCAAAATTAAATCCCCATGAGGTACACATCGGACTTCCCCATCCTTCCGCATTACTCACCAGGTACACCCAGGTCCTTGAGCAAAGGCAATCCCGCGGACGGGCTTGCCTTTGCCCGAGGCAGGACTAACCCAAACCGTCTTCCCGAACATGTTCCGCATGTGCACTACAGGGGGTTTATCCCCTTCTACTGGGCGCTGAGGTTTTGACTGGGCAGGACCAGCCCGGTTGGTGGACCCTCTGGTGTTAACCAACCAGGTGGCCTTTGCTAAATGGGTATCCCAATTTTTGAAAGTCCCACCCCCCATTGCCCTCAAAGTGGTTTTTAGCAGCCCATTGTAACGTTCGATCTTTCCAGAGGCTGGTGCATGGTAGGGGATGTGATACACCCACTCGATACCGTGTTCTTTGGCCCAGGTGTCTATGAGGCTGTTGCGAAAGTGAGTCCCGTTGTCCGACTCGATTCTTTCGGGAGTGCCATGTCGCCACAGGACTTGTTTTTCCAGGCCCAGGATGGTATTCCGGGCGGTGGCATGGGGCACAGGGTAGGTTTCCAGCCATCCGGTGGTGGCCTCCACCACTGTGAGCACATAGCGCTTGCCTTGGCGGGTCTGTAGCAGTGTGATATAGTCAATCTGCCAAGCCTCCCCATATTTATATTTTAGCCATCGTCCTCCATACCACTGAGGCTTTACCCGCTTGGCTTGCTTGATTGCAGCGCATGTCTCACATTCATGGATAACCTGTGCAATGGTGTCCATGGTCAAGTCCACCCCTCGGTCACGAGCCCATCTGTATGTCGCGTCTCTTCCTTGGTGGCCCGAGGTGTCAGGGGCCCACCGAGCTATAAACAGTTCACCCTTATGTTGCCAGTCCAGATCCACCTGAGCCACTTCAATCTTAGCAGCCTGATCTACCTGGTGGTTGTTTTGATGTTCTTCAGTGGCCCGACTCTTAGGGACGTGGGCGTCCACGTGACGGACTTTTACAGCCAACTGCTCCAGCCGGGCAGCAATATCTTGCCACAATGGGGCAGCCCAGTTAGGTTTGCCTCTGCGCTGCCAGTTGTTCTTCTTCCATTGCTGCAGCCACCCCCACAAGGCATTGGCCACCATCCAAGAGTCGGTGTAAAGATAGAGCACTGGCCACTTCTCTCGACTGGCAATGTCTAAAGCCAGCTGGATGGCTTTCACCTCTGCAAACCGGCTGGACTCACCTTCTCCCTCGGCAGTTTCTGCGACTTGTCGTGTAGGGCTCCATACAGCAGCCTTCCACCTCCACTGCTTCCCCACAATGCGACAGGACCCATCCGTGAACAGGGCATACTGTTTCTTATCTTCTGGCAGCTGGTTATACAGTGGGGCCTCTTCAGCACGTGTCACCTCCTCCTCTGGCGATGCTCCAAAATCTTTGCCTTCTGGCCAGTCCATGATTACCTCCAGAATTCCTGGGCGACTGGGGTTTCCCATTCGGGCGCGCTGGGTGATCAGAGCGACCCACTTACTCCACGTAGCATCGGTGGCATGATGCGTAGAGGGGACCCTCTCTTTGAACATCCACCCCAGGACCGGCAATCGTGGAGCTAGGAGGAGCTGTGCTTCAGTGCCGACCACTTCTGAAGCACCTCGAACGCCTTCATATGCTGCCAGAATCTCTTTTTCAGTGGGAGTATAGCGGGCCTTGGATCCTTTGTATCCCCGGCTCCAGAACCCCAGGGGTCGACCTCGAGTCTCCCCTGGTGCTTTCTGCCAGAGACTCCAGGTTGGGCCATTCTCCCCGGCTGCGGTGTAGAGCACGTTTTTAACATCTTGCCCTGACCGGACTGGACCAAGGGCTACGGCATGAACTATCTCCCGTTTAATCTGTTCAAATGCCTGTCGTTGCTCAGGGCCCCATTCAAAATCATTCTTCTTCCGGGTCACGTGGTACAGAGGACTTACAATCTGGCTGTAATTTGGGATGTGCATCCTCCAAAAACCCACAACACCCAGGAAGGCCTGTGCTTCCTTTTTGCTGGTTGGTGGAGACATAGCTGCTATTTTGTTGATGACATCCATTGGGATTTGACGGCGGCCATCCTGCCATTTTATTCCCAAAAACTGGATCTCTTGCGCAGGTCCCTTGACTTTACTTCGCTTAATGGCGAAACCGGCTTTCAGAAGGATTTGAACTATTTTCTCCCCTTTTTCAAAAACTTCCTCCGCTGTGTCGCCCCATATAATGATGTCATCGATGTACTGCAGATGTTCTGGGGCTTCACCCTTTTCCAGTGCAGTCTGGATTAGTCCATGGCAAATGGTGGGACTGTGTTTCCACCCCTGGGGCAGTCGATTCCAGGTGTACTGGATGCCCCTCCAGGTGAAAGCAAACTGTGGCCCGCACTCTGCTGCCAAAGGGATGGAGAAGAATGCATTAGCGATGTCATTTGTAGCATACCACTTGGCTGCCTTTGACTCCAGCTGATATTGAAGTTCTAGCATGTCTGGCACGGCAGCACTTAGCGGTGGTGTGACTTCATTCAGGCCACGGTAGTCTATTGTCAGTCTCCACTCTCCAGTAGATTTTCTTACTGGCCATATGGGACTATTAAAGGGTGAGCGAGTTTTGGTGATCACTCCTTGACTCTCCAGCTGGCGGATCAGCTGATGAATGGGGAGAAGGGAGTCTCGGTTGGTACGATATTGTCGTCGGTGCACCGTTGTGGTCGCGATTGGCACCTGTTGTTCTTCAACCCTCAGCAACCCCACAACGGAAGGATCCTCCGAGAGACCAGGCAAAATGGACAGCTGTTTAATTTCTTCCGTCTCCACAGCAGCTATGCCAAAAGCCCACCGATACCCCTTTGGGTCCTTGAAATAGCCTCTCCTAAGATAGTCTATCCCAAGGATGCACGGAGCCTCGGGGCCAGTTACAATGGGGTGCTTCTGCCAGTCCTGCCCAGTGAGGCTCACTTCAGCCTCCAGTACACTCAGCTCTTGGGACCCCCCTGTCACTCCAGAAATGCAAATGGACTCTGACCCTTTGAACTCTGATGGCATTAAAGTACACTGTGCACCAGTGTCCACTAGAGCTTTATACTCTTGTGGATCTGACGTGCCAGGCCACCGAATCCACACCGTCCAATAGACACGATTGTCCCTTTCCTCCACCTGGATGGAGGCAGGGCCCCTCTAATCCTCGTCAGAGAAATTGCTGCTCACCTGCTGTAAAAATGACTTGGAGGTCCCCTCCAGAGGATCGGAATCAAGGTCCAACTGTCTACCTAGTCTGGAGAGCTGGCTGCTGGAAACTGGAGCAGCATTTTTCCTAACAGAATCCCCTTTTGTGATTGTTTTACCTCGCAACTCACGTACTCGGGCCTCTAGACTTGAGGTGGGTTTTCCATCCCACTTCCTCATGTCCTCTCCGTGGTCACGCAGGTAAAACCACAGGGTGCCTCGGGGTGTATAGCCTCTGTATTCCCTCTCCTGAGCAGAGAAACGCTTGCCCCTAATAGCTGAGACACTGGCCCGTACAGGTGGGGAGTAGGACATACTCTGTTCGAGTCGCTGGACCTTCTGGGACAATTTATTTACAGCTGAGACAAGGGAGGAAGAGAGACTTTCCTCATATTGGCGGAGTCTAACAGCCACCTCGTCCACTGTTGGTGCGTCTTTACCTTTCCAGTTTACAACTGCCAGTGAGTTGGCATGTGAGGAGGGTGCGCTCCGCACAAACTTCCTCCACATGGATTGTGAGCACTGGAGTTCATCTGGGTCTGTGGGTACCTGCTCATCGTCTGGTTCACAGTAAACCAGCTCCCGCACAGCTAATTCCCTCAAGTACTGAATACCCCTTTCCATATTGGTCCACTTGCCAGGATAGCATACAAAATCGTCACTGAAGGGGTACCTCTCCCTCACGCCTGACAGAAGTCTCCTCCAGAGGCTGAGGATTTGTTCCTTTTTCCCAATGGCCTTGTCAATGCCCCCATCCCTGGCCAGGGATCCCAGCTGCTTGGCTTCCTTGCCCTCTAATTCCAAGCTGCTGGCCCCATTATCCCAGCACCGCAGCAGCCAGGTGGCAATGTGCTCACCTGGGCGGCGGCTGAAATCTTTCCACATGTCTCTCAGCTCGCCCAGGGACAGGGACCGGGTGATGATCTCTGTCTCTATCTCCCACGATGACCCTGGCTCATCGTCATCCCTCCCGGAGTGATCTGCTCTCTTTGCATCTTTCTTTAGTTTTACGGGGGCGACTGCTACTGGCACATGTCGGTCATTGGGCTCAGCCGCGCTGCCTGCAGCTGGAGCTGGGGCTGGAGCAGCTGCTGTGCCCGCCGGGGAAACCGGGGCAGACCCTGCAGCTGTGGCTGCAGCAGCCGTGGTGCCAGTCGGGGGGGCTGTGACTGCCTGCTGGGCTGGAGGGGCTGCAGGGCCGGCTGGGGGGCAGTGCCAGTCACAGTGCCTGCTGTTTCGTTTCCCCCTCCCTTCCCCTTTAGGGCACTGAATCAGGTTGAACAGGGCTCGGTAGGCGTGGGCCAGACCCCAGCATATTGTGGTGATTTGTGTCTCTCTAGAGTTCCAGGGTGGCAGCACGCTTTTTGCAGATATTTTACCAGATTGTCCGGATTCTGTATTTGTTCAGGGGTGAGTTTAAAACACACCGCAGGTGCCCACTGCTCTAGACATCTGCCCATGCTGTCCCACACACCCAGCCACTCATAGCTATCCGGCCCCGGGGCAGGTCTCTGCAGGATGTTCTTAACGACTTGCTTAACCCTAAACAAAACCTGCAACCCATTCAGGAGGCATAACAAAAGGAGAGTGCTGCCCTGAGCATCCCAGGGGTACTCGAAATTCTCAAAAGCAGTTAGGACCAGCCTGAGGGAGAGGGGGGGGGCGAAAGAGTGGGGGAAGGTATCCCCTTCGGCTTTCCCCACAGACTGGGTTTGATTATTAACAAAATCTAAGACATAGGATCCGAGGTACGGCAATGACCGCAGTGCCGCATGCAAATACAAGACTAATTTCATGCACAGTGATGTTATCATATCATAAGTCGATATCGTACAGTACAGCAAAATCATCATCTTAATCCTTTTCCCAGTGATGATGAACAGCATGCCAATGAACACATAGTGCAAGTACGGATTTACATAGCAGAGCCACTTGATCAAAGTCAGAAACATTTTTTTTTCCTTTTTTACCGGCGACTACTTAACACAGAAAAATGCGTATAACAAAATTTAAGCAAATCTAAGAAAACAGTTTTAACAGCCGCTGCTCAGCCCTGCCGTTATCCCCGCTCCACGTCTGGGCGCCAATTTAATGTTTTGGTTTCAGCTGCCGCCGGCAACAAAAGCGCCACGCGGCCGACCCTCCCCCCGCCGGCGTGCGGAGGAGAATGGAAAGAAAGAGGCAGAAACTGGTGGGTCGGGATAAGGGCAGTTTAACAGAACAGCAGAGGGAAAACAGGAACAACAACGATACAAATAAGGAGAAAACACAACCACGAACCGTACAACAGCCGCTCTCCCGAAACCGGACCGGCGCTGCGCCCGCCCAAGCCGCGAGTGCCTTCCCGCCGCACCGCCCCCCCCCACCGGAACCCAGCGTGACGTCACATGGTATGGAATACCGGGCTCTGTTTGGCCAGGTGGGGTCAGCCCCCACCCCCCGGCTGTGCCCCTTCCTGGATTCCGGTGAAAATTAACCCTGTTCTGCCAAACCCAGGACAATTTATTATTGAAAACAGTGTAGAGTAGCATTATTTTTAAGGGGATGGAGAAGGATAAATTATTTTAGTTAGATCATTTTTTTAAGAAACTTTCTCCGATCCTAAATGGGAGCCACCTTTCTCAAAGGGGAAAGAGGGTCTTTGCTCAGGAGCTTGTGGGGCTCAGTGACAGGTCTTTAAACTAGATGTGAAAGGGGAACATATCAGGCTTGCCTGTAACAAGCTGTGGGATGACACATGATAGTTAGAGGGACGGGATGCTAGTATAGGCCCTCAACCTGTTGCCCTGGGGCGTGCTGGGGACATTGCAGCACAGTCGAAGTCTGGCGCAGATGAGGTGGGGGCTCTTGAGGTAGTAGGAGCCAACAAGGAATCTTCCATGAAACACCTCAAGGGAAATAAGGGGTGTTACACTAAGAAGGTGACGTGGCCAACAGCCCAGACGAAGTGCCTCTACACAAACACACACAGCATGGGCAACAAACAGGAGGATTTGGAAGCTACCGCGCTGCTAGAAAGCTATGACCTGATTGCCCTTACTGAAACTTGATGGGACGAAACCCATGTCTGGAGTGCGGCTATCGATGGCTACAGGCTGTTCAGAAGGCACAGGCAAGGAAGGAGGGGCAGAGGCATTGCCATTTATGTCAAGAAATGGATAGAATGTGAAGAGCTGTCCCTGAAGAGTAGCCAAGAACATGTCAAAAATTTGTGGGTAAGAATCAGAGACCAAGGCAACAAAGGGAATCTTGTGGTTGGTGTCTACTACAGGCCTCCTGATCAAGGGGAGCCTACTGAGGAAGCCTTCCTCCAGCTCCAGGAGGCTTCGCGCTTGCAGGTTCTCGTCCTGCGGGAGGACTTCAACCACCCTGACATCTGCTGGAAAAGTAGCACGCCGAGCTGTAGGCAACCCAGGAGGTTCCTAGAATGCATTCAGGATAACTTCTTAAGCCAGGTAATAGACACCCCCCCACAAGGAGCTGCAATACTGGACCTGACACTCACCAATGCAAGTGAGCTCGTCAGTGACATCACAACTGGAGGCAGCCTGGGCTGCAGAGATCATGTACTGGTGGAGTTCACACTCCTGAGTTATAAGGGTCAGGTGAAGAGTAAAGTTAGGACCCTGAATTTTAGGAAAACAAAATTCCAGCCATTTCAGTTAGTCAATAGGATCCCCTGGGAAACTGCCCTCAGGGACAAGGGAGCAGAACAGGCCTGGCAGATCTTTAAGGATGCTTTCCATAAAGCACAAGAGCTCTCGATCCCCAGGTGTAAGAAACCAGGAAAGGAAGGCAAGAGACCAGTGTGGCTGAGCCAGACCTGCTGGTCAAACTAAATAGCAAGAGGGAACTGCACAGGCAGTGGAAGCAGGGACAGGTATCCTGGGAAGAGTACGGGAACACTGCCCAGTTGTGTAGGGATGGTGTCAGCAGGGCCAAGGTGCAGCTGGAGCTGAACTTCACAAGGGATGCAAAGAACAACAAGAAGGGCTTCTACAGGTATGTCAAGCAGAAAAGGAAGGTTAAAGAAAGCCTACCACCCCCCCACCGACAAACAAGAACGGCAAGCTCATATCAACAGATGAGGAGAAGGCTGAGGTACTAAACAAAGTTTGTGCCTCCATCTTCACTGCAAACCTCTCTCCTCACCCCACCCGAGCTGATGGACCACAAGACAGGGACCAGGGGGGTAAAAAGCCCCTCCCTCTGTAAGGGAAGATCAGGTTTGTGACCACCTGAGGGAGCCTGAACATACATAAATCTATGGGACCTGATGAGATGCATCCCTGAGTCCTGAGGGAACTGGCTGATGTAGTTGCCAAGTCACTCTCCATGATATTTGAAAAGTCATGGCAGTCAGGTGAAGTCCCTGGTGACTGGAAGAAAGCAAACATTGTACCCATTTTTAAAAAAGGTAGGAAGGAGGACCCAGGGAACTACCGACCTGTCAGCCTCACCTCTGTGCCTGGGAAGATAATGGAACAGATTCTCCTAGAAGCTGTGCTAAGGCATACGCAGGACAGGGAGGTGATTTGAGACAGCCAGCAGGGCTTCACCAAGGGCAAGTCCTGCCTGACTGACCTAGTGACTTTCTATGATGGAGTGACTACAGCAGTGGACAAGGGAAAAAGCAACGGATGTTATCTATCTGGACTTCCGTAAGGCCTTCAGCACGGACCCCTCAACATCCTTCTCTCTAAATTGGGGAGATATGGATTTGATGGGTGGGCTGTTTGGTGGATAAGGAATTGGTTGGAAGGTCACAGCCAGAGGGTAATGGTCAATGGCTCAATGTCCAGATGGACACCAGTGGCAACAGCAGTCGGTTACTGGGACAGGTGCCGTTTAACATTTTCATCAGTGATGTAGACAGTGAGATCAAGCGCACCCTCAGCAAGTTTGCAGCTAACACACCAGAAGGACGGGATGTCACCCAAAGAGACCTGGACAAGCTGGAGAGGTGGGCCTCTGTGAACCTCATGAGGTTCAACAAGGCCAAGTGCAAGGTCCTGCACCTGGGTGAGGGCAACTCTCAGCATCAGTACAGGCTGGGGGATGAAGGGATTGAGAGCAGCCCTGCAGAGGAGGACTTGGGGGTACTGGTGGACAAAAAGCTGGACATGAGCCGGCAATGTGTGCTCGCAGCCCAGAAGGCCAACTGTATCGTGGGCTGCATCAAAGAAGCATGGCCAGCAGTGATCCAAGGGCTGGAGCACCTCTCCTGTGAGGACAGGCTGAGACAGCTGGGGTTGTTCAGCCTGGAGAAGAGAAGGCTGCAAGGAGACCTTACTGCAGCCTTTCAGTACTTAAAGGGGGCTTGTAGGAAAGAAGTGGACAATCTTTTTAGCAAGGCCTGTTGTGACAGGACAAGGAGTAACAGTTTTAAAGTAAGGGAGGGTGGATTTAGACTGGGTATAAGGAAGAAATTTTTTACAATGAGGGTGGTGAAACACTGGTACGGGTTGCCCAGAGAGGTGGTGGAGACCCCATCCCTGGAAACATTCAAGGCCAGGTTGGGTACCCTGCCTTGTTTCAGCATCCCTGCAGGGACAGGAATGACTCTCACACATTGATGCAATGTACAGTTGATTCACTTTATTGCTCTGCTTGCGTGGTTATATACAGTTTTCATATCTGTACACGCGATCATGCTTATTCGGATAGGCTACAGACATAAATCACGCGCTGTTCATGCACCCCGTATTCCCTTATGGTTGGTAACTATGCACTAGCGCTAATTGTGATTGGTAACTATGCACTAGCGCTAATAGCAACAGACCGTCTCCACGTCTTTGAGCACATATTGTTTTGCTAACCCACATCAAGTGCACTATCAGAACTTTCTCAATTGTTATTCTTAGCTGCTCTTTCCAGCGGTCTGTTCAGTTATGCTAACTGTTTTGCTTAAGCAGCCTAGTCATGCTAACTCTCAAGCTACATCAACCCCAACAGATGGGGCTCTGAGCGACCTGGTCTAGTTAGAGATGTCTCTGCTCACTGCTGGGGGCTTGGTGTAGATGATCTCTAAAGGTCCCTTCCAACCCAATCCGTTCTATGATTCTATCCCAAATGCTGACAAAGCTTACTTTATTTCAGTGGCATGATGACTGCAGTAGGATGTTGCTGTGAAACCCTGCTCAGTGAGACAAGACCTGTTGCATGATGATTGCAGAGTAGGAAGATCGACATTAAAACTGGACTCTGTATGGGATTAGGAAGCCAGCGCAAAGACCAGAGCTCTCAGCTTGTTGTGTTTGTAACAAGTAGAATTATTGTTGCTTTATATTGTATGGGTTCCAGTCCTTCCAGATTGTGTTGCTGGAGTCTTAGATAAAATTAATTTCAAATAGTGCTAGCTGTGGTTATATTAATGCTGGATGCTTGTGCGAAATTGTCAAAACCAAATACCTACAGGCAACCAACTGAAATCCCTACTTGATGTGAACAGCAACAGCAAGGCTGAAAAAATGAACCTTTCAATGAGATCAGAATTAATACCTTTAAAATTGTAGTGTAGAAAGTCCATTAAACCATGTGCACTGCTTGTAAAACCACAAACTGTTTTGTAGGCTTGTGAAACTGAGGAGCAGTGGAAGATCAGAGAGCTTCTGAAAGAGGAAGCCTTGTGGGACCTGACTGGAGCTTCATGCCTTGCATTTCACCTCAGAGTCAGTGCTCCGTAAGGTTCACAAACCTTGCACATGTTTCTCCCAAATATTTTGAAACTGCAGAATAGAAGCAGCTGTTGCACTCTTCTGTAAAGAAGTTGCTATATTTGCTTCACTGTCGTTAACTGCCGCAGTAAGTGGCAGCTAGTAGAAAAACAAAAGTAAAACAAAATGCTAGTGGATCTGTAAAGGTGTCTCAAAACGATTCCAAGCCCGATAAAAACAAAAAACTAAAGGCTTGCACAAAGGTATATATATGTAGCTATACTTTCATTTTCTTCAGATTCCCAGATATTAAAGAACTGGGTTACTCAACAGAAGGAAAATACAACAGAAACAGTCCAAAAAAGCACTCCTGTTCCCATAAATGTCATGGAAGTACAGCAATACTCTGAATGACCTTCACACATTAAAGGGATTGAGGTTAAGGATCAGGGTCTGTTGTACCTATCTATACTATCTTCTATATAGGTTTATCTGTAATATACCTAGATATTCTTATCTGTACTATTTTATAATATCTGATTGGGAAAAAAACCCAAGTCTTTGAAACACAATTTTCTTCAGCAAAATTGTTAATTGAAAAAATAAGTTTTTGAAAAACGAAATCTACTGTGTTGCAGTGATCCTCAGAGTTATTCTGTTACTGCTTTTAGTAGAAGTAATTAAAAAAATATTATTGGCCTGCTTATAAAACAGTTACTCCTTTCAATGCTCACATACAACATGTACATCTTTGAAATGCGTACTGTTAGACGGAATTTTTTCAGGCACCCTTAGAATGTCATTGCTTGATTTTAACAAGAATATATACAGAGAGGAGATTGCAAAGTGCTTTTCCTTGGGGAAAAAGCAGAACAGCACAGACTGAGGGAGGTTAGCACTGACAGCGGAGCCATAACTTTTCTTAGATGTGAGGTTTTGTTGTTTTTATTTGAACTAACGCGTCTGGAGGAACAGGCAGGCTTTTGAAGGCTCACATGCTCCTTCAGCATGAAATCAAAGTAACAAACTTCACTTGAGAGAAGAATAGTTGCTCACAACTTAATTACGTTGATTAATGAGATGATTTAGAGTTAGGAGGGATGCATGCAGAAAAGGTCAGAATCTAGGAAGAGCATAAGGCCAATTTAATGCGCTCGTTTCCCCAACTCTCGCTTCCCAATAGCTTCCACAGAGATCATTAAAGTCAGTGAATGCTGAGATCTTCAAAACATATGGACATCTGTAAACTTCTTTATCTAGAAAAAAATTATGTTTTCTCTTTACATCCACCAGTAGCTAAGCCAAGCTTATTTCAAGTGAGGAACATTTGTGATATCAAAGATTTACTTAATTTTCATTGCTGCACTGAAAACTTCTGACAGTATTTGCTGAGAAAACCAAAATGCCTCTTTGTTTGTACAAGCCAAAGGAAAAGTACAGTGTATCCATCTGCAAACGAACATCAAAGCACTTCTGCAAAATCAGGGATGGTGACATATATTTGGAGAAGCGATATGAGAGCCGCCTGTTACAGAGTCACAGGGGTCTCTGCACTTACCAAGCGTAACACTGATTGGAGTTACATATTTTCTTTTTTTCTCTTTATTATCACTTTGTGGTTAACATTTGTTTATGAAAGGGATTAACAGCACATTTTCAGTGACATTTAGCTCTTTTAACAAGCTCTCTTCAGTCAAAGGTGGCTGGCCTGAAAAAAACCAGAAAAATCATTAAGCAAACAAATCTTTGCCAAGAGTTGATGCTAAACATGCCATCACCCTGTGTGAGTTATTCAGTGTATATGAAATTTATTCCATAAGACTGTGACCTTGATGTTGATTAACCAGAAATCCCTTCTCTTGTTGTTAACATCTTTAAGCAATATGAGTAGCCCCTCTGTCTTTCTTTTTCTTATTTTTTTGAGCATCCAGTAAGGATGATTTTCTCAATTTATCATTTCTTTCATAGTGCTGCTCATTGGCATAACCTCTTGAGGCATGACTGCTCATTTCCATGAGGCTGCCAGGACAGCGACAGGCTGGCCATGCAATCAGTCTGCCCCTCTCTGGTTAGCACACCTGTTATGATGCGAATGATTACTGACTTGTACTAGAAGGCAAACAGACCTTGGGAGGAATCAGGGTATTCCTTTAGCATGGTGATGCATCTGAATCCTAGGAGTCTCAGGGGAGACTTTTATTGTTTTAGGCAATTCAGTCCTTTATCCAAAAAGCATGAAAAGGGATATGGGATTTCCCCTCTCTGCATTCCTATTTCCCAGGCCTGTCTGTCACGGTAAGGCCACTTTGTGGGTCTCTGGGCAGGCACAGGGCAGAGATACTGTCTGTATACAGGACAGAGTTTCTGCACTAGTGCTTGCAAGGGGGAAAGCGAGTATATTATGGCTGTTCTTTATTTGCTCAAGGCTCAGATGGGCCTCTCTGTAGACATAGGAGATGGAGCATCAGTAGATTGCCCTTAGGTCACTCAGCTTTGAGTAGACCCCAAATTTGGAAGAAGGTTTAAATCCACCTCCAGCTCAGTATAAACACAGGATCAAAGCAAATACTGAACCTTTTTGGTGCTTGCTCTTAAGCGTGAAACCATTTATGGAACAGAAACACTGCAAGTATTCACTTACACTAGCAATTTCTAGAAACAGAAAAAAAAATCAAGGGATGAGAACTACACCAAAAAAGAAAGTTGGATGTGTTTTTTTGATTCTTTTTGGGTGAGGTCACATGGTGATAAATGGAATAGATTGGGAGAACTGTAAACTGAACTTGCCATAAAGTCTGATTAGAGTGGATTGCATTACAGAGTATAGCTTGTACCTCTTGCTCTGAAGAAAGCCTGGCTGCCATAGCCTTTTTGGCCATTGTCGTTCAGTGCTTTGTGATTTTGCTGTTTAACACACAGCTTTGGCAGCCTCTTGGCACACTGTCTTGTGTGTGAGAGTGAAATAAGAAGTTTATCACTACAGTCTGTATGAGATTGTACCTGATCTGAAAGCCTTCAGGATCAATTATCAACAGTATTTATCTCCCTTTCTTTTCAACTGGCTATACCAGATGTATGCATTGTTCATGCTTTCCTATTCCTACCATAAGCAATCCTGAAAAAAAAAAAATAGATACTATCTGTATACAGGACAGAGTTTCTGCACTAGTGCTTGCAAGGGGGAAAGGGAGTATATTATGGCTGTTCCCGATGGAATGCACCTGCAAGTGCTGAGAGAGCTGGCGGATGTCATTGCTGAGCCACTCTCCATCATCTTTGAAAGGTCCTGGAGGACAGGAGAGGTGCCCGAGGACTGGAGGAAAGCCGATGTCACTCCAATCTTCAAAAAGGGCAAGAAGGAGGACCCAGGGAACTACAGGCCGGTCAGCCTCACCTCCATCCCGGGAAAGGTGATGGAGCAGCTTATCCTGGAGGTCATCATCAAGCAAGTGGAGGAAAAGAAGGTTATCAGGGATAGTCAGCATGGATTCACCAAGGGGAAATCATGCCTGACCAATCTGATAGCTTTCTACGATGACATGACTGGCTGGGTAGATGAAGGGAGAGCCGTGGAAGCTGTCTACCTAGACTTCAGCAAGGCTTTCGACACTGTCTCCCATAATATCCTCCTAGGGAAGCTTAGGAAGTGTGGGCTGGATGAGTGGTCAGTGAGGTGGATTGAGAACTGGCTGAATGGCAGAACTCAGAGGGTTGTCATCAGCGGCACTGAGTCTAGTTGGAGGCTGGTAACAAGTGGTGTCCCCCAGAGGTCAGTACTGGGCCCAGTCTTGTTTAACTTCATCAGCGACCTGGATGAAGAGTCAGAATGTACCCTCAGCAAGTTTGCTGATGACACAAAACTGGGAGGAGTGGTGGATACACCAGAAGGCTGTGCTGCCATTCAGCATGACCTGGACAGGTGGAAAGTTGGGCAGAGAGGAACCTGATGAGGTTTAACAAAGGCAAATGCAGGGTCCTGCACCTGGGGAGGAACAATCCCATGCATCAGTACAGGCTTTGGGCGGACCTGCTGCAGAGCAGCTCTGTGGAGAGGGACCTGGGTGTCCTGGTGGACGACAGGTTAACCATGAGCCAGCAGTGTGCCCTGGCTGCCAAGAAGGCCAATGGCATTCTGGGGTGCATTAGGAGGAGTGTGGCCAGTAGGTCGAGGGAGGTTCTCCTTCCCCTCTACTCTGCCCTAGTGAGGCCTCATCTGGAGTACTGTGTCCAGTTCTGGGCTCCCCAGTTCAAGAAAGATGAAGAGCTACTGGAAAGAGTCCAGCGGAGGGCTACGAGGATGATGAGGAGACTGGAGCATCTCTCCTATGAGGAGAGGCTGAGGGAGCTGGGTTTGTTCAGCCTGAAGAAGAGAAGGCTGCGAGGGGACCTAATAAATGCTTATAAATATCTGAAGGGTGGGTGTCAGGAGGATGGGGCCAAACTCTTTTCAGTAGTGCCCAGTGACAGGACAAGGGGCAATGGGCACAAACTGAGGCACAGGAAGTTCCATCTGAACATGAAGAAGGATTTCTTCCCTCTGAGGGTGACGGAGCACTGGAACAGGCTGCCCAGGGAGGTTGTGGATTCTCCTTCTCTGGAGATATTCAAGACCCGCCTGGACAAGGTCCTCTACAGCCTGCTGTAGGTGACCCTGCTTCGACAGGAGGTTTGGACTAGATGACCCACAGAGGTCCCTTCCAACCCCTACTATTCTCTGATTCTCTGATTCTCTCTCTCTGAAAACTGAACGTGCAAAAAGGCACAGCATCATTAAGTTAACTTACATAATCTTAATTGTGCTCCTTTGTGCAAATACTATATATATATATATATGTGACTTTGTCATTGTCATTGCATGGGCTGTGTCTAACCTGAGTGCTGCTGCACTCCCAAGACCAGGTGAGTCCTTGGCCATATCTTGACCCCAGAGTAGGATGGATGGTGCAAAGCAACCACCTCTTCATTGTACCTCAGTTGCAAAGGGGAAAAGAGCTGGCTGCATGGAATGATTAAGAGTCAGGATGTGCTCTGCAGACCGTGGCCTAGGTGCTTGGTGAGACCCTGACTATGGGCTATGACCTTGGGTGCACTTGCAAGGCGGTGCAGGTGCAGCATCATCTGCTCTTTGTGGAACCATTTACTCTGTGCATTTCACGGGCAAGGCGGGGTGTGTGAACTGTGTAGTGATTGTTATCTTGAGCTGTATGACACAGCTTCTTGCTAAATTTTCTGTAAAGACTAATATAGATCTGTTAATTCCTTAAGGGCATTACTAAGGATGCTGTTGACAGTGGTATTACTATGATATGTGTAACATTTTTAGAGATGGGAGATATGTTAGTACTGGCAAACTGCTGCGTTTCTAGAGAATGTTAATGCTTGGGTGGGGATGGTGGGACAGTGGAGTGGGGAAAGTGAGTGGATACAGCTGAAAACCATTGTCTAGTTCTTATTTACAGCACAAACCTACATGCTTATGTTTTCAGCAAGTGTGGGCAAAACATCATACCTTGCAGGGAATGCGAACAGCTATTACAGTTACATTCACAGCAGAACTCAGCAAGCAAAATATAAAACTATGAGACCAGATGGGAAATACACAAAGAAAAAAGCTTAAATGACATTTAAGGCTTAAAAATGAATATTCTCAAGGCATTTTTTTGTCACAGTCTGTATGTTTATTAAATGCTTTACTTTTGACAAAAGTACAATTTTTTCATGAAACTGCCTAAGTGAAAAACTTCTAATCAACTTTGATCCAGATAGATACAGTTAGTTAATGTTTGAATAAATCGGTGTGTATACTAACTTACTGAAAGTTTTTGGGTTAGTACACTAGCAGCATTTTTTCAGTTTGGGCACTTTTTTTTCAGGCTTTGTTTTTTATTGGCTTGTCACACAGAAGCTAGGATGTACAATCTGTTATTATTTCTTTCTTTAGCTTTGAAAACCTCCATTTATCCAGTTTTCTATGATTTCCTGTGTTACATGTGATGTCATTTTGGTATTTGTGGTATCATAGCATCCAATAATCATACTAATGTGACAGGAACTATTTAAAGAGTGAGAAGTTGTCTCACTGAAAAACATACTGCAGTGGCTCCAGCAGATACAAGCTGGTCACCTCTGCCATCTTTTGTTTTCTGTTGTTAAACAAGAGTGCAACATTTCTGCATTTTCCTCTGCATGTCCACAGGTCAAACTTAAAAGCAACTGTTGTTTTCTCTGTAGTGGTATGGGCATTGCAGAGCATCACCTGGTACTCCATTAAGAAATCTGCAAAAACTGAGCTGGTTGTCTGCTTGCGTTTAACAGTTGCTTTGTTGGTTTTTAAGAATATGTTCAGTTGCTTCATTTTTTCACATTTTTTCTCTACCTCTTGAGAGATCCTAGGTTGCTTTTGTTCTCCTTTGTTATATAAAACATGTAAATCTTTAAACTGAAATGCAAACCCTGGATTTAGAACTGCACATCTTGCCTGGAAATTGATGCTGTGGGCTTTGGGCTCTGATGACCCAGGCTACAGTGTCATGGGACATTTGCATGGCAACAGCACATTCAATAACAGATAATTTGGCATCTTCCCCTAGGTCATCTTTCATCTGTGTTCTCCCACATTTTATTTGATTTCATTAGGTTAACTGTAGAGGAAAAATGAGTACATGAAATGTCAACCTTTCTTACAAGTCTTTCTATGTTTCAGTTTTCCCCAGACACCTGGAAAGGCCAGTTGTCAATATTACGATCTCACAGGCTGTTAAAGTGTTGGCTGCCTCTTACCACCACCATGGCCACCACAGCCGAGGTTCCTGTTTGGACATAGCCGAAAGGCAGACTGGATCCTGGCCAGCTCTTCCCGATAACCTTGCCGTTGACACTGACTTTTTTACAGCACTGGAGACTCTGGTAGCAATAGGATGTCAGACTTCACTGTTAAATGGCTAATTTGTTACGGGTGCCATCTGATATCCTCCCTTCCTAGAGACATTCCCCTCCAACCTTTCTTTTGCAATAGATGGTGAGGATGTAGGGAACTTAAAGCAGTATAGGAAGGCAGATGTATAACAAAGTTAAACTGCCTCGAATGCAGTCAATGAATGATGTGTAATGCAACAAAGTAAAACTGCCTCGAATGTAGCCAATGAATGATGTGTAATGCAGTGCAGCCACAAAAGCAAATTAAAACTTTTGGTACCAAAAGCTTAAGAATTTTCCCCTCCTCAAAAGATGCATGGGGTGTCCTGCCTTGTTCAAGCTGCTGTACTGAAACAATGAGGTTCTCCAGTCATTAACTGTGTCATGTCTGCCGGCCTAGTTTGGATATCTTTACTATCTTAGATGGTGCTAGATGTCATCTTTTAGGCAACCGAATCATGCTCAGATAAACTTAAAATCTCCTCTCAATTTGCCTTGTAGAGACTTAAAAGATGTGTGGAGTCCTAGTCTAATAATTCAGTGCCATGGTTTGTAGAAGACCTTTGTTAGCAACCTTTTCTGTATCTTGGCTCTAGTGAAGCCTGTGTTGTAACTGTACGATGCTGGGAAAGGTTCCTTTTTGATCCTTGTCGTGTTATCTAAGGCTACAAAACCTATAACCATTAATGTTAGTGTTTTATATTTAGTATCTAGGTTAATTATGCTGCAGAAGATGGTCTGAATATGTTGATACTGATAGTAATTCAGGACTACAATGCACACCTGAGTCAGGAGTCCTCTGAACACGTATCATGAACCACATCTTCTAGTGGCAACTCCACAGCAGAGATGGTCCTTACAACTACTTCAAAGCCTTCTGATTTCCATATGGGAAGGTAAGGGCTGGTAAAAGGAGCATATGTATTTGAAATCTTCACAGGGGTTATAGAAAAGCATATAATGTACCTAGCAGGTAGTTTCAGACGCATTGAAAAGTCACCCTGAATATTTTTCTTGAAAAGATTTGTCTGTGGGAGAGGGCAGCAAGACATCATCTGTTCATCTTGTTAAATATAGGCTTAAAAAAATTAAGAGAACTATGCAACCTAGTTGAATTACTTAATTTTAGCTTTTATTTAGCAGCATATTAGTTGAACTGTTTTCCAGTTCCTGTGTTGTAAACAAAGATAATGGAAGAAAAATATAGACCAAATTATTTTAACATATGGTACAAAGCTAAGAAACTAAAGGTACATAACTAGGACAAGCTGAGACAATTGTAGAATTCCTTGCAGCTTTCTAATAGCCCTCGTGTTTATGTATAAGTTTTTATGACTCGATATTACCAGTTAAAAAAATGTAGTGGAATCATCATGTCCAATATATTTGAATTAATAAGGTTCCAAGTATTTTGGTTTATGTTCTTAAACCCACAATACTACAGATGCACATCCTGTGCTTAGTTGTCTTCTTCCTTGCTTTTATAAAGAAAGAGGGAAGAAGGAGAGGTACAAGATGACTGTAAAAAACATATAAAAAAGAAGAGCCGCTCCTACTGAATATTTTCATAACAGGTTGTTTTTCAAAATACGTGATTTCGAACCAGCAATGACCACGGTAGCTTTAGCTGTGACAAGAAAATTAATTGGGGGACCTCTGCACTCGAAGCTGCACTGTGTGCTGCTGTGTTAATAGTGCAGGACTGTAATAAGAAAGAGTCATTGCATGAAAAAAATCCATCTAAGCCCTGATTAGCTTTTAAAGTGCATTAAACTGGGCAAACTGGAGTTCAAGTGGATCTCTGTTGCCAGCTTCTGTAACTGTACCGGAGGATGTAGTGTCCAGTGGTGAAAGCAGTAAAGGATGATCTCAGGTTGGGTCTATGGACGGCCTCAGGTTTGCTGTTTGACCTTGGACAAATCACTTGGACTGTGTCTGTAGTATTGGACCAAGGAGAAATGCGATGTTGGAAAAGGCCCGGTATACATAGCATCTCCTACCTCTCATTTCCACAGAGGGGGAACTTGGATGTATGGACCAGAAGAGAGCTGGGGCATGATCTAGCACATGTCCTGATCTGTATGTGCAAAAGCGGAGGAGTTCTGATATCGGCTGTGCAACCTGGACAGGTTTCTCCCTTTTTCAGCAATATCACAAAATCAATAGGGAGTGCATTTACCAATCTTATCATAGAATCGTTAAGGTTGGAAAAGTCCTCTAAGATCATGAAGTCCAAAGGTCAACCCAACACCACCATGACCGCTAAACCATGTCCTGAAGTGCCACATCTACACGTTTTTTTGAACACCTCCAGGGATGGTGATTCAACCACCTCCCTGGGCAGCCTGTTTGAATGCCTAACTACTCTTTCAGTAAAGAAAGTTTTCCTCATATCCAATCTAAACCTCCCCTGACACAACTTGAGGCCATTTCCTCTCATCCTGTTGCTAGTTACTTGGGAGAAGAGATCAGTACCCACCTCACTACAACCTCCTTTCAGGCAGTTGTAGAGAGCGAGGAGGTCTCCTCTCAGCCTCCTCTTCTCCAGACTAAACAATCCCAGTTCCCTCAGCTGTTCCTCATAGGACTTGCTCTCTAGACCCTTCACCAGTGTCCTGGGTTTGGCCAGGACAGGGTTAATTTTCACTGGACTCCAGGAAGGGGCACAGCCAGGGGGTGGGGGCTGACCCCAGCTGACCAAGCAGAGCCGGGTATTCCATACCATGTGCCATCACGCTGGGTTCCGGTGGGGGGGCAGCGTGGCGGGGACTCTCTTGCGGCTCAGGAGCGCGCGGCGCCGGTCCTGTCCGAGAGAGAGGGTCTGTTGTGCGAGTTTGTGTCGTATTTTCTCCTTATCTGTATTGTTGTTGTTACTGTTCCCTCTGTTTGCTGCTCTGTTAAACTGCCCTTATCCCGACCCACCAGTTTCTGCCTGTTTCTTTCCATTCTCCTCCGCACCCTGGCGGGGGGAGGGGCGGCCGCGTGGCACTTTTTGTTGCCGGCGGCAGCCGAAACCAAGACATTAATTTGGCGCCCAGGCGTGGGGCGGGGATAACGGCAGGGCTGAGCAGCGGGTGTTAAAACTGCTTTCTTAGATTTTGTTAAAATTTATTATACGCATTTTTCTGTGTTAAGTAGTCGCCGGTAAAAAAATGTTTCTGACTTTGATCAAGTGGCTCTGCTATGTAAATCCATACTTGCACTATGTGTTCATTGTCATGCCGTTCATCATGACTGGAAAAAGGATCAGGATGATGATTTTCCTCTACTGTACGATATTGACTTATGACATGATAACATCAATGTGCATGAAATTAGGCTTGTATTTGTATGCAGCACTGAGCTCATTTCCATACCTCGGATCCTATGTCTTAGAATTTGTGAATAATCAAACCCAATCTGTGGGGAAAACCGGAGGGGATACCTTCCCCCACTCTGTCACCCCCCCTCTCTCCTTCAGGCTGGTCCTAATGGCTTTTGAGAATTTCGAGTACCCCTGGGATGCTCAGGGCAGCACTCTCCTTTTGTTAGGCCTCCTGAATGGGTTGCAGGTTTTGTTTAGGGTTAAACAAGTAGTTAAGAACATCCTGCAGAGACCTGCCCCGGGGCCGGATAGCTATGAGTGGCTGGGTGTGTGGGACAGCATGGGCAGATGTCTAGAGCAGTGGGCACCTGCGGTGTGTTTTAAACTCACCCCTGAACAAATACAGAATCCGGACAATCTGGTAAAATATCTGCAAAAAGCGTGCTGCCACCCTGGAACTCTAGAGAGACACAAATCACCACAATATGCTGGGGTCTGGCCCACGCCTACCGAGCCCTGTTCAACCTGATTCAGTGCCCTAAAGGGGAAGGGAGGGGGAAACGAAACAGCAGGCACTGTGACTGGCACTGCCCCCCAGCCGGCCCTGCAGCCCCTCCAGCCCAGCAGGCCCCCCCGACTGGCACCACGGCTGCTGCAGCCACTGGCGTGGTCCCGGCTCCCCCGGTGCGCACAGCAGCTGCTCCAGCTCCAGCTCCAGGCACAGTGGCTGAGCCCAATGACCAACCTGTGCAGGTAGCAGTCGCCCCCGTAAAACTAAAGAAAGATGCAAAGAGAGCAGATCACTCCGGGAGGGATGACGATGAGCTAGGGTCATCGTGGGAGATAGAGACAGAGATCATCACCCGGTCCCTGTCCCTGAGCGAGCTGCGAGACATGCGGAAAGATTTCAGCCGCCACCCAGGCAAGCACATTGTCACCTGGCTGCTGCGGTGCTGGGATAATGGGGCCAGCAGCTTGGAATTAGAGGGCAAGGAAGCCAAGCAGCTGGGATCCCTGGCCAGGGATGGGGGCATTGACAAGGCCATTGGGAAAAAGGAACAAGTCCTCAGCCTCTGGAGGAGACTTCTCTCAGGCGTGAGGGAGAGGTACCCCTTCAGTGACGATTTTGTATGCTATCCTGGCAAGTGCACCAATATGGAGAGGGGCATTCATTACTTGAGGGAATTAGCTGTGCGGGAGCTGGTTTACCGTGAACCAGACGATGAGCAGTTACCCACAGACCCAGATGAACTCCAGTGCTCACAATCCATGTGGAGGAAGTTTGTGCAGAGCGCACCATCCTCATATGCCAACGCACTGGCAGTTGTAAACTGGAAAGGTAAAGAGGCACGAACAGTGGACGAGGTGGCTGTCAGACTCCGGCAATATGAGGAAAGTCTCTCTTCCTCCCTTGTCTCAGCTGTGGAGAAACTGGCCCAGGAGGTCCGGCAAATGAAAGAGAGTAGGTCGTACTCCCCACCTGTACGGGCCAGTGTCTCAGCTATTAGGGGCAAGCGTTTCTCTGCTCAGGAGAGGGAATACAGAGGCTATACACCCCGGGGCACCCTGTGGTTCTACCTGTGTGACCACGGACAGGACATGAGGAAGTGGGATGGAAAATCCACCTCAAGTCTAGAGGCACGAGTGCGTGAGTTGCGAGGTAAAACAATCACAAAAGGGGATTCTGTTAGGAAAAATGCTGCTCCAGTTGCCAGCAGCCAGCTCTCCAGACTAGGTAGACAGTTTGACCTTGATTTCGATCCTCTGGAGGGGACCTCCAAGTCATTTTTACAGCAGGTGAGCAGCAATTTCTCTGACCAGGATTAGAGGGGCCCTGCCTCCATCCAGGTGGAGGAAAGTGATAACCGTGTCTATTGGACGGTGTGGATTCGGTGGCCTGGCACGTCAGATCCACAAGAGTATAAAGCTCTAGTGGACACTGGTGCACAGTGTACTTTAATGCCATCAGAGTTCAAAGGGTCAGAGTCCATTTGCATTTCTGGAGTGACAGGGGGGTCCCAAGAGCTGAGTGTATTGGAGGCTGAAGTGAGCCTCACTGGACAGGACTGGCAGAAGCACCCCATTGTGACTGGCCCCGAGGCTCCGTGCATCCTTGGTATAGACTATCTTAGGAGAGGGTATTTCAAGGACCCAAGGGAGTATCGGTGGGCTTTTGGCATAGCTGCTGTGGAGACGGAAGAAATTAAACAGCTGTCCATTTTGCCTGGTCACTCAGAGGATCCTTCCGTTGTGGGGTTGCTGAGGGTGGAAGAACAACAGGTGCCAATTGCAACCACAACGGTGCACCGACGACAATATCGTACCAACCGAGACTCCCTTCTCCCCATTCATCAGCTGATCCGCCAGCTGGAGAGTCAAGGAGTGATCAGCAAAACTTGCTCACCCTTTAATAGTCCCATATGGCCAGTGAGAAAATCTACTGGAGAGTGGAGACTGACAATAGACTACCGTGGCCTGAATGAAGTCAAACCACTGCTGAGTGCTGCCGCCGTGCCAGACATGCTAGAACTTCAATATCAGCTGGAGTCAAAGGCAGCCAAGTGGTATGCTACAATTGACATCGCTAATGCATTCTTCTCCATCCCTTTGGCAGCAGAGTGCAGGCCACAGTTTGCTTTCACCTGGAGGGGCATCCAGTACACCTGGAATCGACTGCCCCAGGGGTGGAAACACAGTCCCACCATTTGCCATGGACTAATCCAGACTGCACTGGAAAAGGGTGAAGCTCCAGAACATCTGCAGTACATCGATGACATCATTGTATGGGGTGACACAGCAGAGGAAGTTTTTGAGAAAGGGGAGAAAATAGTTCAAATCCTTCTGAAAGCCGGTTTCGCCATTAAGCGAAGTGAAGTCAAGGGACCTGCGCAAGAGATCCAGTTTTTGGGAATAAAATGGCAGGATGGGCGCCATCAAATCCCAATGGATGTCATCAACAAAATAGCAGCTGTGTCTCCACCAACCAGCAAAAAGGAAGCACAGGCCTTCCTGGGTGTTGTGGGTTTTTGGAGGATGCACATCCCAAATTACAGCCAGATTGTAAGTCCTCTGTACCACGTGACCCGGAAGAAGAATGATTTTGAATGGGGCCCTGAGCAACGACAGGCATTTGAACAGATTAAACGGGAGATAGTTCATGCCGTAGCCCTTGGTCCAGTCCGGTCAGGGCAAGATGTTAAAAACGTGCTCTACACCGCAGCCGGGGAGAATGGCCCAACCTGGAGTCTCTGGCAGAAAGCACCAGGGGAGACTCGAGGTCGACCCCTGGGGTTCTGGAGCCGGGGATACAAAGAATCCAAGGCCCGCTATACTCCCACTGAAAAAGAGATTCTGGCAGCATATGAAGGCGTTCGAGCTGCTTCAGAAGTGGTCGGCACTGAAGCACAGCTCCTCCTAGCTCCACGATTGCCGGTCCTGGGGTGGATGTTCAAAGAGAGGGTCCCCTCTACGCATCATGCCACCGATGCTACGTGGAGTAAGTGGGTCGCTCTGATCACCCAGCGCGCCCGAATGGGAAACCCCAGTCGCCCAGGAATTCTGGAGGTAATCATGGACTGGCCAGAAGGCAAAGATTTTGGATCATTGCCAGAGAAGGAGGTGACACGTGCTGAAGAGGCCCCACTGTATAATCAGCTGCCAGAAGATGAGAAACAGTATGCCCTGTTCACGGATGGGTCCTGTCGCATTGTGGGGAAGCAGCGGAGGTGGAAGGCTGCTGTATGGAGCCCTACACGACAAGTCGCGGAAACTGCCGAGGAAGAAGGTGAGTCCAGCCGGTTTGCAGAGGTGAAAGCCATCCAGCTGGCTTTAGACATTGCCAGTCGAGAGAAGTGGCCAGTGCTCTATCTTTACACCGACTCTTGGATGGTGGCCAATGCCTTGTGGGGGTGGCTGCAGCAATGGAAGAAGAACAACTGGCAGCGCAGAGGCAAACCTATCTGGGCTGCCCCATTGTGGCAAGATATTGCTGCCCGGCTAGAGCAGTTGGTTGTAAAAGTCCGTCACGTGGACGCCCACGTCCCTAAGAGTCTGGCCACTGAGGAACATCAAAACAACGACCAGGTAGATCAGGCTGCCAAGATTGAAGTGGCTCAGGTGGATCTGGACTGGCAACATAAGGGTGAACTCTTTATAGCTCGGTGGACCCATGATACCTCAGGCCACCAAGGAAGAGACGCGACATACCGATGGGCTCGTGACCGAGGGGTGGACTTGACCATGGACACCATTGCACAGGTTATCCATGAATGTGAAACATGCGCTGCAATCAAGCAAGCCAAGCGGGTAAAGCCTCAGTGGTATGGAGGACAATGGCTAAAATATAAATATGGGGAGGCTTGGCAGATTGACTACATCACACTGCCACAAACCCGCCAAGGCAAGCGCTATGTGCTCACAATGGTGGAGGCCACCACCGGATGGCTGGAAACCTACCCTGTGCCCCATGCCACCGCCCGGAATACCATCCTGGGCCTGGAAAAACAAGTCCTGTGGCGACATGGCACTCCTGAAAGAATTGAGTTGGACAACGGGACTCACTTTCGCAACAGCCTCATAGACACCTGGGCCAAAGAACACGGTATCGAGTGGGTGTATCACATCCCCTACCATGCACCAGCCTCGGGAAAGATCGAGGGGTACAATGGGCTGCTAAAAACTACTTTGAGGGCAATGGGGGGTGGGACTTTCAAAAACTGGGATACTCATTTAGCAAAGGCCACCTGGTTGGTTAACACCAGAGGGTCCACCAACCGGGCTGGTCCTGCCCAGTCAAAACCTCAGCGCCCAGTAGAAGGGGATAAACCCCCTGTAGTGCACATGCGGAACATGTTCGGGAAGACGGTTTGGGTTAATCCTGCCTCGGGCAAAGGCAAGCCCATCCGCGGGATTGCTTTTGCTCAAGGACCTGGGTGTACCTGGTGGGTAATGCGGAAGAATGGGGAAGTCCGATGTGTACCTCATGGGGATTTGATTTTGGGAGAGAATAGTCTATAAATAAATTGTATAAAGTTAATTGTTAAATAACCCTGTCACTGTCTGTTATCACTGTTATAATTGTTATATTTTGTACCAGTAGTAGCATAGTAAGAATCGTCCAGATTAAAGAAGGATGGACTTTTTCGATGAAAACCTAGCAGAGCACAGCGATGATGGAACTGGACCTGGTTTTCAACAACTGGCATCCAGCAACTTCATCAAGATCAACATCTCCTGCAGACTGTGGGCACAGGCTGCACCAGATACATCAGCCGTGAGCTCTGGATGCAGCAAGTAACCGCCCATCACCACACATCACTTCTCCTGCCACGGAAGACCATTACGACAGATGGAGCCCGAAGTCATGGATTAAATGAACTCAATGGACACTTTAGAGAGGTGATCCATAGACTAAGGGAATGATATCTGGAGATAGGAGAAGTCGTGGTGATCAACTGGACAATGGGGGACCTGGGCGTGACGTAGATGGTATGGAATAAGGGGTGGATAATGTCCTGGGTTCGGCCAGGACAGGGTTAATTTTCACCGGAATCCAGGAAGGGGCACAGCCAGGGGGTGGGGGCTGGCCCCACCTGGCCAAGCAGAGCCGGGTATTCCATACCATGTGCCGTCACGCTGGGTTCTTGGGGGGGGGGCGGTACGGCGGGGACTCTCTTGCGGCTCGGGAGCACGTGGCACCGGTCCTGTCCGAGAGAGAGGGTCTGCTGTGCAATTTTGTGTCGTATTTTCTTCTTATCTGTATTGTTGTTGTTACTGTTCCCTCTGTTTGCTGTTCTGTTAAACTGCCCTTATCCCGACCCACCAGTTTCTGCCTGTTTCTTTCCATTCTCCTCCGCACCCTGGCGGGGGGAAGGGCAGCCGTGTGGCGCTTTTTGTTGCCGGCGGCAGCTGAAACCAAGACAACCAGCCTCTTTGCTCTTCTCTGAACATGCTGCAGCACCTCAGTGTCTTTCTTGTAGTGAGGGGCCCAAAACTGAACACAGTATGCAAGGTGCAGCCTCACCATTGCCAAGTACAGGGGGACGATCAGTTTCCTAGTTCCTAACTTGTTAGGGAGCCGAGATGAACTCTGCAGAACCTGAATATTTCACTAGTGTGGGTTGTTAAAGTATTAGAGAGAGGCTCTAATGTATACATAGTACAGACATAAACATGTATATCTATAAAAATCCATCTTGGAAGTATCAGAGATGAGGATTTTGCTATTAATTTCTGGCTCAATCACCAGCATTTGGATGTTTTCCTTTTTCTGAGGGATGGATGATGGAGGTCCAAAGTTCAGTCGTGAGTGCCTATTAGCAGCAATAGGATTGCGCACATGTACCTAAGGCAAGAATTGGCCAAAATATTACTAGAGGAGACAGGATGACTTCTCGGGCTTTCTTTCCTTTAGCTATGAAAGAATGAGCTGTGCTGTATCTAGTTCAGAATTAGCAGTGCTGCTGATATGCTTGATGTTTTTAATGCCCTGCTGTGGCTTAGTGTAATTGACTGTTTTGGTGTGTGTGAATGAGGACGCTTGCAGGCTGCACAGAATACAGCCTGTGTGGCATCGGCTCCCCTGTTGGTTTAGTTTTATCTTCTGTTTTCCTGCCTTGTTCAACTGCCTGTAACAGCATTAAAGTATTCTTCTGATCTTTGTTTCCATGTGTTCACAAAATGCAGTTTTTGAAAGCCTTTATGCCAGAGGGACATTCAGAGTGAGAGGCAACTCTGAGATTTGTTTCAAAAACCATTGGCAAATTACATACTTGATTGAGCGTTGTTTATAGTAACGTCTACTGGGGGAGCCTTCACATTAATATTAGATTAGATTAAAAAGGGAAGGGTTGAATTAAAGCTCCCAGAAATTGTTTGCTTGTGGTATTGACATGCTGCCTTGAAGCTGGAGGCAATTAAAGTTTCGTGAGAAAGTCTGTGGTCCTTAGAAATGTGGCTAGATTCTCCACTCTTCCACCATCTACACTGCATTAGAAAAGCCTTAATTCGGTGGTTTGGAGTATGGCATATAATAAATTTGTAACTCATAATGAAAATATGATGTCCCATGGAAGCTCTTACTCCTCTCCAACTTCTTCACTGAACTTCAGGGTTCCTGGCCAACTTTCTCCCTCTCACGCCCACAGCATCTATCTTGCTGAGTTGCATGATCAGACACCTGGGGAACTATGGATCCATTTGTGGATCTCAGCAACTTCATGCATACTTGCTGGGAACTTAATACAGAAACTCTGGTCAAACAGATCCATTCAGTAGAAGTACATGAGTCCTACCCTGGACTTGAAGTACAGACAAGCACCTGTTGTTACCGTCCATGCTGTGCTGTCAGAATCCAAGCTCTTTTCTGAATACTTCCTGCCCAAAATTGTGTTCAAAGGTAAAGAGTGCGACAACTTGGCATGTACTGCAAAGCAGTTGTGGGGAATCACAAACCCTGGCACCCAGAGGAGTTACATGGCTGTGCTTCCCTTAGGTACTGAAGAACTAAATTGCAGGCAAAGGCATTAGGCTGGAACAGCTTGATGTCTACAGGAAGTCTCAAAAGCTTAAGATTAATACATCCTCTGGCCTCCTACTCATCCATTGTTACACTCTGTGTCCATGCCAAGATCTTGCCTACCAGACTAAAATAATCTCTGTACCTCCACAGCCTATCACATTGCCCCCTGCCATCTGCGAAAACATACTTGCCAAAACAGAATTCCCTTTCCACAGCTCATGATAATTGACTTTCCAACACTCCCCATTGCCCTCCTGGCTTCTTGAGCCTTACTAAAACTTTGTCATCATCTTCCAAATGAGAAATAATCTTACTGATTCAACTGCTCTCACTTAATTCCTCCTCTCATTTTCTTACCATTCTTGCTGTTTCAAATCTGTATGCATGTTTATGTGGTCTAGCTGAATAAGACAGAGCGTTGGTCATTTTATACACAGACATGAGAGGAGAAGTGGAAAAGATGGTCTGGAATAAGATGCTAGCTCTTAAAGAATTTCATTTTTCTCTAGTCTTGTAACTGAAGAAGGGTTAGAACTCACCCAGTGTTTTGTCACTGAGAAAAAAATCAGTACTTCTGACAAGCAGCAGAAGTGTATTTCCTCCCCTCAGAGAGCCAACAAATTGCATCAGTGAAGTCTACTGAGAGCTGACCTCCAGAGCAAGTGATTTGGGGGGAGAAGAAATCAATTGAATTACATTTCATCAGGCTGGATTGGGTAGCAAGGATTGGCCACATGTACTGACTGCTGTCCTCCGGATGTACCAACAGTTACTTAATTCAAGCTACAATTTTAAATGAACTGTGGATATTGCAAGCTTCCAGGTGTTTGGGGTTGAGTGCCACTTACTAAATGGTATTGTTTTGGGCACCGAAAATGTAGCTAGTGACCAGCTTTTTGGAGACTCATTTGAGAGGATGATTCAGCCCCTTCCCCTACCCCCTCATTGCCCCATTCTCCTGTATGGAAAAGTTTGTGAGAGTTTTATGGATCTAAATGGTCATCGAACCATTCATTTATCTCCAGAAGGGCATTCTGTAAGCCTGTCACAAATGACAAGGATATAAAGCATTGACCTTTCCTATATCAGTAAAACCAAATTCTTTTCAAAATCATCAGAAGCACTTCAAGCAAGAAATGCATGCGAACATCAGCTGAAAATGAATGGCTTACAGTGGAGGCAGACTTCTAAGCACAGGATTGGCAAGCACGATGTACAAAGCAGTCAGCAAAATGATGGACTTAATGCTTGAGAAAGTGGCTTTCCATAGTTTGCCTTCTCCTTCTTCCACTGTATAAGAAGGGAGAGTCATACAGTCTGCTTCATGTTTCCAGCCTCTCTCTTCCAGAAATTGGAGGGACTACATGAATTTTTGCTGTCTCTCAACCCGAAGTCAGACAGCAGTTTGGTAAGCTGAGTCCTCTGTGCTTGGGGTTTTTTTGTGGCTGGTTTTTATTGGAAGGGAACTGCAAGACATCAAGATTGCCATAGGGTTTCTCCTTCCTCTCAGTTCTTGTTGCCATTTTTTCCCCTGTGTTATAGGCATTTGAAGAAAGTCATTGAGTATTGTGCAATGAACAGCACCTATGGCAGATATTGCCACTTCCCAGCATCCTGAAAGGCAGGAAGAGCTTTGGATTTTGATTGCTAAAAGGCAAGAGTGAATTTATCTTATGCTGTGAACTATGTCAGTGACTAATTCCTTTAAGGACTGGGAGGCCAGCAAACATAGCTTGAAGTTATCTTTGGCCTTCATTTCTAGCCGTCAGTGAACGAGCTCAGAGATGACAACTGCTTGGTTCTAAACTTGTGAGATTCATCTTCCTTTGGTCCCCAGCCAACCATAGTGCCTATGTGAAAAGAAAAAGCCAGCAGTCTGCAGAAGCTGTCATGTACAAGCTAGAGGTCACTTTTTTTAAACCTCTTTACAAATTGCCTCAGATTACCTGAGGGAAGAGAACCAGGAAGGGCAGTTCCACATCTGTCATAACTGTTCTACTCACAGATCCTCTGGCTTGACAGCATGTCGGAAACAAATTGCCTGCACTAGCCATGCAAATTGCAAAATGATTGTGAGTCTTCCTGCCTTGGTAATACAGCTGGAATCCTGCCTTCACTGAGTATTTTTTCAACTGGAAATGCATTTGTTTTTATTTTCTGTTCAGGGAAAGTCTCTAAGAAAGAATGTGTCTAATTGTCACTTAGTGATTCCTAGGGACCTGTTACTTCAATGCTGTACTGAATTTGTGGATTCAGTTTTTCCATCAATCCTGTAAAAGTTGTGTCTCTTCTCTATTATTTGTGCATTGTTGATAGATAGCACCGCACCTTGGAAAACATCTCAGCTGAAATTATGTCTTTCAGAGCCAGTAGGGTATTCCTTGTCTGTTTAGGAGTTTTTGCAGCATTTGGACCAAATTTTTTCAAATCAACAGTGTCACACTCTGGTGCAGAATTTCATCCACTCTATTTAACAGGCACACGCTGTTACTTGATCTTAGTTCTTTCAATGGCAATGAATCTCCCACTTTCTTCATAAACTGAATTCAGTTATCACCTTGTTGCCATTGTATGCTGTCTTCACAAGCAAGTTTAGACATCTCGCTTTTTATCTTGCATTTAAAGTAGAAGAAACAATAGTAGCAGTCACGTCTGCATTTTTATGATGAAAGAGATGGCCTAATCAATTAATAAAATTTATAGTTGCAAAGGAATTTTGGTTAAATTTGTCTAACGTGCTTTTACAAACTGCTCTTAAGCCCCATGAGGTCCCCTGAATTCAGCCTAGTGTTATTTGTCTTAGACTGACAGAAGAGTTATGTAAAGGCTGTAAGATCTGTTGAAAGTTGCATGTGGTAGTGTTAGGAAGAGAGCATCAATATTCTTGGCCAAGTATTTCTCATGCTGCTACCAAAGCACATACCCTGTGCGCTAGGTGTTTCAACTGACAGTGAATGGTTTAACAAAGTACCAGGTTAAATCAAGGGGAGATTCTGCAGCTAATGAAAAACTGGTTAATCTTTTGCTCTTGTTACTGTGGACATAGAAAGGCTTCTTTCCTTCCATTGAGGAAATCTGAGCAGTCTGAGCCCATACATTATTTCACCTTGATAGCACTGTAACTGTCCCAGAGATTGTACAAGCTTCCTTTAAACTGGCAGCATAAACTGCCACATTCACTTCATCAAGCCTAAGTGTTAACTACTTCCCACTAACTCAAATGTTCCCAGGTTCAGGATAAAGAGAACCTGCTTAAGCAAAGCACCTGTCAGAGTTTTGTTCAAGTTAATGTTCCATACAGTATGCTTCTGAAAGGCTGGCAAGGGAAGAGGGGAAAGCCTTGGCAATTCTGTTTCTTCCACTGTTTGGGGGGGTGGGAAAAAAAGAAAGAAGGAAAAAAAAGCAGCTTATTGTGTGCCTTCTCCTTATACTTCTTTAAGTTTTGGTCTTTGTTTTGAGCTCCTATACTTTGAAGGGTGGGAGAAAGAGAGATTTCTAGTCGAGTTACAGAGTTAACTGTTAGGAGTTTGCAAGCCTGAGGCCCTTGACCCCAACATGTGAATCCACCAAGTGCAGGGCAGAACTAGAAAGTGTATGGTGGCTCTTGTCCAAAGGAACAATGCTAATGCAGTATAGGTGATGTGATAAATCAGATATCCATTTCACAATGCATACAAGAAGGAAAAAAAAATCCAGATGACCTTTCTCTCTGGGAAGAGGGCTAAGTGGAGCTAGATGCAGAGACACATTTCAGTCATGAATGAATATTACACCTGCACAGTGAGTTCACCCTTTTACTGACCAGAGGATATTTGAATCAGAGGAAAACTTCAGTTCATACAAACCTAATACCTTATCTCATCAGAGCTAGCTTCTGCTCTAGAAACATGAATGATCTGTAGTTTTGCTTACATGGCTCTGCTATGGAGGGCAGCCTTGTTCCACTCATGTTTCTGTGTGTATCTAAAGATATGTCATATACCAGAGGGGAATTCAAGCTGGAAAGCCATAACCATATACCAAACAGACACTCCAGAAGAGTTAGAATAAATAAAAGGGACAAGCATAGATGTGATAGCACCCTTTGATAGTCTCCCATATTTGCTCAGTAAAGAGATATCACAAACCCCCTCTTGTTTGTCTATTGACTAACTTCAGGTAAGTATTTCTTAGCTGCACACCTGGCATCTTATGCAGAGTTCATCCACATTGTCTTTTGTCCAGGAGTTCTTCATGTTTCCGACCTACTGTGTGGAGAGCCATTTCTTTCTGTTTGATTTGAACTTGACGTCGCTTTAATTTGGCAGAAAATAAACCCCCTTGCTTTCTAACGCTCTTCACCGAAGTGAGAGGCTAGGTGCGGCTAGGTTTAAATTCTGACTGATGTCCAATTTGCCACTACCAGTCCAGTCGCGTTTAATATGTATATTAAACTACCACGATTCTGGATACACTAATAGCAGTCTGCACCTTCAGTACAGTCGTGCTCATGAACTAGCACAGCCGCATTTGGTCGTGTTCAGTGAGAAACTGTGACAACTGGCTACTTAAACAGTGCAGTTTTATTTGTGCAACAGATATATAGGTTTTTTGAATTGCCAGTGATAGTGACCGTCTGCAAGAAAGCACGTGCAAATATAAAACGCGTGAAAAGGTTATAAATAATACAGCCTGGCTAGTAACTATTCTCGAGAAAAAAGCGCTTAGTTTAAGTCTCACCCAAGGCGTCCCAAGGTGGGGAGAAGCAAGGCTCAGCCCAACTGCCAATCCCGGTTGTCGGAGGCAGTCTGAGGTGGAGTTTCCCTTGACTTGCTCACAGTGTTATCTTCTTCTCCTCCGAAAATCTATGGTGTTATTTTCTTCTCCAAAAATCTCCCATTTCCCTGGCTATTTTTGTATCCTTCCTACCTTTAAGGTGGAGTTTGAGTCATACATACCTTTTATCATGATTGGTATAAAATTCTCTCGCTTCACATTTAAAGGTATAGTTTATGAAAAATGGAGAGCGCAGACTCGAAGAGGGGTGGTCGCACCTCGGAGGCGGATAGCCTTCGGGATGGAGGTGTGTTTTGGTATTAAAATGATATTAAAACGAGCAAAGTTCACGAGAGGATAGCACTTTGGCAAGGTTTCGAAAACCTGTTGGCTCAGGGGGCCAGATGAGCTGCTTATCAGTTCTAGAGAACCATTTCTTCCCACTTTATCATCATGGAGCAGGGCCATGGAGTCTCCACTCTGTTCCGTCCTCTATGGTACATTGCAGGGAGTTGCTGTGTGAGTGGATTCCTCGCATGCCTGCTGCAGCTGTGTCCCATCCTCAGAGCTCCTTTTGATTTCATGCTTTTCCTCAATGGGTGAACACTGCTACATTTTTCATATAAACCTTAATTTTTAGATGTAAAACCTTGATTTTACTAATAATTCCACACTTGACTCCTACCTTCATTTTTCAGTCACAAGTTCTTGTATTAGAAGAAATGTTTGATTCCTACACAGCTTCTCTAGACTACATTCTCTTATTTGTCAGCCCTGTCAGATGCCTCAGTCATCTCTTTTCTAGGCTGAATAGTTCTAGTCGGTTCAGCCCTTTATTGTGCATTGGCTTTCTAGGCTGCACAGATGTAACTCCTTCAACCAAAGTCAGTACCTTGAACACTAGCATGAAAATCAAGGAAAACAAGTAAAAGGAAAAAACATCTCAATTGGTGGAGGATCTCTGCTCTGAAGCCGTGATATGGAGAGGATATGCATGTGCAGCTAATGTGGAGGAGTAATCAAAGAAACTGTCAGTGCTAGGATCTAAAATGTAAAGACAACAGCATAAAGCAGTCATCTTTTTTAACAGAATCATAGAATGGGTTGGGTTGGAAGGGACCTTAAGAGATCACCTACACCAAGCCCCCAGCAGTGAGCAGAGACATCTCTAACTAGACCAGGTCACTCAGAGCCCCATCCAACCTGGCCTTGAATGTTTCCAGGGATGGGGTCTCCACCACCTCTCTGGGCAACCCGTACCAGTGTTTCACCACCCTCATTGTAAAAAATTTCTTCCTTATACCCAGTCTAAATCCACCCTCCCTTACTTTAAAACTGTTACTCCTTGTCCTGTCACAACAGGCCTTGCTAAAAAGATTGTCCACTTCTTTCCTACAAGCCCCCTTTAAGTACTGAAAGGCTGCAGTAAGGTCTCCTTGCAGCCTTCTCTTCTCCAGGCTGAACAACCCCAGCTGTCTCAGCCTGTCCTCACAGGAGAGGTGCTCCAGCCCTTGGATCACTGCTGGCCATGCTTCTTTGATGCAGCCCACGATACAGTTGGCCTTCTGGGCTGCGAGCACACATTGCCGGCTCATGTCCAGCTTTTTGTCCACCAGTACCCCCAAGTCCTCCTCTGCAGGGCTGCTCTCAATCCCTTCATCCCCCAGCCTGTACTGATGCTGAGAGTTGCCCTCACCCAGGTGCAGGACCTTGCACTTGGCCTTGTTGAACCTCATGAGGTTCACAGAGGCCCACCTCTCCAACTTGTCCAGGTCTCTTTGGGTGACATCCCGTCCTTCTGGTGTGTTAGCTGCAAACTTGCTGAGGGTGCGCTTGATCTCACTGTCTACATCACTGATGAAAATGTTAAACGGCACCTGTCCCAGTAACCGACTGCTGTTGCCACTGGTGTCCATCTGGACATTGAGCCATTGACCATTACCCTCTGGCTGTGACCTTCCAACCAATTCCTTATCCACCAAACAGCCCACCCATCAAATCCATATCTCCCCAATTTAGAGAGAAGGATGTTGAGGGGTCCGTGCTGAAGGCCTTACGGAAGTCCAGATAGATAACATCCGTTGCTTTTTCCCTTGTCCACTGCTGTAGTCACTCCATCATAGAAAGTCACTAGGTCAGTCAGGCAGGACTTGCCCTTGGTGAAGCCCTGCTGGCTGTCTCAAATCACCTCCCTGTCCTGCGTATGCCTTAGCACAGCTTCTAGGAGAATCTGTTCCATTATCTTCCCAGGCACAGAGGTGAGGCTGACAGGTCGGTAGTTCCCTGGGTCCTCCTTCCTACCTTTTTTAAAAATGGGTACAATGTTTGCTTTCTTCCAGTCACCAGGGACTTCACCTGACTGCCATGACTTTTCAAATATCATGGAGAGTGACTTGGCAACTACATCAGCCAGTTCCCTCAGGACTCTGGGATGCATCTCATCAGGTCCCATAGATTTATGTATGTTCAGGCTCCCTCAGGTGGTCACAAACCTGATCTTCCCTTACAGAGGGAGGGGCTTTTTACCCCCCTGGTCCCCATCTTGTGGTCCGTCAGCTCGGGTGGGATGAGGAGAGAGGTTCGCAGTGAAGATGGAGGCACAAACTTTGTTTAGTACCTCAGCCTTCTCCTCATCTGTTGATATGAGCTTGCCGTTCTTGTTTGTGGGAGGTGGTCGGTGGTGGTAGGCTTTCTTTAACCTTCCTTTTCTGCTTGACATGCCTGTAGAAGCCCTTCTTGTTGTTCTTTGCATCCCTTGCCATATACAGCTCCAGCTGCACCTTGGCCCTCCTGACACCATCCCTACACAACAGGGCAGTGATTTTCAGGGATTTCTAGGATCCTCATGAATTCTAAAGATTTGCTCCTGAAACGTGCCAAAATTGTCCTTAGTGATGGGAATAGATGTAAGAACTGGGAGCGATCAAAATCAAACAAACAAAATGAAACCCCACATGGAGTACTTCATCCAGCTGTGGAGTCCTCAGTACAGAAAAAACTTCGACCTGTTTGAGCACATCCAGAGATGGTCTGCAAAAATGATCAGAGGGGTGGAACACCTTTGCTATGAAGAAAGGCTGAGAGAGTTGGGGTTGTTCAGCCTGGAGAAGAGAAGGCTGTGGGAAGACCTTATTGCAGCCTTTCAATGTTTAAAGGAGGACAGACTGTTTAGTAGGGCCTGTTGCATTAGGACAGGGGGTAATGGTTTTAAAATAAAAGAGGGAGGGTTCAGACTGGATATAAGGAAGAAATTTTTTGTGACGAGGGTGATGAAGCACTGGAACAGCTTGCCCGAAGAGGTGGTAGGTGCCGCATCCCTGGAAACTTTCAAGGCCAGGCTGTACAAGTGTCTGTCTGAGCAACCTGATCTAGTTAGAGATGTCTCTGCTCACTGCAGGGGGCTTGGTGTAGATGATCTCTAAAGGTCCCTTTCAACCCAAACCATTCTGTCATTCTATGAAAAAGCAGTACTAGCATAGAATAGATTCTCATTACTAAAACAATCTCATTGTACTCAAGGAGATTTTTCAGTTTGTACCAATTCTTCTAGCATATGCACTCTTTCTGATAAAGGCGCTGACACTTCAGTGTTTTCCTTGCATGCACTCCCTCCTGTATACCCACCACACATTTTCAAAACAATACAAGCCCTCCAGTGTGATGGAGTTATTTCTTGTCTCCTTGAGCTTCCCTATTGCTGCAATTCCCTTCTCGTGTCATCTAGTGGCTACTCAGCCCTTCTGTAGCTCAGAAGGTGCCGTTTGCTCCTGGGGGCAACAGAGGGCTCAGCAGCAGTCCCAGGAGATTTGTGAAGAGGATGCATGGGTCACAAATTTTTTTTTTATTCCTCATTATAGAATCTGACACCATAATCTTTCTGTAACCAAAACAGCCAGTGCTTTTCATGGAAAAGGAGTATGAGCAGGCATAAATATTCTCATTTTGAGTTAACTCCTGCTGTTTATGTATAATTCCTCTTGATAGTTTGAAGTGAGAATCAGGCCTTTAGTATGGGAAAATACTTGATTTTTATTAATAACCTCTTCTTCACAGTTGCATCCATGAGTAAATTGACTGGGTCCAGGATGAGCAAGGTAACGATTTTTAGCAGTGTTCATCCTGATCTTCACCTGAGACTGGGGACAACTCAAAGCAGAATATTGAGTAATAAATCTAGTGTCAGTAATTGCTTAGTTTCTTTTCAAAGTGTCAAGCGGGATCACTATCCCGTATGCGTAACTGAGGGAACAATTTTCTTCCTGTAACAAAGAGGGATTTTGTTTGCCCATGTGGGTCGAATTTTCTGGAAAAGTGTGAGTTACCATTTTTATTAATCTTGGAGTTTGTAGCATGGTGGCTTTGCTTGGTGTTTAGGTTATGGTGTGTTTTTTTATTCCAATAAATGCATCCACAGGATCCTTATTTCCTGTTTGCCCAGCAGGCTGTTTAGAAGGGGAAGTTGTGGTGATACATACCTTGTTGAATAAAAGCAGGTGGTTTTCACCATTTTCTGTCATCAGCCCAAGTTGCCACCTGGTTTACAATGAGAGGTGTGAGAAAGGCACACTTTTCCCACAGGTCAAACACACCTTTGAATGAAGGCTTGTGTTTAAAGTGCAGAGAATTGATAGCTGTTAAGAGTCCATTCCTCTAAGCATAGCAAGGTGGTGATGTTCAATTGAACAAGTACTACCAAGGGAGAACACTTTACCAAAAAAAGGAAAAGATCTGCTCAGGAATTTAAGGTCAGCAATCCTGTTCACAGCCAGTAAGATTCATCCTCTTACTCGTATTATACCTCTTCAGGTATTTCTATCAATCTGATTTTGAGTATTTGTGAAGAGATGTCTGAGATGTCTTATCAGGGGATGGGAGTGAGGTGTGTGATCACTCTGCCCCTCCTGATGAAAGTCTGGCAGAGTCACAACTGACACAGGAAGGGCTCTTGATCTGTTTTCCTGAAACAAAAGACCCTGAAGAACTGGTAGCCAAGACATGACCCTGTAGACCTGGGGACAGGGGAGGTCAGCTGGCTACTAAAGCCAGTGGAGGACAGATAACCCCCTGTCAATGGACACAGTGCTTCAGGACCCTCAAGACCTCCAGAAGCAGAACCACCCCAGGGCAGCTGGACCTTCTATGGTTCTTCTTGCAGGCTGCCCTTAACCGGGACCCTTGGCATTGGAATCCCAGCAAAAAGCACCGAGGTCTGTGAGGGAAGAATGGCTACTCCTTGTGAAAAGTGACTTATTGCAAAAAAGGCACAGAGAAATGGGTGTAGAAATAAAAGCCCAGCCACTTTTTAATGATCCTCCTCAATCTCTGTGGGAGCCATACCCTCCCTTCAAAGGGTCTTCCTCCTGATAGTAGGGCCAGCTGAGAATCCTCTTCTTTCAGATAAACAAAAGCATGTTGCATTCCCATTGCTTGGGAGAGAATATCTCCTCTCTGCCTTGCCCTTCTAGATCCTGTTGGATTTGAGGACTTGGTGCCGGCTACCCTGCCTTTCCAGTACTGAAAAATGGGAGCAACTTTTGCCTGTGTTTATAGATGCTCGTGCAGTGAGCTACAGTATGAGAGCACTTCTCCTTCTGGTCTGCTGAAGCAGGGCAGTGCTCCCCAGAAGTCTGCCAGGGCTGAAAGATCCTCCCACTAGTGCTTCTCCTTGATCCTGACTCCACTTCAGTGGTGAACCTAGTAAGGGCTTGGATTTCTTGTTCAGCCAGCTTTCTGCAGTGCTGGGAAGTGGACGGAAGATGTGGGCTGCCCTTGCCTGCAGCAGGCCAAGATGAAAGCTGGCAGGGCTGGGGCTTTGGGGGCTGGCTCATATGAAGCAGGACAGGGCTGGCATTTGTGGCTCCTCTGGGAGACCACCAGAGCACCTCTGGTTTTAGGTGTGTTCCAAGTTCTGCTCAGACCTCTTGTGACCTGCCTTTTAAGTCCTCCTTTTCCACTTCTATTTAATTCATGACACTTGGCTTTCATGCAGCTCTCAGAGCAGTTCAGGCTTGTTCTGTGATGATGAGGACAGTGTTCCTTTTCCTTCAGTCTTTCTTTTACAACTTTGTATTTTTCTAAGTAACATTTAAACTATCTTCTACCCCCTTCATTCCTTCCCAAAATTACAGTTCATTTTCTGTGCTGCAGGCAGCTGCAGAGACAGCCAACTATCCTGCCTGAGGTTGTGCGATGGTGGGAATAGAGAAAAAATAGAGGCGAGACCTGAATCAATATGTGCATGTGGGAGGGAGGAGGTGTAGGGGGACAGGGAGTATTCATGGAGCTCTGTGTGGAGGGACCAGCAGCCAGTGTGACACAAAAATGTTTTAAATTCACAGCAGGGGAACTCTCTGTGGACTGAATGCTTCAAAGGGAGTGCCTGCCAGCTACAGAAGACATATCTTTAAATAACTTGCAGAGCAATGAGAAAAAGTCTGAGCTGCTCACTCACAGGAAGAAGGCAGTCTTCACTCAGCCTGGGTGGAAAGCACTGTAATTCCTTTGGCTTCAGGGACGTTGCAAGGGCTTATGCCATGGAAGAATTTAGTCTGCTGGGCCCAGCAGTCTTACTTAGGCTGAATAATCCTTTTGTCCTGTCTCTGCATTGTGATTGCAGCAATAGGCACCAAAATGTGTTTTGGTTTTGGTTCCAACAAGGCAAGTTTTACCGGGCTCGTGTGAGGGACCCTTGTTAAAACTGCACCACTGAACTGAAGGGAAAGTTTCTTCAGCTTTCCAAAAAATTCTTTTTTTGGGCAGACTTCAAGCTTGGAAAATGTCAACGAGAGATGAAGCTTAAGGCAAACTACAAGGAATAGAGGGCAAGCAGCTATAATGGAAATCCTTTGCCAGGGCTGAAAATAGCTGTTAATAGTAGCCTGCCAGCTGTATTACACAGTTTAAAGGAAGTTCTTGTTTTAAAAAATTGTGAAATATACTTTGCAATTAATCAAAGGAACTTACTGCTCCAGAATATCAGGGAAAACCCTGCCTTGCAAAATGTATGGTAGTTAAATACACAATAACCCTAGGCCCTGTGTTTGTATTGCTATGAATACTTGTTGGTTTTAGAAGAAATTTTTAATGTTCATGTTTGCACCACCGCTTACCTGGTAGATCTATGGCTGAGTGGGAGGGAGCTTGAAATTATTAATTTATGAGGGGAGAGCAGGAGCAGAGTGAGGGGGTTGGCCTACATGAGGGGCTTTGCTGTGCGGGGGCTCAGCAGCACTGGGCACTGCCACTGCTGGGGACCAAGCTCCCCTGGGAAAAGCATCTGCCTGAGCTCCTTGGGAGCAGTCAGATTCCTCACAAGAAGCCCTGTGCTTTGAGGATGAGATCTAAGCCACCCAGTCTCAGAATAGCTGTGGCCAAGGTGATCACCCCAGACCCAGGATAGAGACAGGTGAGGGAACAGGAGTGGAGGGGCCCAGGTTTCTCTAATCCTTCTCTGCTCTTGAGGTATATTGAATTTGTTACTTGAAGTGAGTTTGATCCTTTATGCTGATACTTTTGCTGTAGTTCCTCTGGCCCCATCTTGTGCCCTGCACTTTCCTGGCACAGGAACTTACGGCATCTTGTCAGTCTTTCTATGGTGGGTACCACATGCTTCTACTGCTCCAGCTGACCTTTTAGTGTCCCTTGGGCCCCTGACATGAAACAGGTAGTGAGAAAAATACAGAAGTGTTTGAAAGCCTGGTATCTCTATAGGGACCAAGATTTTGCGTGACCTCTGGGATTTTTTTCCAGGAAGATTTATAATACCTCCTTCCAGGAAGACATTACTTGGTTTTATTTTTTTACCTGCAATGCATGCAGGTGATTTCAGATATCTTCCTCAGACTCCAGTACATAGTTCTTCAGAAATGTAATGGACAGGTAGGCATGGGAAGGGATTTGATTATACTTGAAAAGAAAGACAGAATAGATCTGAATGGTAAAACTATCCAGCATGTTTTTAGTTTCTCTCTGTAGTTCAGGTGGAAAGGATTGTTCTTTTGCCAGTGTAAATATATACATTTTAAAAGAGACGTCAGGGACTGCTTAAGATACAGACAAAAAAGAAGTTTCACATATCTGCCCTTGTAATGGCCATATGTGTTTGCATTCTACTTATTTATGCATTCGCGTATGGTTTATTTATGAGATCTTTGCCCAGAAATGTTCCTCTGTTAGCTCTATATGGTTCTATATGGTAATTAATGTATCAGTATAGTATTCCATCTGTTATTATTTCTCCAGCATTTACACCTATGAGCCCCAGCTGAGGTCAGAGTCTCATTTGGATCAGAGGATCAAAGTGTCTTTTGTAGTATGGGCTTCAGATATGCGTAGAGAGTATCTGAGGCTTTTAGTCTAAACGCAGAAACTGAGCACGTGTCAGTGGATGGGTGGGTACTGGCCCTTGGCATCATGCCAACCAACTCTCCGAGCATTATTGAGGAAGATGCAGTAGCTGTGAAAGTCAGGTTCAGATTCCCTACAGTCCACTCATCATCCTGCCTTACCTCAGTGCTGTGGTACCTCCACAGTATTCCTTTTGAAAATGAAAAGCGTGATATGATTGTGATTTACATGCTGTATTTGGGCTGTGTAAATCACCTGCCCAAGGCTACAGAAAAAGGTGCAAGAATTTCACCAGAAGCTGTAACCTTTTTGCTCATAAAATGGAATAACAGAGCAATATTTAGCAGGCTTAACAGCAAGGATACCCTAAATTGAGTCGTGTTTCTGTGCACCAGCAAGTGCCTGCTGGGAGCAGCAAGAGTGAAGTCCATAGTGTCCTCTGTTGTGGTCTGGCAAACACAGGAGATTGCTGCTTTCCTGCCCTGTAGCAGTGATAGCACAAAAGATGCTTAAAGCCTAGCTGTGGTTAGGGTAGGAAGCTAGTGATTGAGGTTCATGCACACAGAGGTTTAAGGAAGAGGGAGGAAAGGAAGGAATAGTGTCGGTGTGTTTATGGTTTATGAACCCAAAGCTAAATTAAACATAAATAACCTGTAAAGTATGTGGGAATAGAAAGAACATTTTAATTCAGCATTGCAGATTGTAAGCAAGTGATTCTGGTAGGCCAGAGTAATGTTTTAACTATCATGGTGATGGTGTTATTTCTGTGTACTCTGAAAGCAGAAATCAGACTTATCTTTTGCTGTAATGCTACTGTGTTTATAACATATGTTGCTCCAAACTGCTATCCAATGAAAGCAATCTTCATAAGCAGTGTGGCGTTCATGCTGTCAGACACTCATTATTTCTGCTCAGTGGTGGCATGAAGGCACCAGCCTAACTGTAAATATTGAAAGCAAGATGAAAAATCTTCTATTGGAGGGGAAAAAAAGGTAAGACAAATGGTGGAGAATCCAACTTCACAGTTTCCTGATGGTAGAAACAGAGACCATGACTTTTATGATATCCAGAAAATGCCAAAGAAAGCATGAAATGAAGTATCTAGTCTTGATAGCAGTGTTGGGAATGAAATCTTTGTACCTGAAGTTATATTAAAGTGTTTCCCTCCTCATCTTCCTCCTTGGAGAAGGAGATTTTTTGGGGGGAAATAATAATTTTCAGTATTTCGGATATGAAAATTAAAATATGTTTATTACTCTGAAATGTCACAGTAGTGTCCCATGGCAACTGTATTCTAGGGGATTCCTCATGTTTCCACTCTGCTGCTTGGTCTGTACCTTTCCATCTAAACTTAAGAGCCATCCTTCTGCAGGAAGGGGGGGGGGGGGGTGGAAAATACCGTATTGTGCTCTACAACATCATTTGTTTGGATGAGGTATTAACTGCAAAGAACCATGTAAACCCAGGTCTGCTTATAACTGGGAGACTCTCTGAGGGGAACGCTCTGCCAAAGCCATGGTGAAGCACAGCTTCCAAAAATAGAATGGGAATGACAAGTTCATAAAGTTTTCCTGCGGGTCACGTGAGTAATCTAAAATAACAGAAAATCCAGAACTGAATTTAAGCAGTTACTTCAGAGGCCATTCATCTGCCTCTCTTAGTCCCAAAGAACACCAAACACACCTTATTTCCAAAAGAAACATCCAAAGGAATAAACTTCCAACTTATCTGCATGCATTTGTGTTGCTGGGAGTTTTTTGGCTGTAGATACACACCATGCTGTGCAGTGGTCCAGCCACAGGATTGCGTACTCCTGGCACTGTGGGTACAGAAGTAAGTTTGCTTTTCTTGCATTGCGGCCTGGCTTGGAGTGAGCAAGTCCCAGTGAGTCTTCTAGGTTGCCGTTAATTTTTACTTTTCTTTTTCTTTTAGTGAACTTAACATACGACTGTAATCTGGTGCCTAGACATCCTGCTTGCATGGCAATTTAAAGGCCTAACACAATTGCAGTGTGCCAGCTCCAGGAACAGCATTTTTATTTGAAGTTAAAGTTATCTTAAAAGATATTTTCTGTTCGGCTCTTCTTTTTTTAGTAGGTTTTTGTATAAACTACAACTTCAAATTTGATGTTCAGACAAAATTTTCTAATTCAATAAAAGGTTTTAAAATTATCATTATGAAAATAGGAAAAAAGGCACTTTTATTGACAGATGTACCTTGCTTTATTTTTCAGTTTACTGGTATCTATAAACATTTAGAGTAAATCTTCAGATTTCTAGTTGGGGATTTCTTACGTTCGTGAGTAAATAAACCACAAAGCCACAAATAAGCCCTTGCCACTTTGAATGTTTTTTTGAAAGCTAGTTGCAGCGGCACAGTTAAACTTCAGAAAGCATACTTACAAGTATGAATTTGCAAAGGCGTACTGATGTATTGCAAGTTAAACTCCAACAAGCTTGGTAAAGTGTGACTGTAACTTTAGCCAATACAGTTATAAAGGACTCTTATTCTGATGCCTCAAACATATCACTTTATTACTGCCTGTATCCTGCAGTTTGAGAACTGCCATTCAAAGAAAATTGCAGGACTTAGAGCACGTGACTAGTAGTGAGAAACATTCCACTTCTCTATTCAGTCAGCTTTGTCTTAGGTCTTTGTAGTGACCCAATCAAGGGCAAGATTGAAGAGATCATTTTAAAAGGTGGTTTCTTCCTCAACATCTCCAACTCTGCCAGGTTAAGGGACATAAGTAGTAAGAATATGATGCTACCTTGTAACAGCAATGTGGAAAGGTTGGCTTATAGAGGAGAAGCACTGCGGCTTTGTCATTTCTACAGTTGGTGTACACATTAAATTGCCCAAGCCACATGAAGCTAGTTTGATATCGTGCTCATCTTCCTAGTACTTTTATCTTTCCACCAGCAAATGTCAGCTGATTTAAGCCAGATAATTTACATACTTTATTGGATTAGCCACCTGACGATATTTGTTCTTATCTCTTTCCAAAAAGTGTTCATATCTATCCAGAAATAAGACCCATATAACAAACCAGAAAGACGCAGCTGTGAAGTGTAAATCTCAGCCTGACACTGAAATGGTGACAGAACACTGCAAAGCGTTGGATTTCAACAGAAGAGAAAATGCGAAACAGAGGCTTGAAGAGGGGCAAATTAGAGGTAAATATCATATGCAGTACCAAAAGGTAACACATCTCTTTTATGAGAAGCAGGGCTCCACAGGAGTTAATACCAGTGTGCATGTTGGTGAGCTGTACTGTCTCCTTTTACATAGCCTCAACAGTGGGCCGCGCATAGTGGCTCCCCCAAAGAACCGAGATTGCCACTAAGCGATACAATGAGAAGAAACAGGCTATTCTAGCTTGGGACAGACCTTAGCACTAATAGAAATAGACTGCATACAGTATCACAGCTAAATCTATTCTTTCTTTATGAAAAGAACATCTGCTTTGAGGATCGGCAGGTGATGTACAGTGCTAGGTAATAATGGCAGGGCACTGAGGCAGGGAGATGTCATGGGAGGATCAAGGCCTGACTCCACAGCCCTGTTGGAAATGTGGAGTAGATCCAGAGTGCTAACTCTAGCACAGTTACAATGACAAAAACCAAGTGTCAGTCAGACCTGGATCTTTCTAGAGGTTTCATGCTATGGTCGGGGATGAGCATTAGAACCATGTTGTTCCAGTCCTAGGCCCCTTTTCTAACCACTCTTCAGTGATGTATATTTTTACTAGCCAGCTAAACTTCACCCTGTGCTATTTAAAAATGTGATAGTGTGTTTGCGGATGTAGTCTTTTCCTAGTTGTGTGTGTTTGGTGGGGTCAGGGAGAAGGCAGGGTCTTAGGAAAAACAGTGGGTTTACATATATATGAAGGTATGATATACAGTAATGGACTAGGATGTACATTTCAATTAGTGAAGGCCTTATGGGCATCACTCCAAAAAGGCTATACAGCTATGAGGGTACTTGTGTATTGCTTTATGGGGAGGGGCAGAAGACGTGGAAAGCAAAAATACTTCTGCCAAAATGGTTCTTGTCTTGCAAAAAGAAATGGGACCTCATTTTTCTTAAATGTTATGCAAATACTCAGGGTAAACATTGTGCTTAAACTTCCCTGGCTGTTCCACCAGGCAAGATATAATCATCTCTGTTACTACTTAGAATCAGTCCAGATGCAACTTTATTTCTTTATCACTGTGATGAAGTATGTTTTACTAAACTTTCATTTATTGCAGCCTCCCACAAATGCATGTTTTAATATACTAGACAAGCATAAGCAATGAGCTTATATGCAGAAAAGGGTCTGGTTTATAGTTATTGAATATACATGGTCTGTGTTTGCTGTGGGTTTAATATGTATGTCATGCCAAACATTTCATGCAGAAATGGAAAAGGTCAGTAATAATGGAAAGAATCTAAACCCTTTGAATGGAAAAGGGCTTGACAGAAAGGGTGACAGAAAGCTAGGAAGTAAGAGCCTTGATTATCTGTTTACACTTGTTTTTAACAGCAAACTCCCCAACAGCCGTGATGATGAAAGGGCATTTTTGAAGCTCTTTGATAATAGTACAAATATATCAATTAGCTGGTACACCTGACACAAGAAAAGACGCTCTTTTTATTGGAAGCTGAAAACAGAGAAGCTGTACATTTTGTAACTAATACAAAGGCAGGAAAGCAAAATCCTGCGTGTTTAGCAGTACAGGTCTAACTCTGAAAAGCAACTTTAAAAATAGTACTGTGGCATTGTGTGGCCTTTCTCTTCCAGCAATTTCATGTCAAAGATGCTTAGCTCCAAGCAATCCAATGGTTTTCCTAACTGTCAGTAGCACACAGTCTCCTTGGAAGCTGAAAGTCAAACTCTGTTGCTTTTGGCTCACACATCAGCACCAATAAAGACTGGACTGTTAGAAGCTACAGCATGATCTATTAGTCTGTCCATGGACTTCAGAGGGTTTTGCTTTAGTCTCCATGCATTTAAGAGCTTGGACTATCTTAGTAGTTGTTGTTAATGTTGTTCTTTAGTGTGTTTCGTCTTTGGAAACTGAAGCATAGGAAGTTCCGTCTGAACATGAGGAAGAACTTCTTAACTCTGAGGGTGATGGAGCACTGGAATAGGCTGCCCAGGGAGGTTGTGGAGTCTCCTTCTCTGGAGATATTCAGGACCCGCCTGGACAAGCGGCCTGCTGTAGGTGATCCTGCTTTGGCAGGGGGGTTGGACTAGATGACCCACAGAGGTCCCTTCCAATCCCTGCCATTCTGTGATTCTGTGTGATTCTGTGATTCTGTATCCTTTTGAGCTTGGACATCTCAAGCCCTTTTCTCTATGGTGACTAAAGGCAGATGAGACAGCACTCTCTGTTTTTACCCATTTCCAGAGATCAAAAACTGGCCCCAGCTGAACAGAAGTAGAGCAGGTAAGCTGAATGTCATCAGCATTGAAACCCAGCAGTGGCACGAGGTTCCCAGAAACTGCATAATCCCTCCTAAGGGCTATCTGGAATATCTTGTTTCGTCCAAACTGAAAGGTTCAAAAATTACTCAGATAAAATATTTTACTGATCAATAGTTAGAAAAGGAGTTGCAATCAATCCTTGTTTGACCATTATTTTTCCTTCCTACAGTGCACTGTTGATGAAATGGACAGGCTTTTGGACACTTAGATTCAGGCATACAACTACTGTGGTGGGAAGGCACAAACAAAGGCCTCATCACTGTTGTGCTAACCAGCAGTGTGTACCAGGTCCTCCTCACTGATAGAAGGGCAGAGCAAAATCTGCAAGTGTGAGAGGCAAATTGCTCCCCTCAGAGGCTGGACTACTCCCTGTGCACCAGCTGTGCAGCTGCAGAAAAGCTCTTGATGCCAGGTGATGAGCTGGCATAGTTCAATTGCCTGCACCTCACCCTCTTGATTAAAGGCACGCATTTGCCTATGTTCTCTAAATTACTTGGGATCATTCACGGTTGTAAAATTATGCTGTTACAAAAGTTTTGTCTTTCACCTTCAGGGATGAACAAGTTCAGCTCTGACAATGTTATCTAGAGAGAACAGCAGCTCCAGTCATCTCAAACACGCTTGCAATATAACATGGCTTCGGGTGAAGCTTGCTGACACCAGTGCTGCAAAAGAAAGGAATGAAAACGAAGTGACCATTACAATGAGAAATGTGAGGCAGATGACACACAATTTCTCTTGAACAACCAAATTTATATAACAGAAAATTGAGCTGACTGCCCTTTTTTCCCCTTTTCTAGTTCTCTGGAGGTCTTCTTTCTGTAGCAGTGAATTATTCCTGGGTTTTAACATAAAACAGCACATATCTCCAAAAGCTGTAGTGCTGTCTGTCCAGACAGAGAATAAGACTCCTGAAACACTGCCGTCTCGTGGCAGTCTCTTCGCACCTCTGCAGCTGCTGTGGCACTTACAGCCTTGCCAGAGGTCACACACAGATGTCACAGGCATTTAATGGTAGGCAGGATACACAGCGGAAACTTCCTTAGATTTCACAAATAAAGATAAAGAATTGGTTTTGTGCAAAAAAGGAAAATTAATCAGATGAGACAGGTGCCCAGTCAGATGATGACAAAGTAACTGAACTGCTGCCAAGTGAAATGTAGCCCTGGATTCCCTTGATGGGTTTTGTGCTTTCATGAGCCTCATAGCAGCCCTGAATTCAGTCACCTTGCTAGAGCAGTTCAGCGTCTACATTGACAGACGGACAGGAAGGTTTACAGTTCGGGAAGGCAGATGACCCTGGATGGCTTTTTCAGAAAGGGATCTCTCTTCTTTTCCAAGCCAAACTTGCTGTACTGCCTCCAGCACATCCTGTTACATACACTCAGCACAAAGTGTTACAGCAATTTTGGAGTAAATACCAGATGAAGTATCCCAAGAAGTATGAATAATTTTTTCTTCTCACTCCTCCCCCCCCCACCCCACCCCCACTATGTTAGGCAGATTTTCTGCCATGGCTTGCTTTAGCACTCAGCACTTAAGAACAGTCATTATCTCTGTGTATAAATTATCACCATTCAGAGTTTTTAGTGTGTATTCTACAGTGTGCTTTTAAAAGCAAATCAGCGTCTGTCTTAATTTTTGATGTATGAATTATTTCTTAGGATTACAGTCATTAACATTAGGTGAAGGAGAGTCAGCTTTTCCAGTCTGTGGCTTTTAAACACCATGTTTTTTTTCAGAAGAGTTGTTTTGTGCACAGTGGAAGACCTACTTAGACGCAAGTGTGACCTGTACATCTGGCAGTCTACATGGGGCCTTATCCAGAGCCCATTAAAGTCACTAGGTGGATTTCCACTGAGCTGTGGTGAAGAATATTTTCATCCTATGCCAAGTGTCTTGACCCCCTGTCCATGGTATATACCAGAGGTTGTATGAATCTTCTCTATATTGCAGTCTGCCCAGAGGTATTGTTAGAAGGAAAACCTTGCAGACTGCGAGCACAGGGTCTAGGGAGGGTATGCGTCTAGTAGTGTAGCACCTCAAATAATGTCTGTGTCTTAACAAAGCTTATAGAGGCTTTTCTGTGCCTTACCCAAATGATCTGAGCCTGAGCACAGGGGCTCCAATCAGTTTGTTAAGTCATCCTTGTATGGAAGTGACAAGCTTCATCTGCTCTTGGAGCCTGACTAAATACAGCCAAGAAGAAACATGAAGAAAGCCATTCATCTGCTTTTTATTTTTTCTTAAACTCTGGGGTCCACTGATGTCTAGCTTGCACTACCCAAAACCACATATAAATCTGCTTTTGCATACGCACACACAAGGCGAAAAGGTAGGTTTGCTCTTTGAGAGCTGGGCCCTTGGCTGTTATAAGCTGCTATAGCAGTACTGTTTCACCTGGTCACAGGACCTGCCAGAAATCAGATAGACGTTAGGGGTGGAGAATTCATAGTCCTACGGTGACAATACGGCCCTGATTATAGCTGTATGTTGGACTTACCTGTTACGGATTGTAGGGCAAACATTCCCAGACACGCTGAGTGAGGCTGGGGGTCTATCAGAGAAGTGCTCAAACCTCCGCCAATAAAGTAAATTGTTATACAGGATGGTGATAGGCGTTTTGTCTCTGTGAGTGGTATCTCTTAAACTGCTGAAAATACTATCAAAAATCACTCTCATAACTGTCTACTCACAAAATAGTGGTAAGAACAAAACAAGGGAGCACAGTTCTGCTCAAGAGGAAAAGAAGGTGCCAAAGTTGTTTCAATTATGAAGGTTACTGTAATTTCTAAGGGCTTCTATTTTCGTGCCAGCATCCTCTGCAGCAGTGTAGTCAGGTCTCTGATGATTTGTTTGTTGCACAGTTTGATGCCAGTGAAGTCCTAGTGGAGCATTGCCATGTCTGCAGGGGATCTCAGCAGTAGAATGGCATCCACGATGACTTGTTCTGTAGACCAGTTCTTACCTGTTTGAGTAAATCAATGTTCTACTAGCAGCTTTGCACACTGGATTCCTGCTGCATTGGAGCAGAAACTTGTGTAAACATGAAGAACTGCTTCATTCAGCCCAGTAATTTCTGATGAAGGACAAACGAGTGCCCACTGATGAGATTCTAGTTGCTTGCTCTTGCTTCTTTTCCTTGGAGAGCTTTGTCACCTAATCTCTCCCACTCAGAGTCCTTCTAGCCAGTTAATGACTCTGATTTCTAAAAAAATGCTGAAAAAAAGTGGCTAAGCCATAGCTGCTAGGTGAGATGAAAAAATAATTTTTTTAACTGTGACCTCTCGCTCAGCATCCCCTTGGGCTTGGAGGCACAAGAGCTGGGTATGGTTCCCATCTCTGCCACTGATTTGTTAAATTTGAAAGAATTGTTTCATTTCTGTGGGCCTCAGTTTCCCCATCTGTGAAGAGAATATGACCTTTTGTAAGGTACTGCAAGATCTTTTGATAGAAAATATTCTTATGGTATCTAAGTACTGCTGTGTATTACAGTAAATCAGTACATGTTGAATTCTCTCATTTCTTTTTTTAATTTTTGTTTGATTGAGGGCTTCCTTATACCACTCTCCAGTGACGAGTGGAGTCCCTCAGGGGTCCGTACTGGGACCGGTGCTGATATATTTATCAATGACATGGACAGTGACATAGAGTGTACCCTCAGCAAGTTTGCAGATGACACCAAACTGAGTGGTACAGTCAAGACACCAGAAGGACGGGATGCCATCCAGAGGGACCTGGACAGGCTGGAGGGGTGGGCCTGTGTGAACCTCATGAGGTTCAACACGGCCAAGTGCAAGGTCCTACACCTGGGTCGGGGTAATCCCTGCTATCAATACAGGCTGGGGAATGAAAGGATCAAGAGCAGCTCTGCTGAGAGGGACTTGGGGGTACTGATAGACGAAAGGCTGGACATGAGCCGGCAATGTGCGCTGGCAGCCCAGAGAGCCAACCGTGTCCTGGGCTGCATCAGGAGAAGCGTGGCCAGCAGGTCGAGAGAGGTGATTCTGCCCCTCTACTCTGCTCTGGTGAGACCTCACCTGGAGTACTGCGTTCAGCTCTGGAGCCCTCAGCACAAGAAGGACATGGAACTGTTGGAGCGGGTCCAAAGGAGGGCTACAAAAATGATCCGAGGGCTGGAGCACCTCTGCTATGAGGACAGGCTGAGAGAGTTGGGCTTGTTCAGCCTGGAAAAGAGAAGGCTGCGGGGAGACCTGATTGCAGCCTTTCAGTACTTAAAGGGAGCCTATAGGAAAGATGGGGACAATCTGTTTAGTAGAGACAGCAGTGACAGGACGAGGGGTAATGGTTTTAAACTAAAACAGGGTAGGTTTAGGCTGGATATAAGGAAGAAATTCTTTACAATGAGGGTTGTGAAACACTGGAACGGGTTGCCCAGAGAGGTGGTGGAGGCCCCATCCTTGGAAACATTCAAGACCATGTTGGACAGGACTCTGAGCAACCTGATCTAGTTAGCAGTGTCCCTGCTCGCTGCGGGGGGGTTGGACTAGATGACCTCTAGGGGTCCCTTCCAACCCAAAACTTTCTATGATTCTATGATTGTATTTATCTGGATATACGAATACACACCTGTTAATCTTCTGTCTACCTAACTGATTACTGAATCTTGAGTTGAACTGTCTTGATTTCACTTGATGTCAATTAAGTACATCACAGAGGTAGAAAACCAAGCTGAAGCAATGCTGACATCCTATTTAAAAGGTGGCTTTTCTCTCTCTTCCAATATTTTTAATAATAACATACAGAAGCATAAAACACTTGAAAGAAAGAAGAAGAAAAGAGTGAGGTCTATTTTTTGTTGCCAAGACAATGAAATGAACTGCAAATGATATAATAATGGATGACTATGTTACTGCAGATCAACTGTGTTAAATCCTTCTGGTGATGCAAAGAGCTATTTGATAGAGGAGAGTGAATACTGCACAAGAATTAACAAAATGGTCTGATTCATCTTATAATGGCTTCCCTGTGAAAAAACATGTAACCTTTCACACTAGCAAAAGGGTTTATAGGCAGGAATAATTATATGCAATTTGCAGGAATACTCATAAAAACTATATTTTGTATTTATTCATGTCTTGCATGGGCAGCCCGGTTCTGGCTGTGCTTCAGAGAAGCGCTTGTGTTTCTGCCTAGTTCTAAGCATACCTTTAAGTCACATCAGCTTCTGTTCCATGTCAAGAAAACGACAGCGTTGCAGCTCATTTTGATGACAGCAGGTATGGGCATATCATCCGTGCAATCCAGATGGCATTTCCATCCCTAATTTATCAGCTTCTGAATTTAAATAAAATGCTGTGTACCATGGGTCCATCAGCAGGTGATGGGAGCCTCCAAGGGATGTGTTTGGCCCATCACTGCTCCTAAACTCACCAGACAACAGCTCTGGGAGGAAAAACTGCGTATTTCAGGGGGGGGATGGGGAGTGGGATACCTTGCTCCTCCCCTGGTGCATTGACTGGAGAGTGGGCCTTGGCAGTGAAATCATGTTATTGGGTGTTGCATAGCCCAACTTTGTGAAGGTCAGGAAGGGTCACAGGTAAGGCCTTCAACCAATGTGTCATGAGAGCAGGTACTTCACTAGCCAGTGCACAGTCTTCTCTTCAGGCTTTTGCCACTAGCATCTTCTGAGCATTTATGTTTATCACACCTTTAGTGCTTTCTTCTTCCAGTGAGTCCACTTTACAGTGACATACAGATGCCCCTTTTGCTAGAGGACTGATACTGAGTTTTTCGGGCTGGGCTGGGCAGCAGGCACTTGGGCAGTTCTTCGTGAGGCAGTGCCTCCTCAGGGAGCTCCTGGGATGAAAGCAAATGGCTGTGGTACTGCACAGCAAGGCTACTGAATCAATGAGCTGTAAAGAGACCTGAAGGCTTATTGGGAAGTGTGTTGTTAATGCTATTGAATATTACTTAGGCCTACAGTGATCTGCATGTTCAACAGTTTAAACTGTAATTGCTAGCTGATGCAGAAATAAGACTGAATATATGTAAATCCTGTTGAAAACTAATATCATTTTGGCTTCTCAGATGGCTTAGCAGCCTCTACAATTAGCAGTGTGTGCAGCTGATGATGTTGGTGGAGAATCTATCATAAATGCTGTTGGGTGCATTCAAATTTGAATACAGTAGATGCACCACTTTTTCCAACCTTAGGAGTATTGCCAGATAACCAGATAATGCAGAGCCCGTGCTGTGTCCCTTGTGGGAGGAGTCTAGGAGTCACAGGAATGTGTGACTGACTTCCAATAACCTTGACTCTTTCTCCCTTTTCTCATTACATTCATGGTTTATGGTTCCAGCTGAGAAGCCAATGCCTCATCCATTTTTCGCCTGCCACGCTCTTTTCCTGTGACATGGCAGTGTTTATTGGGGGGGGAGGGAAATTTACCTCCTGTGGCAAAAGCAGTTATCCACAGCTCATGCCATCTAAAGTCCTTTTATCAGCACCTGTTTTCATGGACTTTTTTGCACATGCATACCACTTTGTGTTTATGTATCTATTTAGAACAAGAGTTAGAGACACCCACATAAAGCCCAACAGATGTCTTTCCAACCATCCATAAAGTTGCATTTTTACAGAAAGCATTTGAAGATTGGGTAAACTGGGTCCCAGGACCCATGCTGGATGAAAGAGGAAGTGCAGATGCACAGCAACTGCATAAAATATGACCAGTCTGGGGTTTTTTTCTTTAATACATTTGGTAACAAAGCTGCAATGTCTCACCTCCCTGTTGTTTTGAAGTTCTAAAATTTGGCTTTTTGCTCTGTCCTTCAACAAATGAGCAATCATTTTGCACTTTCCCATGGCTCAGGCTATATAGTTTCTACATCTAAGGACCTCTGACAGTCACGTCATACCTGGCTATGGATCCAGTACACCCCCATCATAGACCTTTTGTTTTGAAATTTTCCTGCAGAATTGTAAGAGAGAAATGCACTGATAATGATTTTCCCCTCAAATTTAGAAGCATTAAAGAAAGCATTTCCTAGTGGTGCTCAACATAAGTAAATTTTCTTTGCATCTACAAATCTGAGAACATCTCAGTCTTCTTGTATAGAGGGTACTAGTTTGTGATGGCTTCTGGGCTTAAATTATTGCTAGCTCTATTCTGCTATGACCTGTTTGGCAAGGAAGGTTTTTCTGCTCTGTGTTTGTACAGTAACTGTTACAGTGGGTGCTAGGCACTAGGCAATGCGAAGAATAAATAATGGTGGTAGTACTGAAGACCTTAAAAGCCTCTGGGAAGTCTTAATTACAACACATTTATTTTAAATCTAGCCATCCCTGCAGGCAGGTGAGTGGTGGATGGTTCACTTACTGCAGGATCCTCCAGCTATTGTGTGGGGACACGATCAGTACCATGTAGCACTCTCTTATTCGGATTGCTTTTTTTTTGCAGTGAATGCTCTTTGCTTGCACCTTGTCCAGATTAGCTCTTATCTTATTTTTCTTTCATTTAAATGATTTTTTGTGGCAGGATGGTTGAGACTGTAATAGCAATACTATCTGTATGTTTTCTAAGGCCATGCTACATCACCTTAAGCTTCCCCTCTCACTGCTTCCCTTGTTTTCACAACTTCAGGCAACGCACTGTCATTGACAGAGCTGGAGTGGCATGAGGAAGTCTGTCATGGTCATTTGCCAGAAGCATAGATAAAATCCTTATTGCAGTGAAGCCAGCAAGATCTTTGTCACTGTTGTTACCCAAGACTGCTCTGTTTCTAAATGGTGCTGCAGAAAAGGACATGTCAGTTGAATGCAATGAAAAGAACCTGATGGCTTGATGGAGGAGAAAAAAAGCCTCTTTTCTGCAGTTTCTGCCAAAGTAAAATGATTATTTCACCCTATAGTCCACCACTGTTCTTGATCAAGCCCCTAACACTGAATATGTGATTTGCAGGTAGAAGTCTCTGCCAACAGCACCATTTTTATTTATGGGGTTTTTTTCCCAGCAGCTGTTCCGAGAAGGTCAGTTTTCAAAACAGCTTGAGGAAATACACAGCTGAATGCTCACTGCTTTGAAAATCCCAAAGAAGGTTTAAATCCACATCCAGCATTGTGCGCACAGAGTTGTCAAATGTAACCTTCCATGCAGGGCTGTGCCAGCAGCTTTGTCTTAGATAACACAGCAACTTGGCTGTGGGTGGCCCCCTACACATACAGGACAAACAGTGGGAAGAAGAATCAAGTTCTGGAGATGCATCTGTGGAAAGGAGAGTTTCTATTCTTCCATGGTGGAAAGACAATTTTAGACTCACTGCAGGGGATATTGCTACCCCATTGTTCTAAAGTTTTTTTAAAGGACTTACCTCGTTCTGCTCAAACATGCACTCTTCAGAAACATTAATCTCACTATTGTTCTTAATTTTTTCAGGAAAGTGGGAGGTATTGTTCTCTAAAGGATTTTAAGTTGCTAAGAAATATGATGTACTCCTTTTCTGCAGCTGAAAGTGATAGCCAAAACTGAGCTAAAGAGGGAGGGCTTTATTGTAAACGTTCTTTAAATAATGTTACTATGCTTCTTGGCTATCCTCTTTAAAGCCATTTTTATAGCAAGCCCACTCAAGCAGTCTGACAGCTCACATCATTGTATACGTGGCTACAGCACAAATGTGCAGGGGCAGCAGGGGAAGAACTTCGCTTGTTGGATCTGGCTGTGCCTGAGCTGGGAGGTCTCCAGGCAGACACCTTCTTGTCTTTAGGAAAGGGTCAGCCTTGTGTTAGCTGACAGAGATTCTCTGAGGTTGCAAGGCCACTTCAGGAGCCCTTCCTGCTACTCTGGGAGCTGCCCAGCGAAGCCACCATGTAAAATTGTGTGCACTGAGTTCCTTTTATGGTGATTCGTGTTACAAAACTTTCTTCCATGTTTGCCTGGCTCAAATATGGTCAAGCCAAATGCAAAGGAACTTTTGGATGGCGGCGGCTGCTGCTGCTGCTATTTTTTGTAGTTTTGGTTTGTTTATGCTCAACTTTTAAAGCAAACCTCCTCTCCAAGAACAAAAAGCCTCAGCAATGACTCAAGTCTCTCCAGCATGTTGTCAAAAGAGCCAGAGGCAGAATTTAGCTCAGCAGATAAAGCCCAGGCTCCACGTGTACAATGGCAAAACATCCTGGCAAGTTTAAAAGAGAAGGCACAGATTAACGTGTGTGAGTCTATCACATGTTCAGTGTTGGTTCAGCCATGGGAACAGGACAACAGTGTATTCCAGAACCAAATATCTCAGCAGAGTAAACAGCCCTGATTTGCACCGGTGCTTCTGAAGAGTGGCATGTACCTCAGTCCATTTCCTCACAGTCCCGTGTGGTTGCTGTCATGCCCACCTTCACTTGTGATCAGAAGGAGGGCTGTGACCTCCATAAAAGAAGAGGGTTGCTTCAAGAAGCTATGCATCAAGCCCTCGCCATCTGTGTCTGCTTCCCTCTTTCTCCCTGTCAGAAGACAAGTAACTGCTGTTACTAAGACAATGATATATTCTCTGGCTCCCCTAGATGTTTTAAATGTTGGCATTAGGCTAGGAAGACAACCATGTGTTTTTCCCTGCGTGCTTCTTCAAATTGACTCTTCAGGATTCAATACCGACATTACAATACTGATATCTGGCAGTGAAAGGACTTTTTATCATTCCCTGTGAGCAAACAAGGCCTCATGGCTGAGAATGAGGAAAAGAAAATTAATGCTGTCTGAAAGGATTCTGTGACTGCCCCTGAAGAGCAGTGTGAGCCTGAGCTACATGCACATGCCAGCCTGGGAAGTTTTCTTCACATTTCAAGTACAAGGAGTATTAGGAGGCAAAAGGGAAATATTTCAGCACTTCTCAGAGACATGAATTAATTAGTGGAAGCCTGATGAGAGCCAAAAAATTATCATCTTCACAGGGGAGAGCTAAGGCATGCAGAGGTTATGTGCTAAGTCACAACCTCACAAAGATCTCACAGCAGCACGTGGGATGGGAGAGTCCTGCCGTACAGAAGCTCTGTGCTGTATGTATCTGAGTGGGTAGAGACAGAAAAACATATCACAATAAAGATTATACCTGGGAATGCACAGAAATGAGATTAGGGTCAACAAAACATACCTGGAGAAGACTGTCTCCTTCCATAACCCAACTAAATATGGGGAGACATATTTCTTTCTGCTCACTGGATGATAGTTATTGTGTATGAGGAGGCTATACATTTGTGTTCATCTCTCTGTTCCTGGGATGTGAGAATAGGCTGGCTGCATCCACAAGGCTGAGTTTACGCAATGTTTGTGTACAACAGCTACAACTATCCTGCAGGAAGATGCACCTGCCCTCATCCGGTTTCCAGTTGTTCATCCCTGCCTTCCTTCTGGCGGGTACTGCATCCTCAAGTCCCCTTCTCCATCATGTAAAAGCCCAATAATTGTTTTCACTCTAAATAGGAAATAATTGTTATTTAAAGTCCTTCACAGTAGCTGGCACAGGGTAGACACCCATTGCAGTGGCAGCTCAGCGGGAAGTGTGGAGGAGCAGTAACATCTTTGGCCAGCACAACCACATCTGAGAGAGGACTTGTGGCCAATGCTGCTGCAGTGCTTACTGTCTTACCTGCTGTTGTGGGGGCATCCCCAGCTCCAGGCTGGACTAGGGGAGGGCTTTAGATTTAACAGGAGTGACTGGCCTGTACTTCTGTTGGTCTGTGCCAGAGGTCCTTTGCAAGCCCTGCTGCTTAGTGTCCATGTAAGTCCAGGGCTTATGTGACCTGTTAGTATGCTTGGAGTTTTGAGAAAGAGAGCACCGTTGCTGATACCAAGCTGCTAATCTTCCACCCATATGTGACACCTAGTAGAACACTGGAACAGCAAAGAAACAGGCCTTAACAACTTCAGAGGTGTCACCTAAACTTTTAAATTAGTTTCTTTGTAGGTAACTCAGACCATAATGTGTCCCGGTTCTTTTGTGATGGTGTTGTAGATGATGATGATGATCTTTTAATGAGCTAGTACATTCATTAGTCACTACTCCAGCATGTAAGGCAATTATTTCTGTTCATTCAGAAACGAAAAGATTTTCTTTTCAGGACAGGTTGGCAAACATCGCTTAGCCAAGGCTCCAAGGGCATCGTCCTCTCTCAGCTACACAGTTTCTCATTAATAATTGAAAAGGTTTACTGCTAAATTTAGGGTCAAAGTGTAGTATTTTATACAGTTATTTTGAAATTCATAGATTCCTAGATTTTTCGGGCCAGAAGGGACTATTATGCACACCTCTGACCACCTCTACAATGTAGGCTACATTTGTTTAAAGTTTCAATTTGTTTTCCTGAGCAAACCTGTATTTATTATGTGTAGTTTGGTACAGAAGAGTAGCTAGTGGAAATGCTGAAACCCATAAATATTATATCTGACCACCTGGTGCTCTGAAGCTTGCTTCTAAATGATGGCCACTCGAAATGAAGAGCAGCCTGAAAGACAGGGAGATATAACAAAGTGACTGTTGCAAAGAGCAAATGAATGGCTTCATGTTAGGGAAAGTTGTTTCTGGGAGCCCAGTTTCAGTTCAGACATTATTTTTTCCTTCAGCAAACAATTACTCTTTCATAAGCATAACATTTATTTTGGAAACAGGGAAGCAAGAAGGGAGAGGAATTCTCCTGTAGGACATCACACTATATCTGAATAACTCAGTAATGAAAAGCCATCTCAAACTCAGAAGAGAACGCTCCTTACCAAAGGGCAAAATTTACACTGAAGTTGCAGCATGCAGAAAATAGACAACTACACAACCATAGTCACTATAGTGTAATGATTCACCTGAATAGTGGGGAAATATATTTTGTATTTACTGACATCCTGTTGTGTGATTGAAGATGTGTTGAATGGCTCAAGAGAGATGTTTCTGTCTTAGCATTTGTGTTTTAAACAAAAATGAAAAGGAAGGGCCATAGGAGTCTCAGCCTGCACAGCTGTCTCTGTGACACTAGCCTGGACTTTGATGATCTTGCTTTCACTCAGCCTATTGCTCACTCTAGAAGCCTGCAGAATTGCTTTGCAGTTCAGCACAGACCCACCATGTAAAAACTACAGGTTCTGTCTTGATGATTAATGTTAGTTGTTTGAAATAATCCAAATGCTGCTCTCTGATCTGATAAAAAGAATAAATACATTGGGTGTGAATGATGGGAGCTAGGGGGAGGAACTGGGAGGGGATGAGGACAGGAGATTTTGCCAGGCTGTTTTCTGAGAATGAAACAGCTTTCAAGGGCGGGGAATATTTTTTTTTTCTTCTCCAGATGTTGCTGTGCCAGAGGCTTGTCCCTGATCTGGCGACTGTGTTTTACTGCAGTGCTCTGCGGGCTGCCTGAGATGGGAGAGAGAGATTCTCCCAGCAAACAGCAGCACAAGTGCTCTGGTGGCACAGAAGGAGTTCTGCTTACAATACATCCACAAGTGAATTATCAAGGGAAAGTACTTCAGGTCTCCACCGGTATGAAATCCAGTAGAGTTCAGCAAATCATGTGGTACTAACTGCCGGTCTTTCTCAAATCTTGCCCAGCCTTCTGTATGTCTTGCCCAGCCTTCTGTATGTCTTGCATACCCCATGTTACTCCAGTGAAGACCAGATATCTAAAGATGGAAGTATCAGTGGTATGAACACATACTTGCTTCTGTGCAAAGACACTACTGCCTCTGTATAAGCAGATCAGTCCCCAAAAAATGAGTGAACCGTTCTGCATCAAATAATGTCTAATAATTACAAGAAACTAGAAAAAGGCACAGTAAGCGGTAATAGGAGAAATGAAATTAATTGCATCTCTGCAAAGTGCAAAGGTATTCTCCTACACAAAGTTAGAGATTTTCTTTTGATTCACAATTTCAGTGTTTCAGTTTATGAAGTTGTAACTTATTTTATTGTCAATACAGGTCTTTTTCTTTTCCTGCTCTTAAAACACCCATTGTTGGGTTCTTTTTCGATTGATATTTAGGAGATGTTATAATCACCATATAATTATGTTCTAATCATTATTTCTGATTACATCATCCGCTTTTATCTAGTTTTAAGGTTCTACTCTTTTTCTTTGTGCCTTTTAATATACTTTAATCATCTTTCCATTAAAACTGCTGTGACAGAAGTGTCATACTAGACTTATACGTTGTTATTACTTTTGTTGTTTTCAATTATATATTGAAGAAGAGGGAAACTGCTGGCTCGGTGGAAGAGACTTTATGACACAAGAACTGTTTTAAGCAAAACACAATTAACACGACAGCCAAATGGTATGAAAAAATGGAAAAATGATTAGGAGCCGGTCATAGCAATGTTTTGCCATTTTCTGTACATGCTTGTTTGACAGACTGTGGTTATGTGAGCATGAAGGAGTGGTGAGTGCTGCAAGTTCTTGCTTTTCTATGAAGTCCTATGAGAATCCATTCTGGATGTAATGAAAGATCTTTGTACACTGAGTCATGAGAAATTCAAGGGTCCACTCCTGAGCTTCTTGACTGACAGGATTTTTTTTTTTCCCAAGGAAGGTTTTGTAGTGTGGTGACCTACTGGCACATAAGTCGATGGCAGGTCGATGGGTTAAAAAGTACGGTCTCAGGCATGCTACTTGGTCTGGAGAACCAGAGCAGTGGTGTTGTGTGTGGGGTGGACTAAGTATGGTGCTCCTTTTCTCATTCTGGGGTTGTGTGTGTGTAAATGATAAGTTCTTTGGGGAAGAACTGCATTGCATGACCGTGTGGTTGAGTAGCTTTCTAACATCCACCACAGAGGTGTTTGCACCTGAGGTGGCTGTTTGGGCCCCATTTGTAGGCAGTGCACAGAATGAATTGGGCTTTCACAAAATAAAATTCATCTGACCTATTTTCAACATCCTATTTTCTGATTAAATAAATGTGCTCCTAGAAATTCCTGCAATGAATAGAAAGGCAACCTACTCTCATTAGGTCTTTTTTGGACATCAGACCTGTAGTCACCTTAAATTTGTGTGAGAGAATCCAACCTCCCCTGTCACTGCAGGTCTCCAGTTTCTTAAGGAGCTGCTGAGAGCTGTTCAGGTATATAAAATAATAATTTAAATCTCTAAATTTGAAACAAATTCATGCTTTTGTCTGTTTACAAATACAGATCATGCTTTGTAGCAGTAGTTGCTTACAGCAAATGAGGAGTTTGTGTGTCAGGTTCTGACACAGCAACATTTGTTTTTAGCAGTGCTGTAACTCAGATTGTTAGGTGAAGGAGAAGAAAACAAAACTGGCAAAAAAGGTTGGATACCAACTGCTAGCAAGAACCTACATCTGCTCTTCTGCACTGCCGTTTCCTTTTTAAACAGACCCAAGAGGGCCTTTATTGAGGCATAGCCCCTTGCAGAGACTTAGACGTGGGGACTGAGTGGAGCCCACCCTTGCAGCTCAGCCAGCAACAGTAGCTTGCCATTGCTTTCAGGTGCAAACTTTCAGATCAGTGATGTGGGACTGAGTGACAGGCTGATGTCAGCCATCCAAGGGCTCACAGTCTCTGTCTCCAATGTTACAGAGAGATACCTATGTTTTTATTATTAGCTGAAGGGTAACTTTCAGAGAGTAAGAACACCTCATGATCACCTTTAGGAACCTCTCAAGGATAAGGAGCCAGTACGACTCACATTACTAAATTACTCATAGCCTTCTTATTATCATGGTCATTGTATATTATGTTAAGTGGTCGGACACATGTAAAGATTACAGAATCACAGAATGGTAGGGGTTGTAAGGGACCTCTGGGGATCATCTAGTCCAAACCCCCTGCCAAAGCAGGGTCACCTAGAGCAGGCTACACAGGACCTTGTCCAGGCAAGTTTTTAGTATCTCCAGAGAAGGAAACTCCACTCTCTGGGCAGCCTGTTCCAGTGCTCCATCACCCTCAAAGTAAAGAAGTTCTTCCTCGTGTTCAGATGGAACTTCCTATGCTTCAGTTTGTGCCCATTGCCCCTTTTCCTGTTGTTGGGCACCACTGAAGTGAGTCTGGCCCCATCCTCTTGACACCCACCCTGAAGATATTTAGAAGCATTTTTGAGATCCCCTCTCAGCCTTCTCTTCTTCAGGCTAAACAAGCCCAGCTCCCTCAGCCTCTCCTTGTAGGAGAGATGCTCCACTCCCCTAATTATCTTTGTAGCCCTCTGCTGGTCTCTCTCCAGTAGTTCCTCATCTTTCTTGAACTGGGGAGCACAGAACTGGATGCAGTACTCCAGATGGGGCCTCACTAGGGCAGAGTAGAGGGGGAGGAGAACCTCCCTCGACCTGCTAGCCACACTCCTCTTGATGTACCCCAGGATCCCATTGGCCTTCTTGGTAGCCAGGGCACACTGCTGGCTCATGGTTAACCTGTCGTCCACCAGGACACCCAGGCCCCTCTCCACAGAGCTGCTCTCCAGTAGGTCCACCCCAAGCCTGTGCTGATGCATGGGATTGTTCCTCCCCAGGTGCAGGACCCTGCACTTGCCCTTGTTGAGTCTCATCAGGTTCCTCTGCATCCAACTCTCCAGCCTGTCCAGGTCATGCTGAATGGCAACACAGCTTTCTGGTGTATCCACCACTCCTCCCAGTTTTGTATCATCAGCAAACTTGCTGAGGGTATACTCTGTCCCTTCATCCAGATCACTGATGAATAAGTTGAATAAGACAGGGCTGAGTACTCACCCCTGGGGAACCCCACTAGTTACAGGCCTCCAACTAGATTGCGCTGCTGATGACAACCCTCTGAGTTCTGCCATTCAGCCAGTTCTCAATCCACCTCAGCAACCACTCATCCAGCCCACACTTCCTGAGATTCCCTAGGAGGATTTTATGGGAGACAGTGTCAAAAGCCTTGCTGAAGTTGATGTAGACAACCTCCACTGCTCTCCCCTCATGTACCCAGCCAGTCATGCCATAATAGAAAGCTATCAGATTAGTCAGGCATGATTTCCCCTTGGTGAATCCATGTTGACTACTCCTGATAACCTTCTTTTCCTCCACTTGCTTGATGATGACCTCCAGAATGAGCTGCTCCATCATCTTTCCTGGGATGGAGGTGAGGCTGACCGGCCTTGTAGTTCCCTGGGTCCTCCTTCTTGCCCTTTTTGAAGACTGGAGTGTCATTGGCTTTCCTCCAGTCCTCAGGCACTTCTGTTCTCCAGGACCTTTCAAAGATGATGGAGAGTGGCTCAGCAGGGTAAGAGGAGTAAGACCTCTTTCTCTGGAAGTACTTGCTTCTAGACCTGGAAATAACAAAACAGGAAAGAACAGCAGTTAGATAAGCTATATTATTGTGAGCCTTATCAAACAGCTATAAATATATCCAGAACTATATCTCCCACATTCTGTGACCTGTTTCTCGGTGCTTTGTGCTGGCCAGACCTGTACCGAGTTTTCTGTAAAGTTCTTGCACAAAGACAGGTAAGAGTGCGTATACAAGAAATGATGAAGGAGCTTGAGGCTTTCTCCCAGACCTGTTCAATTCTGCAGCATGAATTGCTTTCAAAGTAGGTTTTAGGGAGAAGTTTTCCCTGAACGCAGACCAGAGGCAGCAAGTTTTAATACACAGGAAGATAGATCCACTATTTGTAAAACAGGGGGGAAGGGTACAAAACAAAGGGCAGCTTCTCCATGCAATCCTATTTTAAATTCTGGATTTGCCTTAGCACAGAAATGTTGAATGTTAGATGAACTTGACCCCTCCTCAGCCATCAGCTCTCTTTGCTGGGTTAGGTGCATTAGCAATGCCCAGGTAGCACTTGTTAGCTGTCTAGGATTCTTCTTTTCCTTCCCCTTCAAATCACTTTAGCTCAAAGAGTTGTGGTTCTTTTTTTTCTTCTGGTCTTTTCTCCTGCCTCACTTAAGCCAGTGGGCTATCTATTAATTTGTTACTGTTTTCCTGATGGAGTAGCATGCAATGATAATTTGTTACTGTGAAGGCCGTAATGACTTTTAATTGTGATCCTAATGCCACACGCTGTCATTTAAATCTCAATGGCTGTCACTTCCTCGTTCTCTCCCAGAGAAAATACGGCTCTTTCCCCCTTCAAACACCTGCATTAGTGCAGTGTTTATGCCTGCCTCGGTTGGGCTAAATGCGTCATGAAATGCCAGCTCCTCAAATTATTAGCTTCTCTGACTTAGCCTGTGTGGAAAAAAAACCCATAATCTATTTGTTACTTTCAGTGGACGCTCTGAATATGGAAGAAACATTGCAGATTGAAACAGACAGGACCTTCCAGATCCGCTTGTGTGGGTTGGTTTATTTGGAGAAGCCCAGCCTTGTGGCTGGTGCTGTCTGTTTTCGAAAGAAATAAAATCATCCAAGCAGTTATTTTTGTGGAAGGTTTCCTGAGCAGAGTGAGATGGTCTGCTGCACGGAAGTCACTGGAGTTCTTCCTCCTTATTTCAGTGGCACAGAGTTTCGTGTCCAGAACTTAGCACGAAGCAATTTTTACCACCTTGTATACGTAGGATGGAGGGGAGGAGAAGAGGTTTCTGGGCAAATCTCAGCAACAGTGCAGTACATACCTGCAGTAAATTTCTCACTCAAGTAATGTGCTACATTTGAAATTGAATAAATTTTATTGTTTTTTTAAAGAGCTGGGGTGACAGTATTTGCAGTGCAGTGCAGGTGAGCCAGGTCTGGAGGCAGCCACACAGTTTCCCTTGGTAAGAAGCTTGCCAGCAAGGTGTGAGGGTGAACAGGAGGACAGGGGCTGGTAATCCTCACAGTCTCGCCCTGGAAGAAGCACACAAGATGACACAAGGCAATAGCTGTGGAGGCTGTGCAGGTAAAGCAGAGAAAAACATTGAGAGTCGTCGTCTTTCCATTAGGACCCCAGCACAGGAGGAAGTATTCTTGCTGCATGCTGACTCTTTCACCTGTTTTCATGCCCAAGGGCTGATCAGTATAATGCCAGTCGGGACTATCATGTAGTTTTGTAAGGTTGACCATACTTGGGAAATAACTCTGGGGCTTCTGCATTGGACAACGTAAGTCTCCCAGCTTGAGCTGCTCCATTGCTTCTCTTAGCTTGTCAGCAGCTGTAGACTTGTAAACTCTTGCATGAACCAGACAGAAAGGAGCAAAACCACAACTGACTAGCATATTGTTATGTGGTCAGTCATCTCTGCTGCAAAAAAAGTCCCCAAAGGAAGAGGCAGAGGAAACTGTGCTAGAAGAAGGTACTAAACTATTTATTTAGTGTCCTGTGCTGAAAAGAGATAATAAGATTCTCCATTTATTCTCTTCTTTTTTTCTAAAGCTTAGGCTGAAACCAAAAACGTGATGTCATTAGTAACTGTGGTAAAACAGAACAATGACCCAGCACGTGTCTAAATGGAAGCTGAGATTTTCAGAGGAGCCTGAGGGGGCTGAGCACTCATTTCTGAGAGGAAGGAAATTACAGTTAGCTCTCGGTGTTCTCCAGTCTGATTCCCCATGTTTTCCTTCTTGAGGTCACTCACATTGCATAGTGGAGATAACGTCTACGCGAATATTAAGACATGTGAAAGTCTATATTGATCTTTGATTTAGTTTTCAATTGTTTCTCATCTTGACTGGTTTAACCTTCTTAAGTTGCACAGTTATCATTAGCCAGCATCATGACCCAGAGAACAGTGTCAAGGCAGCAGTTTGTACAAGCCACTGTATGCTGTCAGATTTTTCTTATGTCCTTAATTATGGAAGAACAAAATTTTTTCTGCAGTGAGCTAACGAAGACATGCTGTCTGTGTGTGTGTCATGGAGCAAAGTGAAAGAGTCCCCCTTCTCATGTCATGGCTTAAAAACCTGTTTAATATAGAGGGACCTCATCAGGCTGTATACTCATTGCATTTCTGCTGCAAACTCAGTGGTGCTTTCTGATATTAAGCATTGGCTCTTGCTATCAATGGGCAACTTGCACTTCAGTTTGGCTGAAAGTATTTTTGCTTTTATTAATAAGGATGAGGGTATGAGGGATGTATTTGTACACTGTGAGAAACAATTTTACTAAAAACTATGGTGGTTTCTGGCTTTGACAGTAATGTAGTCTTCTTTTATGGGGAAGTGGATACTATCTGTAGGAGATGATAGGGATATGAGCTGACTTCTGTAGCCAGCAAGCTTCATTCTTCCCTTCTTCAGCTGTGTTTCCCCTGGTACTAACAAGCTGAGGGAGTCTTCTGACAGCAGTTCCTCCCTGCCAGCACAACTGTGCAGGTCACTTCTGAGCTGCCCTGGGCTTGCTCGCTTAGTGACTGGGCCACGGAGAGATCTGGCATGAAATGTGGTGAGACTCAGGACCATGTCCTGCCTTGGCCAACATGGAAAGCTGACAGGTATTCCCGATCAGCCAAATAGCATGGGAAGTGCTTTAGCTATTTCTTGAAATGTTTCCGATGTGGTGAGTAGAGAGGTGTGGGACTAGCAGTGAGTACAAGTCTTGCAGTTGTAACTCAATTTAGAAGGTTTTGATGCCTTGTGATTCTCCTGCACTTTATATGTAGAATTGACTGGTAAACCTGACGTAGTCTAAGTGAAGTACATGGCTTAGGAACAGCAGCCTCATTTGATAGGCTCAGGGCTAAACGAATGTCGTTAACTCTGGAAGTGGCGATGCTTGGGTGACAGCTGTTGTAGGCTGGTGGTACAGAGCCATGCTTCCAGAGCCTGGTGCACAGATATGTGGAAAGCCACAGTGATGTGCCCTGTCAGCAGAGCTGACTCCTTAAGCTCAAGCTGTTCAGTCTTGCAGCAGGGGAGAGTTCTGCGTTTTCGTGGGAGGGGAGGGGATGCTTAAATTAGCGGCTGGAAAAGATGCCATAGGTTAGCTTCTGTGATCTAAGATGCCCCAGCAGAGACCAGTGCAACATCTGCTTTGCTTGTCTTGCGCATATCTACATATTCATGCACAGCTTTCTGAACTCTCAAGAGGTGACTGAGCGTATAGGAAGAATAGTTCCAGTGAGCTGTAAATCTCCTGCTTTAGCTGAAGGGAGATGATACATCTTTTCTCTGTTGCATATTCATCTCCAAAGAGTTTTTCAGGCTTAAGGGAAAAAATAGATCTTTTAGAGGGTGCCCACCTCCGCACGTGTTTCCTGATAAATGCAAAGAGCAATAGGAAATTACCAAAAATAAGCATGTACTAAGAACCAGGCTATTTGGGGAACAAGTCATTTTTGTACAGGCCCCATGAGCTAATGCCATGTGAGTAAACTAAGCTCAAGGGAGTGGCATACAGCACTGGCAGGATGTGGGCAGCCCAGCATTGAGGAAAGGTTCCCGACACATCCAATAAGGAGTAGGGAATATGCTGTTTGCTGGAGCCAGGCCTTTCTCTCTAACACCAGTAAAATGAAAGGAAATCAATGGCTGGTATGTTAGAACTGCTGGAGAAGTGGATCCCATGCGACTACCAGCTTCCCAGAGCAAGGATAAAGCACAACTCCTCAGACCTTTCCAGGTGGTCCCTGGAGTCCATGACTTACAAGCCGCACATTGCAAAATCCCTGAGTTTGATGCGTACCGCATAACATGCTGCGGAGCTTGTTCTTGCAAAGCAGGAAAGGATGAAGAAAGCTCTTTACAGTGATCGCTGAACATGCCTTCTTCTAGGCTTTTTTAACTGAGCCTTGTCTAGATGGGAGGATCTTGCTCAGATTTGCTCTATATTCTGAGTGCACCAACATTACAAACATCTGGGCTATTTGCAGTTAAATCCATCTTAAAATAACTTGTTTTGATGTTGAAGATCACACCTCTTTACTCCAGTCCTCAAGAAAAATCACAAAAGTACATGGCAGGTCTCTCCCTTTGGGTGCATCCCAGATTTACTCTGCACCTGGGAAAGGACAAATTTTTCCTCTGTTTTCCTCCCCTCCCTTCTTCTCTCCCTCCCTCCCAACAGGTGGCTTAAAATAATCATCTGCATTTACCATCTCGTTCATTATTTGACCACTGATTTCTGTCTTACTGGCAGTGTTAGTGTGGTGAGCATGTGCTGTTCTTAGGTGGTCCTTGACTTTCTCATCTTGCCCCTTGGATTTTTTGTGTCGCTCTGCTTGTAATCCAGATACTGTGCATGTGTTGCTGCTTTTCCTTGCTTCCATCAACAGCTGTATTTGGGATCATCTCAGTCTGTACCTAATCTCTCCTTGGCTTCTGCCTGTTGTTCAGTGTTGAAGAAACTGGCACTTTGATACTAACAGGAGGATAGATGGGTACTCGGCAAAGAGAGCCACGGAGAAAAAAGGCGTTTCTTCTTTAAGGATGGAAACAGCTCAATGCCATATGGGAGTGCTGCAGTGTACGGCCATGGGGGAGCCTGTAAAAACTGCTGGGAGAGCTGACCCACGGGACCCAGTGCCGCCATGCTCAGGCCTCCCCATGTCCTTTGCCCTGCAGGGAATTTCACTCTGAGGAAGAGCTTTGCAAAAACTGAGCACTCATTTAATCACGAAATTAAGGTCTTGATCTGATTCCAGTTGATATCTAAAGCATAACTCACACCAGTTTCTGTAGCACTGGACGGAGGCCTGAAGAAGTCAACGTGTCTGGGGACTGCCCCACTTTGAAACAATAGCAAATACGTAGGAACTGCAGAGTAGCTAGCATCAAGAGCTGTGTTTGCAAGGACTAATATTTAACACTGGGAACATAAATACTTTTTAAAATGTTTAACACAAATGATTGTTGCCATAAAGCTGGAATGGTGCAGGGGCTTCATGCATCTTAGAAATGTTTTGACATAACAGCCTAAACTAGGATTTAATAAAATGCTTGTGCTCTAAAAAGTACTCATAATTTTTACTTAATTTCTACATGTTTTCTCCCCCTTTAATTGTAGTTCAACAAAGCAGAAGGACTAATCTCACATAAAAGTAAAACCACCAAGATTAAAGTGCACTTCTGTTTATTTTTAAAGGCAGTGGGTTAAAATGAGCACTCTATTGTTGATGTCAGCATCACAAGCCAAAGATAAACTCCACTTTTCTGCACTTACATCACATTTTCAGGGCACAATTCTTCATTAGCAAGTGTTTTCTTCTGCAGTGGAAAAGAATGACTTTGTCATAAGCTTATTGGCTACCAATCGTAACCATTTTGTGGCTGTTCTGTACAATATTTGCTCCTTTTTATCATGATTTTTGAGTTTATTTCAGCATCATTTTTATTTTCATTTCCTTAAGTGTTCTTTTGCATTGGACTTATTCATTTTTTCTGACAAAAGAATTTTTTTCTTTAAATGCATGTATTTTCTCCTAATGTACCTTTCTTATCATTACATCAAGCAAGATATTAGAAACTTGATGCTCTTGCTGTCACAAAGGATCCAAATGTCCTGTGGGGAAGAGTTAATAAAGTGTATTTACAGGACTGTTCCCTGTCGCTATTTTCTTTCTCTTGCTCAGTTTGTAGCTGGAGACATTAGTTGCTTTACAAGTGAAGTCCTTGTAGTAATTTGCTTTAGAAAGACTGGGAGATAATATCTACTTAAGTAGTTACAAAGATACGAGTCATTGCAATCTTTCTTCTGGTCCATCTTTTATAGTGTGCCTCTAAGAAATCTGTCACCTGTATCCAGGTACATGGGTCCTCCCATAAAAAAATTCTCCATGTGATCAGTGAATAGTGTAATCTTCTAAAAGAGATGGAGAGGTTTCAAAGGTGTGGAGAGGCATCTTTTTTCTTCATTTGAAAGGCCTTTCTGCAGACCGCCAAGAAGTACATCGTACAGCTGCCAGCAGTTACATGCTTCTAATGCTGGTATGTAGAAAGCCATGATGCTGCAAGCTCTGCCATGTGAAATAATAAGGGCACCTTGTAATTTAAAATAATTTCTTGCTGTCATCTTATTTTGACCTGTACCTTTTGCAGGACAGACTCTGAAATGTATCTGTCCTTGCTTATCTATGTCAAAATCGTATCTCCTGCATCTTACTCATGTGCAGGGGAACATGCAGGTTATAGCAAATATCCTTCCTCTTCTGCTCCTACTGAGCTTCGGACAAGGAGAAGTCAGAATGAAAGTTTAGTTTTTCCATGCTTAGGAAGCAAATTTAGGTAATATAACTTATTGAGGCCAAAATCTCACTGAATAAGCCTAAACTAATTCTCGGTTACTATTTTTCTATGTGGAAATTTAGAAATATTTTGACATTTTTTCCAGTTCGGAACAAAAGAAATTTCAAAAATCTTGAAATCCTTCTCAAACATTTTCCTGTTTTCGTGTGGCTCTGACTCACAGAACAACCTACTCAAAAGAGCTACCGTGGTCCAGAAAGGGACTAGAAACAAGACAATATGATTTAAAGGACCAACTGCATTTTACCAGTGCTGCTTGCATACCATGTTATAGTCACAGACGTTCAATAAATAATTTCATCAATTTTGAACAATTAGAGAAACTCACCATGCAATCACAAAAAGAAAAAAGACAATAGTTATCATTGAAGTATCATCTGGTATATTCTTTCTGGCACAAATGTAGTCATAGTGAAAGAAGCTGAAGACAGCAAACTCCTGTACTGTGACTGTTAAATGATAGGGTACCGCACTAAAGCAATCAGTACTAAATATTTCCTGGATGGTGGGATAAGAGGTACTAAAAATACCAACATAATGTCCTAAGATAATTTCCTCTGATTATGTTTGAAATACATGTTGTATTTTTCTGAACCGTATAGGAAATAAAAGCATTAGAAACCAGCTTACTAGAATCAAATGTGCTACACTATGCGCTGTTATAGAGTCTGGTTTATTTACTCATGTAACCATCTCTACACATGCAAATCCTGTATTTGCATGCATATAAAGGACTTTCAGATTAGGATACAAAAAGAGTCTAGTGTGATCATCTAGTCCGGCCTTCAGCCAGAAATGCTTGTTTGCATTGAGTATTTGTACTCTTGGTCTGTTTGTGTGTCTATCTCTCCAGCCATCCGTCAGTTGTTAAATTCTTTGAGCAAAAGTTCATGCTTCCTCAATTTTTTCTATCCACCCACTTAACTTTGAACATCTCCCTCTTTCTGGGAAAAAGTGATCTGAATTCTTTGATCTTCTAAATTATTCTTATAGGACAACAGGCATCCAACTTGATCTGCACATGTCTGTATTTGCATGAGAATAACTTTCCTTGTTGCTAGATATATTTGGGAAGGAAAGCAGTAGAAGGACATAGTTCTCAGTAATGTTTTCCTATTGCACAGATGCTGTAGTAACAAAGGTTCAAAATGTGTTTGACCATAATTTCTGCAAGCTGATATCTGAAATACTCTCAAGATTTCTTGTGTCAGAGGCAGGAGAACTTGCAGCCTAAGAAAACGTATACTGTTAGTTTGTACTGGTTTGTGTGTTTTCATTTGTGTCTGTCATGAAAGTGCACGTAAGAACCTCACTCCTAATTCAAGGCCAGCTAATGGGGTAATTTGCAAGTTATCTCTCACCGTTGAGTTCTTCGGCCACACTTGTCTCCCTCTTTAAAACATTATTAATCATTTTTTCATGTGTACTTCTGTAGCAAGGACTGAAGCATTATGCTGTAAGAGACCTCACACGCCATTGTATCCAAGTTATGGCTGTTAGAGGTTATGCATCCAGTAGTCCTAGTCATACCTTCATCAAGATGTGATGTAAAACAAATTGGTTAATTATCTGCTAGCCTGCCTCATGGAAGGTTGCTCCAGAACCATGCTCTTCTGATATTTAGAATCTTGCTTTTCTGTTTCCAACCTGAATGACGACCTGCCCTGAGTATACATGCAGGCATTATTTTATCGAATGCCAGCTTCAACTGAAACACTGCTCCACCTTTTCTGTAATTGTACTCCACTATCATATTCCTGGGCCATGCAAGCAGCGAGCGCCTTTTTTTCTCTTCTCCAAAATCCTCCTTTCTTTGATCTCTGGGCTATCACCTTCTCTACAGCTGACCCAGTCAGCAGAGGTCCGAAGAGTGGAGTTGCTTTTTAGCATCAACAACAATGCATGTTAGGAAAAACTTTTACAGCCTGTCTAAGGTAAGAGAAAGATGTCTCAGCCTGAAACAGGTTGGGACACTAGGCATCAAAAAAAATTAAAGGTAGTTTTTCTTGCCTTTTTTAAGCTTATTGAGAAAGCTGATATAGTAGGTATATGTTCTAGACTAATCAGAGTTACAGTATAATTCAATTGAGTAGCTCATCTTCAGCACCAATCTCACATTTATAAAGAGCAAAGCTTAAACTTGACAAAAGTCATATTGCTTTTCTCAGCCATAATTTGCAATTATTCAAATAGCAATACTACAGATAATGAATTCCAAGTTAATCAAACTGTTGTAGTGATGAGCTTGGTAGTTCATTTTCAATTTCAAATTCATAAGATCATTTATGGTCAGCTGCTTAAAAAAGAAAGCCTTATCTTCATCAAAATTCTGGTCTAGTTAGTTTTTGTCATTTGTGTCAAAATGAGATTTGGGGGAGAGAAACCCACAGACATTAAAGTTGAATGATAAAAGTCATGCTTAGTAAAGAAACAAACATGTCTAAAGGAACCTGTGTGCTTTCTGATGCCTTTAAGACATATATGAAACTTTTTGCTTTAGTGAAATACAATTTTATTGTTATTTTTTCCAGACTTAATGTATTAACCAGTTGTTTCACCAACAGGTAAAAAAGATAACATGATCATGCATGCTTCGAATTTTTGTGAGAATGCGTAACCACGGTACAAAATCATCTGCTTAAGTGGAAGGAGAGGGAAAGTCATCAGGAATATACCTTCAAATGTTTGTGCAATATTATAGACAATCTTCACAGAAGCTCAGAACATTATCTTTCCATCTACAGTGCAGGAGCCTTCTAAGTATCAATGAAAGCTTTGTCCATTCCTGACTCTTACCTCCAGGTACTTTGGATTTAAATATTTGCTTCCCATCAAGGTGGCTAAATGCTTTGACGGATTTTCAGTGAAGCCCCCACACTGGAATATTTCTAGCCAGTAGAAAGTTTCTTATCAAGTATTACGTAGGAGACCAAAGTCAGGTTGATGGACAGATTGTGATCCAAGTAGCTTGAAATCTAAAAGACCCTGTAGGCTGATAAAGGTCCAGAACTTTGTCTCCTCTGCAGTGCTGATGTAAGGGGCAGGATCCAGTCACCCACTCAGTTAGTGGAAAAATTTTCCTCTGCTTTGGTGGACACAGGATTGGTCCCAGTGTGACTGATGTCCATAGCAAATGACAGCATTTGTAATGTCTGTACGTACTAGGGGAAAATACAGGGTGCCACACCAGGAACATGGATGTATAGGCTGGAACAGAAAAGGTTGGATTTTGTAAGTGACTTTTCCAGTGCCTGAACAAGAGCTCATACCCGCCACATCAGATCATTCACAGGGGTGGGGAAGGGGTGTAGAAAATTGACCTGGGTGATGGATCTATGGCCTGCTGGTGTGTACACTCATGTGCTGGGACCAGCTGAGTGTTAACACATGGTCTCCCTATCAAAGGTCTGTATATGAAACTCAGCTGCTGGAGTGACAGAAGATTTTGTGTTGTTAGCGCACACTTCATTAAAATACCAGCTGAAATCCAAGTCTGAAATCCCACAGTTTGTGTTAGTTGATAAAACTCAATTGCCTCTAATTACTGTTAGTATGGCTTTAAAATAATATTTTGTTGTGGTAAAGGTCCCCCTGTGATGAGGAGTAGCTGGTATTCACAGTTCGAAATTTTGGAAAGAGTGTAAATGCTTGGCAGGGCAGGGAATATGATCAACACTGCTTCTACTACAGTACTCTACCCAGAACAGCGCTGTAAAAAATAAATCAAGGTTGCGATATTGAACAAGGGAAAGATTAAAGGTTTTTGCCTCCAGTAGTTAAATGAACTTGCTATGAACTAAAGCAAACAATTGCAAGTCCTCTTTGAATCCAAGAGGCAGTTTCATGATCTGGAGAGGAGAACCTTTCACTGCTTTATATCATTTGAGTAAACCTTAATACCGCAAAGCATTTCTGTGAAGATATGACTTTTTCTCACTTTAAGCCCCAGGTCTCACTCATGTGCTTAGCGTTCAGCTCATGTGCAAGAGTTTTGCAGGAGCAGGACCTTGCTAGCTGTACTGAAACCTATCGGACGCTACTGTAGGTGCTTCCTTTGCCTGCATGCAGCCAGGTTCTCATTTAAAATGAGGTCACTGCCTCAAAGCACAATTGTGGTGGAGACAGGCACAGTTGAGTTTTCTTTCAGAGCGGCTTGGCCATTCAGCAGGCAACCTTGTGCCTGGGATTGACCTTCATACAGGGGTAAAAGCCTTGTTGCTCGTAGATTTTTAGAGGAAGATAAGCATGTTGACTGTCCCGTGCAGAATGTACAGTCTTGGTTTTATTCTAAGACAGAATGAAGAAACATGATCAGATTCCTCAAATTTGTATTTCTAAGCTGCATAGTAGTATTGTTACAAATATTCATATAAGGTGTTCACAAAAAATCACATCAATGCATTTGTATATTGCTTTAACTACAGGCTTCAATTCATGACAAACCATTTTAAAAACAGCACTGGATATCCTATGAAAGTTTAGTAAGACTTTTTATTGACAGGAAATCTTTTCAAAAGATTTTGTTTTAAATCAAATCTCTTTGGTCTTCTTGCTGAGAGTTGCAAGTGACCCCACAGTCCTAGCTGATCTCCAGTAGTTATGGATGCTGTTGCAGACAAAAACGGAAAAATCAGTGATGGACAAAAATCTATTTGAACAGAAGGAGGCAAACAATCAGTGAGTGCTTAGGCATTCATAATTTTATTTGTATTCTGTTGATTCTAGTTGGAACTTTAAAATTGAACAAGGCCAAGATTGCCTGCCGGAGCATGAAAAGGCCAGCAACCACCAGAATACTACCACTCCTAAATAATGGCTCTGCTGTGGAGCCTGCTGGATTCAGGAAGGGTTCTGAACTGCCTTTTGCCTTTCGGTACCTACAGCCCTCCACAAGGCACTTTCTCTTTGGCCAAGATGCCTGGGGAAGGTGACAAGCCTGAGAATCAGTCCCATAAAAGACAGCAGGCTGAGCAGGCACCAGCATGCTAACTGGGAGGAGGTGCCAAGGCGTGTGATGCGTTTATGCCACTTGCTTTTTTGAGGGCTTCTCTGAGCTGGAAAAGAATGTTTCTTCTTGCTCTTGTTTCAGTAGCATTACATTCAAATTACACTAGTGGTGGGTTTTTGGCTTGCTCCATGCTATCCCCACCAAACATGAATAGAAGTCTTTTTGCTGTTTGCAAAAACAGTAAAAGTTTGCCTTTTTTTTGTAGGTCAGCCATGGGAACCTCAGGCGGCTATATAATTTTGTCCAATTTAGTACGGAGACCTGAATCAAGAGAATTAATGAGAATGGAAAGTGCTCTGTATCAGATACACAGGACATTCTAAATAATCTCAGGTGTTAGTGAGTTTGTTAGAAATGTCTCCTGGGACTTCGGAATTTTCTGATTCTGTTGAGCTGGAAACACTACAGGCACAGTCTTTGTGGCAGTATTGGAATGTTTCCTCCTGCTGAACCCAGACATCCACAGCAACAGAAAACAAAAGGATCTTTTCACACCTCAAAGTAGATTTAATTTGGGTTCAGTCAGAGTTTGGGGCAAAGGTTTGTGATCTTTCTCGTTTTAATCAAAGAAGTTGTCTCATGCTCCCAAAACTTTCGTTGTCAGAGAAAGATCAGCAGAATTCGCTTGTAGGTCCATTAAGCAAACAAAACCACATTCCCTGCTGTCACCTCAGTTCATGCTTTGGTAATTTTGAGAAGCTCTTTTTAAAAATAACTTTCTCTGCGTTCCAAGACCACTGTTACTGCAGCCTGAGTGGTTATACATGTTTATATAGACATGAAATACAACACAGTGAAGTGCATACATCTAGCTTTTACCACCACAATCCTTAATCTGAAAAAAAAAAAAAGAGATAAAACTGCATTTTTATATCCTTTAAATCAGTACTGAAACCCTTCCAGAATGTGAAAGTTATTCTGGCATCTTGCTGAAGGTTAACTTTAGCATTCTGGAAGGATTTCAATAGTAATGAAAAGGACAGTAAAGAGAGTAAAGCTATTTCAGAAGAATTCCTGAAGGATAATGCTGGCATGCTAAAGAGATTTCAACAGGAGGCTAGAGGGCAGCAAAATTATTTCTGAAGTATTCCTGAAGGAGAACTTTAGTAATCTAGTAGTATTTAAAATAGTTCTGCTGTGGTGGTAAAACTATATGGTGAATGTCCCTGACGGGTAATTTCATTCTTAGAAATGACAAGGCAAAACCTCGAAAGTATGATGCCTGCTGCTCAGAAACTACATCTGTAAGAAACAGAGATGTGAAACAGTCGCTCAGGAGGCTGGTAAGTGTCCCTGACAGAAGTCACAGGGGTTTAAAGGTGACATTCAGCCCTGTGCAGAGGTCTTCTCCAAGAACTGTGCACAATGTCAGTCGGAAGAGGGCTTACATGGGACTCTGGGGCAAACACAAGCTGTACCCTTCGTGTAGGGTTACGTTCAGTCCCGTCAGGGTCCCAGACCTGCAGCATTCCCAGCAGATCCCTCCTGACATGTCTCTCTTCTGAGAAAGTGGACATAGAGCATGGGGCCACCTCCGCTGACTCCCTCTGGCTCAGTGAACTTTAGGCTCAGGTGTCAGGTTCTCGTTTTCATTTCACCTAAGGACCTCTGAATCTGGAACCTCCTCAGTCTGGATGGAAAGCAAGTGGGAAATCTCACCTAGTGGATTTTTCTGAAGGTCTGAATGCTACCTACTTTTGACTCAACTAGGAGTACCACAAAAGCAACGTTTCTTATAATATCTCATTTCTTAGTCCAGCTGACTCAGACAAACACACAGGCATGTGCAAATTAAATACAGACATAATTTAGCCAACCAAATATGCAACCCAGCATTACATTTGTTTGGGTTGGAACATATTTTGGCTAGTAGTTCTAGCTCCTTGTTATATATTATATCAGCTGGGATGCTGCATTAAGCTATGTTACACTTTAGATGTAAACATGACACAGTCAATGAGGAGCAATTAACTTGTGCCCCCATCTTTTCCACCATTCCTCTCGTTCTTTGTTGAGAGAAATAAAGGCAAAAGGCATTTTATGCTCTGTCTGTACAAGAAGCAGTCTCATCCGCAAGCAAGGTGTGATTTGCCACAGGAAGACTATCTTTATTTTTTATTCTTTCCTAAGAACAATGGACGTATTTGGAAAAACAATGACAAATTGCAGTCATACTTGGGAAAGATACTACATTTTGCTACCTTTACCTTATTTATATGCTTGGACCACTGTGGTGATGATAGTACTACTACTCAGCCTTTAGCACACGCTTCTGTTTACCAGAGATGACCAGGTTCGTCTAGTCTGTCTGCTTTTTGCAGGTTATACTGAACTCCTCCTTTTGAAAAAGCCTTCCTAACACAAAAATGACAGCATGCTGTAACTGTATTTTCACCTTAAGCACATTTGTGTGAACATGTATAGGAAACAAGAACTGAAATAATATAAGCTTCTTAACATACAAACCCATGAATTTACTGAGAGCAAAATTATGACTTTGCAGGTGGATATCTGGTAAAGATCTGGGTGGTTTTGCAGCTGGCATTGATTTTGCAGACAGTGTGTTCAGAGTCTGTAGCAGAGAATGCCAATAAAGGTAGAAAGCATTCCAAAAGAAACCTCAGACATGCTCTCCACAATTGTTTAAATGGGGTACTGTCATATCTAGCTTTAACCAAGCTTCTGAGAAACTCCGTAGAGATCAGGGGTTGTTCACAGGAACTGCATGGTGAGTCATTCTGATGGATGAATACTGTCCAAGAAAATCATCATCTGCTCGAGAATTGGAGGGTGGGGACAGGAAATGGAGAAATCTGCCTCGTTTGTTTAACAGAAAATACGCTTCTAGATCTTGCAGTAACAGCTATCAAATATGGAGGCACTGCCTACGTAAAACATGTGGGTTTTCTGGTGTTCCCCAGAAATGCTCCCCAGGTTATCCTCATCTTAAAGGCAACATCCTGAAACTTCCAGGTTCCTGGTTGTGTTTTACTTCTCTGTCAGATAATCTGAACTGCGCCATATCATTCTTCAAAGGTGTAGTGTTTTACATCACTACTGTTGGCTATAGGAGCCCTTTTTTGTCTTACAAGTATTATTGCTGTGTCTACTGCACTTTCTAAGTCTCTTTCAGCAGCTTTTCACACTTATGAAGTACGTGTTCACAGGTTCCAACAGAGTCATCATTTGCATAGCCTGACAAGGAGAGATTAGATTTATCAGCATTTTCTTTAAATGGATGTCCTTCAAGGACAGCTCCCAGAAAGCAGAGGTCAATGCAGTAAAGGTAGAGGCATTAATCATCTTCACCACTTGAAATAAGGAAGAATAAATAAATAAACAGCTTAGGAGCATGATCATGTATCGGAGGGTTAGTTTAGGTCACATACACATTAAACGTAATCCTAAGGATGTCAGGACCAATGTTACGTAGGTTTTTGTTAATGTGGTTGATTTCATGAATGGCGAGGTAGAGCTTTGCATTGGGCTACGTAATGATGTTATTAATAATAACAGGGTGTATATTGTGGCAGTGCAATGAGTTTGTCCTGTGTGTGAACCTTTCTGTAACTACAAGGTAGGGCTTTCATGTGTTGGTTTGGAGCGAGTGATGGGGAATGCTGACACAGCAACGTCCATGGGTTGTCTCTCTCATCCTGTGGGCTAGTCCGTGGTCAGTTCATACTGAATGAAAGAAGTACAAAAAGTACGAGAAATACATCAGTACAAAAAGAATATCATTGGGGGACGTGCTGAGAGGTATTGTTAGTTAACTAAATAATAGAGGAGAAAAAGCTACCTCCCACTAAGGAGTATGATGTGGTGGGACATGGGGCCAAGGAAGAAGAAGATTGCATAATTAGCCGATGAAGTCTGGAGTAAACAAACTGGCATACCAAGAAGCCACTAGATTATTGGGGCCACGATCACCATGTAATTCTACTATTCTTAAATCTGAGTCTTCTGCATCTGGGTTAGCTAGGGTGCTGTTGTTTTGTGGATGTAGAAAACACATATGCAGTTCTGGCAAAGATCCTTCTGTACATTGAGATTTAGCAATTTTAGTACTTGGAATTTGTAGATATTGCTTACAGAAAAAGGAAGAGATAATAATTTTTCAAAAACCAGTTCAAGTGCATAACTTCACACACCAGAGTAGCCTCAATTTAATAGGACTGAAAGTGTGGATACACATGTATTGCCTGCATAGACGCATACAGCAATTTTTTATAGTGACTGAAAATTATTATTTCTGAAATATTTAGGAGAGTGTCAATATCTTTAAAATGAAACAGTACTTTGTAATTATTAAGAAAAGGCTTTTTAATCATATTAGTCAAAATCCTTATCAACATATTCAGTTCCCTGAAATTCTATAATGGGAAACCAGCCTCTAATAAAAATTGATGAAAAATATAGAAATTATCTGAAATTCAAACTAAGAGTCCCTTTGTGTCATTACAGAGGCAAACAACTTCGAAGTGACAAAATTGTCCATGAAATAATTCCCAATTTTGTCTTTATTCTGATATGTACTGAGGAAAAAAGCAAACTGCTTCTCAATGGATATTTAATATATTTATCAGTATGAAAGCATCCTAAGGGCTTTCTGGTACAGTTGGTTACTAGTGTCTCTGTGTTCTTTTCAACATCTTTTTAAACAGTCAGAATTCAATTTAACTTATAAAAATCTAATTTGATTTATTTGGGTTATTTATTAACCCATTTGTTTCTGGGTTGATTTTCTTAAGTGCTAAGCTTCATAATGAAAATGCTGACCCAACTTTAAATATAGGACCAAATGCTATTCTAATAATTCAGCTGAATAAATACCAGCCAGCATTTAGTTATTTTCCCAGGAACTGGATAAACAGCCACTTCCTTTTTAGTGATGCTTTGTAAAGTAAGTTCCACAGCCTGCTAATCATCACTATGAAATTTTCTGTTAAAAACCTCCAACCTTTCTTTTGTTTATTCTGCAATATCTTCATGGTTCCTTATTAGTCATGTTAAAAAAAAGGAACAACAACACACATACAAAAAAAATCACTGGCTTGGCAATGAACCACATTTTGACCTATTTCAAAAAGCAGTTTCTGAACCCTGTGGCTTCTACAGAAGAGAATGAGAGAATAAGCTTAGCTGAATAATTCAGATGCTGATCCACATTTCAAACGTTCAGGACTATTCTTGTACAGAGCCTTCATTTTGACCGTTGTTTTGGAATTTGCGTGAAGTTGACAATGAGTTTGCGTTACAGCAGCCACTCATCTGTGGTGTGTAGGGAGGTTGCACTTGGGTGTTCCCCAGGACAGCAACTGGCAAAGTGATCTATTATTTGAAGCTTGGCATGGTCTGAGAACTGATGTGGGTTTGGTTTATAAACCGAACAGGTGGATTCTCTTAATGTGGCACTTGGATTAAATTAATACAGCACAATTTGGTTTAATGAACTAAAATTCTTCACAAGAGGTGATAGGTAACCTGCTCCTAGTGTGATGTGGTGTAACAATCTGTCTGATTTTATCTGATATATCAAACTATCACAGTGGTGTAGTTACCACATTATGTCATGACAGGGCAGGGTTCGCAGGAATAGTATTACTCTGCAAGTCCCCAGTATGCTAGTGAAAAGTAAAAAGTAATTTTGCACTGAAAAAACAGGAATGGTTTGACTTTGGGAATTTTTTCTTTTTTTTTTTTTTTGTCAAGGTGGAAGGGAGTTGCTTTCCCTGAAAGTTCTGCTAGTGAAAGGGCAGTTTCTCATCGAAAGCTTCAACTCTGATTTTTTTAGGAGAGATGATGGCTGTTCCCAAGATAAGCACCAGCACTCCTGGATAGATCCCTACCCACAGGTTACTGACAGTTGCTTTTAACTCAGTTTTGTCTGAAAGCAGAGAGAATGGTTGAGAAAAAGAGGTTAATCCTGTAAATCTTCACTGATATAAAGCTTAAGCCTCAAACAGTATAATTTGCCCAAGCTCTATTAATGCCAGTGCAGCAGATGATTGCCCTGCCAGTGGCTCTGGATTGCCCCATCAGCAGTGGAGAGACGCAGGCTCTGTGCAGAGCCAAACCACCTGCAAAACTGTAGTGGAAAAGCAGGCACAAGGTGGAGTCCCTTGCTGAAGGGAGTATCCATCAGGCTCTGCCATGCGCCTCTCACAAAAGTTGAATTACTCAGATCGCACAGCCCCTGTTTTGCATGCTGGGCCTTCCCTGTTTCCATTTCACTAATAGCTACCCCACTAGGTGCATGGCATGACAGCTCCCAAGTTTACACATCCTTAAGCTGTACTAATTACTGGCATTTAAGTAACTAAGAGTTTTTATGGGGTCTTCATTAGGGTAGTAGTAAGTGGGTGGATACATACATCAATCAAGTGAAATGGTAGATGAATTGCACATGGTATTTCAGTTAATTTGTTCTGTTAATTTCCTTGTGATATTTGCAGCTGTTGAAAAAGACAGCCTCTATTGTGGCAATGAAACCAGCTCAACATACCCTGCTTCCTCCCCCGCCCGAGCAGTTATGTGCTTTTTGTAGTACGTGTGGAGCTGTTGGAGAAATCATACCCTGAATGCTGGCATGTGGGTATTAGAAAGAGAAAGGGAGGTGCTGGGGGGAAAGAAGTGGCTGGTGAGGACTGGAACGCTGGTCAAATGCCCGTGTTCTCTACTTAGCTACTTTCATAGTTAAGGCACCAATACTTTGAAATAAAAAATCATGTAATCTTTGACCTTGCAAGTAGGGGCTTCTTAAAGTGTGACAAGGAGATAAACCTCAGAGGAGGACGCACTATAAAGGGGCGGTTACTGACTGACTTTGTCAGAGGTGTCTGATCTGATTCCGTTGAGGGTAGAAGCAGTTAAGGCAGCAGTTTCATCTTCTTTCTGGACAGTTTTGATCTGATTAGATAGGCTCCAAGTTGGAATAAGGGAAAATCACATAAAGCAGTCAAGTCCTGTTTTGGTGTTCTTCCCTGAGCTTTTTAAAGTGGATGCAATGACCAGTTTGGAAACTTAAAATAATAGACGAAAAAAATGTAAACAGTTGAAAATGAAGCAAAAGATGTCTCACCCTGGCCAGCTGTATGTATTTTCCTGCCTTCATCTCGTGGTGATGACTCTGAGAAGTAAGAAAGAGGAGCAGCTTTTGGGAAAGGCTGGGGTGGGCTGGTGAGGGCTCTGACAATCTCCTGCAAAAAGAGTTTGTGAAAGCCCTGTAAGCATGAGGGGGAATGATCTCTGGGAATAGACATGAACCCAAGATAAAAATAGTGAACTGAAAGAATTTATTTTTTCAGCTGAGCAATGGTAACATTAGTTGAGGAGGGGAAGACTGCATTCTGTGGAGTGACCCATGTCACATTAGGAGCATTGCCCAGGTGATGGAGCAAAGGATGGAGCATTAGGAAGCATTAACTTGGATTGGAGCTTTTGTTTGATTTGACATATGTATTTTATTGCCATGGATATTCATGCAAGTGCTTTTCTGAAACAAGAGTGTGTGTGGAAAAAGCATGACCTTCTAAACTTGCTGAAGCCAGCAGGACTTTTGCTGTCTGACAGCAGTAACAATTGCAACCATGAAAGATGGAATAGAATAGGTTGTCCCAGCCTCTACTTCAAAACATGTGACTTTATTGTACAGTTCAGCCACTCTAAAGGAAAACATCCACATTTGTAACATGCTGTAATATAAGGGAGTTTCTGTCAGTAAATTTGCACTGAATTTTGTCTGCCTTTCTAGTGTCTAGTTCACAAGCTCGCGCTCAGCAGTTTAGTGCTGCACAGTACCCCTGCATCTGTGCTCCTGGGTATCTTCCAGGATGTGGGCTGCACCCAAGACCAGGAGTGTGCGCACCTCTGCTTGCATGGGGAAAGCCTGGCTGGCAAATGCCCAACAACGAACCTTCGGAAGCCTCAAACTGACAGGGTGATGAGTAAGTAACTCCTACTAGCAAAGAGAGATTTTTTTTTTTTTAATGGCACGGTGTTACTGAGGTTTGCTGTCATAGCCATGTTAATTCTGGGCGTGATTTGTACTTCTAATGGGTCTGGTTATACCAGCAAGACAAGTAAATAGAGCACAGAGCTAACTATGATCCTTCTCAGTTTTCCCATGATGTGGAAATCATGGGAGGCTTGTTGATAATGCTGAGAGAACTATAAGGATAGCGTGTTACCATTCCTGTGCGTGTTTTATCACAATGTCAGTAATGTTATAAACTCCATTTTTATGGACTGTATTTTAAAGTTATATTTCTCACAGGTATGTGTCATTTCGATTACTCTTGACAAGAAATTTTACAATGCAACCACATGAGCCTCTTCTGATTAAAATGGAAAATTTGCTTTTGAAAACATTCAACATCCTGGGCTTTGTTTTTTTGCTTTTGCCTCCCATTTTAACACTGCATGTAGTGGAATGGAAAAAGGCTTCTCCATGCAACATTTTCTTTTCAATAATTTAGCCCATAACATATGTAATTTTCATAACTGCTTCAACTTTCAAAAGTTAACCTTAGAATAATTGCAATTTTTTTTCTTTTTTTGTCCACACTAACTCTTTAAATGTCAAGATAGTACTGACAAACAAAAAACAATTCTAGAGAGAGGAGAAAAAAGAGAAATAAAAATTGGCTGTGCCTGGGGGAAGAGAGCCAGGACAGCCTTTATCCTTTCAAATCAGCAGAAGCAAGTGTGCAGGAATAATTTACAGATATTAAAAAAAGTGAAGACCTCTGGAACAGAAGGAAATGCAGAATTTGAAAACTGAGACACTTGGGTATATACTTTCTAGAAGAACACGTTGCAGCACATTGTGTAAATGTTCATTCTTAGCTCTCTAGGGCATTGACATTACTTGAAGCTATCAAGAGATATTTGCTGCAAATGGGAAATACAAGATATTCCCACAAACCCGTGGATAGGTGGTAGGATTCTTTTACACTTGGTCCAAGTGGCAGTGCATCCCATCAAGTTTATTATGCTAAAATCCTTTAATCGGAGAATCCAGAAGCACCGACCAGCTATTTTTGAGCAGAGGGACAGCATCCAGTTCTAAAAGTACAGACCAGGGAGCCACATGACCTAGATTCTGTCATTGACTTGGAGTAGAGACATGAGCCCAGCTCCCCATGCCTCAGAGACTGCAACTGCTCCAGTACACAGTGTGGCATCTGTTTAGTGATGCAGAGGGGTGCTGCCCAGCACGTTGTGTGACAAAGGGAAGTGACATCTTTCTGCTCCACAAAAAAGGCGATGAAATTTAGGTAGGCCAAAGGTAATTTTCTGAGTATTTTTTGAGATGAAAAGCTACTGTCCTCATTTTTTATTTTAAACCAGTCTCTTTAAAGCAAAAGGGAGAAAAGCCATCACGTAAGCAGCATTCCATTCCAGTTTTATACTGCAGTCCCCTCTGCGCTCTGGTTACTGCTTTGATATTACAATGGTGTTATTTCTTGTACCATTGGGCTACTATGGGACTCATTAGTCAAAAACCTTACCCTTGGAAAATGTGAAAGTCAACATCAACCGTCACTAATAATGTATTTCACCTACTGTTATTGTAAGTATGTGAACACAGATAGAATCTGCTCAGTGCCTGCTCATGTTGTCCTTCGGAAATAGCCTTTTGCAAAGTCTTTTCCTCTGCTAAACACAGGGTCCATTGAGCATATTTATTTCACATTTTCACATATTTTTCTACTTATAAAATGAAGCAATTGATCTAGAGGATTGCTGTTAGATTTTTTCCTTAGAAGGAAATAAAATTTGGGTGTGGACCTGAAGGGAGATACCCATTCCACATTTCATCTCAGCCTACCCCAACATTTCTTCTTGTGAATTTTTAAAAAATCCTTGTGTTTCAAAGTGCAGATCTGTTAAATGGAGCATATCCTTTTCAGAGGTTTGTATATTTAACAGGTTAGCTGGGAACTAGCCCCAAGCCCATATTAGTGCTGTTTGTGATGTGTAGCTTGCTGTTGTTGTTTAGCCTCAGTTGGCAGCAAAGAACCACGCAATTGCACTCTCACTCCTCCCCTGGTGGGATGGGGAGGACAATCAGAAGGAAAAGGCAAAACTCAGGGGTTGTGTCAAAAACAGTTTAACAGGACAGCAAAGCGAGAAGAAAGTGACAATGATAGTACTGATAAAAAGAATATATGGCATGCAATGTTCTCACCATCCAGTGTTCAGATTGTTCCTGAGTAGCAAATCCCCTTCATTCAGCCAGCTCTCCACTTATATACTGAGCATCACATCACATGGTATAGAATATCCCATTTGATTGGCTGGTTTGGGTCAGCCCAACCAGCTTCTTGTGAAAATTAACCCTATCCCAGCTGTATCCTGGACATTATCCAGCCCATCTTCTATACTATGTATGTCATGCCCAGGGTTCACACTTTCCAGTTTACTACTGTCACTTTTTCTGGTTTTCCTATAGATATATATATATAAACACACATACACACACAGAGATATCATTCCCTTAGTCTACAGACCATCCCTCTAAAATATCCATTGAGTTCACTTAGTGCATGATGTTGGGCTCCATCTGTTGTAACAGTCTTTCAGGGCAGGAGTGATGACTGGTGTTGGATGGTCGCATGCCACATCTGGAGCTCGTGGCTTGTTTTATCAAAGTTCATTCTTTATTAATTTGGATGATTCTTACTGTAATACCATTGATATGGCATAGAGCAACTATAGTACTGATGACATACCATGGCATGGTTCTTTAGCAATTAACATAATACAATTTAATTTATTAGCTAATCTCACCCAAAATCAAATCCCCATGAGGTACAGATCGGACCCATCCTTCGACATTATCCACCAAGTGCACCCAGGTCCTTGAGCAAAAGCAATCCCATGGATGGGTTTGCCTTTGCCTGAGGCAGGACTAACCCAGATGGTCTTCCCTAATATATTGCTCATGTGCACTACAGGGACTTTATCCCTTTCTACAGTACGTAAAAGTTTTGATTGGGCAGGGCCAGCTTGATTGGTAGATGCCCTGGTGTTAACTAGCCAGATAGCCTTTGCTAAATGTGTATCCCAATGTTCGAAGTTTCCACCACCCAGGGCTCTCAGTGTAGATTTTAGCAGTGCATTAAATCATTTGATTTTCCCAGAGGCTGGTGCATGATAAGGGATGTGATACACCCACTCAATGCCGTGTTCTTTGGCCCAGGTGTCTATGAGGTTGTTACAGAAATGAGTCTCATTGTCTGACTCAGTTCTTTCTGGGGTGGCATGTCTCCACAGGACTTGCTTTTCAAGGCCCAGGATAGTGTTCTGGGCGGTGGCATGGGGCACAGGATACTTTTCCAACTATCCAGTGGTTGCTTCCACCATTGTGAGCACATGGCACTTGCCTTGGCGGGTTTGTGAAAGTGTGATATAATCAGTCTGCCAGGCCTCGCCATATTTATATTTCACCCATCATCCTCCGTACCACTGAGGCTTTACCTGCTTGGCTTTCTTGACTGCAGTGCATGTTTCACATTCATGGATAATCTGTGCGATGGTGTACATGGTAAAGTCTACCCCTCGATCACAAGCCCCTCTGTAAGTTGCATCTCTTCCTTGGTGGCCCGAGGTGTCATGGGCCCACTGAGCTATAAAGAGTTCACCCTTATGTCGCCAGTCCAAATCCACCTGAGCCATTTCAGTCTTAGCAGCCTGATCCACCTGGTGGTTGTTTTGATGTTCCTCAGTGGCCCAAGTCCTAGGGACATGGTTTGGGTCAGCCCAACCAACTTCTTGTGAAAATTAACCGTATCCTAGCTGAAGCCAGGACGCTTGTTAACTTCTTTGGAAAAACTCAGCTTTTCCGTCATTACCAAGGTTGTCTGATTCAACTGCAGATGATGCCTTCCCTTCCTCCCCTTCTGTAAGCTAGCCCATTAAAACCAATTACACCATTACACTGAATGACCAAGTAAAGCAGCAGTGCGAGCCCTTGTGCTTCTGTACGGGTGGCTTATTGACTTTCAAAGAGATTTAAGGGAAAAATAAAAGAATACTGTGTTATACCTCTGAGCTTACCCAGAAGTAGAATCTGACAGGAACAAAAAAGAAATCCCAACCCTATCCAGCCCTGTTAGCACAAGTACTCAAAACGTGGATTAGCCCTGCCTACAGGTTTAGCTGTTCTTGTAATCCCATGTGTGATGAAGCAGCTGGCACCTGCTCCTGACAAGGAGCAAGGCAGAAGGCTAGATCTGGCCACCAGTAATGTGGCTCTGAGAAGAGATGACAAAATCCAGGGAGCTTGGTTTCTGGTTGCTCACACTTGCCTTACATTTTCTTTTAGCTATTGCAGTAACCGCTGTGGTTAGGGTTGGCCAAATTTTTTCATCATACTGTTGGCATAATTAAGTAACACAAAAAACATCAGATAGTGAGTTTCTGTGCTAAATCCAATGAATATGAAAATATTCTATAACTCCTATGTGCTGCATCACATCAAGAGAGAAATACATCTTTCAATCACACATCCCTTTGTTACTGGTCATATAACTTTGGTTTTCTATGTGTAGATATTTATTTTTAAATCTTCTAGATTTAAATAGTTGTGGATAGATTGATTGTGAACTGATTTATGATCCGTATTGCACCAGAGAAGTAATTTTATGGATATAACTTCTTTTACAATTACCTCCACGATGATTTCAAAGAATTTTGCTGCTTGTGGGAGGCCATCAATAAGTGGCACTTGCATATTCATCTATTTCAATCTGAGATTTTTGAAGACCTGAGGGAACAGAACAGAGCTGCTGGAAATTAATTTTTTCAGCAAGTTTCCTTTTTCGTTTTTTTAGGGATAACCAAGCTTCAGTGCAGGCTTTTTTAAAACGAAGGTATTGCGAAATTCACAAATGCTGAAAGCTAAAGATTTCCACCAAAACGTAGCAATTCTTTTCAGTATCCTTTGTCATTCAGTTGAATGTAAATCTTATGTTTGGGATTTTATAGATATTTCTTTTCTATTAAATATGCACTATTCCCAAGTGAATGAAGCTACTCAGAAATTAGTTTTCTTTGACTAGAAAATCAGATTTCACAATTTCTTGGATTATTTATTTAACAGAACTATGCCTTTAAAATTGCCATCTTAAATGTCTCCTGCAGCAATGGAGTATCTGAGGGTGGGTTTCCCACCGTCTTTATTTTTCTTCTGTGCACTCAGAAAGCCAAATTCTGCTCCCATCTGACAGCAAGCAAGCAGAAACAAACCTGCTTTTTTTCCTGTGTTAGACACCCAGTGCCTGCTGCTAGATTGGTGCATTAGTATCACCAAGCTGCAAGGAAACAAGCAGATTTTCAGCAAGTTGTTGTAGGAAACCAATGTCCTGCGAGCATCGTACGAGGGATGTCTATGCCATGCAGTCACGTGCACTGTTGAGCTCCCCAAAGAGTCTGGTACACCACCACGTGGAGGTACTTTCTCAGGTCTCGTTAGCAGTGCAATTGCATTAATGTTGATGGTGCTCAGCATAATAATTCCTGCCTTTAAGCCAACTGTACTAGCTGAGGCATCACACGCATTTGGTATGCTGCTCCCAGTTCTGCAGCTGCTTTGGCTAGTGGCAAATCAGGTATCTCTCCACAGCAGTACATTGCATGATGGCACCTTAGCCATGGGCAGTGGTAGTAAGTGTGCAGCATGCTGCTATTTCACCCAATCACCAGCGCAATGGGAACCAGCTGAGGTAAATCAGCAGGTTTTTTGAATTGTTTAGATGAGTCCTGCTGACTTCTTCCATAGGCATTTCTGTTCCCCACTCAAACACAGCAAATGCTGTACAGACATTAATTATCCATGACATTTGTTTTAATGTGAAAAGAACACTGTCTTTGAAAAGCCGTGATATCCACTCCTCTATGCTGACACCAATACCTCAACCTTTAGGGTTAATCACCAGAAGTGGAGAAAGATTTGGGAAGGGAACCTTTGTTCAAATATTGCCTGCACATCACAACAGTTTTGCAGTCTCAAGCTATATGTAAACTCTAGAATGAGCTGAAAAAAAAAATTCTTCCAAAATTCCTTTTTAATTTGTAATAAATCCATTTTGGAATTTACTAAGGCCAGTGCCAGATGGCCTGGAGCGTGTTCTCATTCATATTTCAAAACAGAAAAAACTTTCTCCGAATCTGCAAGCTATATCTTTTTCATGGGGATTTCTTTTGAGCGAGGAAAACTCAGGTTAATTAGGCCAAATAAACTGATGCAGTCAGATGCAGAGATGCGAGATTGAAATCCACCAAGATACAATGTTGACCGATGCTCTCTTAACTTGTTTGTTATTTGCTAGGGAGATTGGCCACATAATTATATAGAAATACATTGGGGTTTTGTTACAATAAATGCACCGATGTAAAAGGTCTTCATTTAGTAGAATTACAAGGTACAGCTAAGCAAACTGCACCTTATGAAGACTACAAGACTACACTAAGGTGATTGGAATACTGAAACGTTCATCTCAGCAGCATAGACTGCTGTAAAAATGCCCTCGACTATATGGAAATGAACACTGTAAGTGTTTTTTGGGGAACTAGAAGGGAAGCCCGAATCAGAGGAGCCCGTGCGGTTCCTTCCCACTTATGCACGTACCTATAATTCTGTGATTTGAACTCTGAGGCTCAGGAAGAGCTGGACATGAGACTGGGAAGACGTACTTTAGGAGGTGAAACAGAGCAACATGCCATGCCGGTAGGTGGGACCTTAGGCTGAGACTTTGACGATCTGAGAGAAAGAAGTGGTGAACACTGCTATGTGGCACTCTTATGGGCACATCTAAAGTGAGTTTAGCTGTGCTCCCCTCAGGTGGAGATCTATCCAATGTTGACCAAATCCAGGCAGGCATGGGGTGTTGTGGAGCAGCCCGGGTGTGACCCCCAGGACTGGAATCTGCAGGGACATCTCTGATGAGCTGAGAATTGGTGCCAGTGCGGTGGTCATCTCTTTCAAGGTAGTTAGGCAGGTTAAGGATCCATTTCCAAAATGTTATTCCAGTACTGGACATGTAAAATGTTCTCTCTTTTCCTGAAGGATTGAAACCATTTCTTTTTCTTTTCTTTCATCCTGCCATCCTTTCTGAACGGTTCCTTCGTTCAGATAGACAGTCCTCCTATGAAATCCCTGAAATAAACAAAATCCCCCAAACTGGTTATGGCACCTGGATGTCATTCCCATGTGATTTGTACCCGCAGTTTGCAAGGAACAGAAGAGTACAGCTGGAAAGGGGTGCACAAGCTGATCTCGCACACACTGCCCTTGCCTGCATGCTGCGGAGCCAGAGTCCACCCCTAACATGAGCATCTTGGAAAAAAAGAATACTGTAGCCTGCTCTCTCTCATTTCAGGATGTTTAACTGCTAATGGAAAACAGACAGATTCCAGTATCTGCAGAGAAAGAGAGAGAAAGATTTAAACCTAAACTCTTCAGGTTATTGCAGTCCAGCTACTTAGGACTTAAGTCAGTTCTCACTGCCTGCATCTCCAGTAGCCTCCCACTCTAGGGATATTTTCCTTGAACCCTGGGTGTTTTATAACCTCTGAAAGTAAATGGAGAGATAGACAGCTGCAAAGATTTAGAATTGCTTTAAATCTGACCAGCAATTCATCTTTTCCAGTGTTAGCAGTGGCCAGCACCAGATATTTTTAAGGAAGAAGCAAGACTTTCAGCAAGCTCTACAGAGCATCATTGTACTGCAAATAGGATTTTGCCCGTAATTTTTGTAACTTTTGGGAAACGAACACCAGCATGATCGGGGCTATTATCAGGGCCAAGTTCAGACAGCAAATTTTTCTAAAGGTCATCTTATACAGGGTTAGAGGCAGAAAGAGAAATCTTTTTTTGTCCAGGTTGTTTCTGTCATTGTGGGACACAGTGCTGTGGCATTGTTTCCCTGCCTGCCAGCAGGCTGTCTGTGTCAGTGTCTGTACAGGTAATTCTGGGCTCTACACCCATCCCAGGCATTTTCAGAAGTGTTTGTTGGGAGGGTTTGGCTGTAGTCAGAGCAAGGATGGATGTCTGCCTCCCACAGCTCTCTGGACCCAAACTGCTACCCTTGGTCACTCTAAGGGTGTGCTGACTCCATCGGCAAATTCTGTCACTGACAACATGTGTATCAAACACAGGTCTTCCTCATTTCTGATGGAGTTATTGATCTGCCTTCTGTCCTGGGTTCGGCCAGGAGAGGGTTAATTTTCACCAGAATCCAGGAAGGGGCACAGCCAGGTGGGCTGACCAAACCCCAACCTGGCCAAACAGAGCCGGGTGTTCCATACCATGTGCCGTCATGCTGGGTTCTGGTGGGGGGGGGGGGCACGGAGGGAACTCACTCGCGGCTCGGGAGCGCGCGGCGCTGGTCCTGTCCGGGAGAATGGCTCTGTGGGTCGCACTGTTTGTGTTGTGTTTTCTCCTTATCTGTATCGTTGTTGTTACTGTTTCCTTTGTTTGCTGTTCTGTTCAACTGCCCTTATCCCAACCCACCAGTTTCTGCCTGTTTCTTTCCATTCTCCTCCGCACCCCCGAGGGGGGAGGGGCGGCCACGTGGCGCCTTTGTTGCCGGCGGCAGCTAAAACCAGAACACCTTCAGAGACCGTGACCTGGATTTATCCCTACACACTGTGCAGGTCTCTGGGCCAGAGAAAATGAAAGTTAATCAGAGAAGGATCCTAGCCAGTTTCAAGAAACAAATACCACCTAACTCAGGCTTAGCACAAGGCTGGGTAGGTCTTTGAAAAAAGGCATCTCCCACTATGGTGCTCTTGAGCTGCATTAAGTGCAGTAGTTCCCTGTGTCTGCCTTCACTCAAAGCTGAGGCGTATTCAAAATCCAGTACTGCCTCTTTAAAAGAAGTCCAAAACTATGTCTTGCATTTTGGCTGTGTGGTTGCTCCTTACTCCTGTGTGCAGAAGGGAATGAGGTTCTCAGTGTTTCTACACATCTGGATCTTCCCTTCCACAATGCTCAGCCTTCACTGTTTGCAAGCGAAGTGCCTGCGTGCTGCCAAGCACACTGGACACCCAGCCTCCAGGGAATATTGTTGTACCTAGGTAATGCTGCTGCTCACAAAGCTAGGTAGTAGTATTGCACAAAATATGAATAATGTCTCTGTCTTGCCCAGTCTTTGAATAAGCAGTGATTTAGCTTTGTTAGAAAGTACCTGATATAACCTGATTCATTCTTAGAGTATCTTGGTGCATCTGTGCAGAAGGTACTTTTGGGTCGTAACAAAAATGCCTTTACCTTTTTACAGTTAGTATTTCAGAGGGATCGTGGTCAAGACGTTGGAAATCCTAGGTTTTATATTCAGCCTACCATGGGCTTGCCAAGTGAGGAGGTAGCTTCATCGTTCTGCACCACTTTCCTGTATTTCTTTTTCTCGTCTTGTGTTTGATTAGTTTGAGGCAGCAACAGACGCTAGATCCCCAGGCACACTCAACTCTCCCACCTGGCCAGGTGGCCTGGGGCTGCATTTGCTGCTGCTAGAAATAATAGAAGTAACAAGTGAAGGATAGTCCTTCACTCCAGGCTCACTACTAGACCTCCCTCCCCAGTACACTGACAAGGGGATACTTGTGGACAGTGCAGTGCACGTGCTTGCGTACCCACACACTCGTGTGTGTGCTCTCTCCCTCTCCATGTCTAACGTCTGCTCGGTGCTGATGGAATCTCTTTTGAAGAAGTGCTCACACTGTGCTCTTATAATGGGGCAGAAAGGCTAGAATGCGAGAGGTACTGATAATTGTTTATTTTTCTTTGGCAATTTTATGGTGAGTGCTGTGGTTGACATGTAGACTAAGATGTCACAGAGTGGGAGAAGTTTAAATATAATTAGAAGTCACTGCTCTCTGCAGCCAGCTCTGTAGCTTACACAAGGGATGGAGAGAGCATTTTTGCCATGGTTTTAGGGGAGCACAGAGGATGCCCCGTTTGCTGAAGATTTATACAGATCTGAGAGGCAGGGAGTTCTGTTTGGGAATGGGAAATAGCCTTCGGGGAGCAGGAAGACAGCAGAAAACTAGACAAGCTGCAGAGCTGTTCAGGCATTAACAAAGCTAGTAGGAAATTACTGTCATCCGCAAGAGAGGGATGTTTGGAAAAGGCCACTTAAACTTCATAATCCAGAGTCCATCTGTTTTCAGTAGTCCTGGGGTGGACTCTCTGATTTTGGGAGGAGTGGAAATACTATGGAAATCTTTTCCCTTGTTCCTAGTAACATTTTTCCTGATTTGTTTAAGACCGTGGATCTCTGTAATATGCTTTGCCTTCTCGGCTGAGGTAGCAGCAAGGTATTCAGAGACATGAACCTCCTTTCTGGCTGCTCTGCTTCTTGACAGCTTCTTTTAGTTTTACCATTTACAGCCTTTGATGCACATTACAACGCCTTGTGCGTATTTCCATCTCAACCTCATTGCAGAGGAGACTACTTTTGGTGCCCAATGAGCTTGCAGAATTCTTTCCTTATTTTTTTTAAAACAAATAGATAACTTTCAAAAGTGCCATGAGTGCACAAAGAGCAGAGGTGAAAGCATTAATTTGTAATTAAGGTTCAAGATGCATTGGAAAGCAAGGCAGAAGGTGCACAGTAACGTAAGGACTAATAAATTCTAGTACTTCAGAGAAAATTCTTGTGAGTTTTGTAGTAGTTTGATAATGTTGGCCTGCTTGGTATGTACAGTCTTCCAGGCTTGTAAGCCCCTTCCTAGGAAGTCTGTTATGTTTTGGAAAAAGTAGACAAACTTTCAGGCACAGAAGTTCTTCTTCAGCTTATCCTCAAACCTTTTGTGAGCAAAGGCTTTTTTCCTGTTTGATTTTGTTTATTTCCCACAAATACATCTGTTTGGGTTCCTACAACACTTGTCTGTAAGTGTATTCAAGTAAGACAGCGCCATGTCATAAGATACACTTATGACTGCCCTGTTATTTTCTTAGTGGTCTTACACACATATGAGGAGAAGATATTCTCTCTTTGCAGATGAATTTGTTTTAAGAATGTGCTACGGTCAACATTTTTTAAAATTCTGGCTATAAAAAAATTGGCTTCTGAAGCATGGAGTTCCAAACAGTGGAGTGTTAGATAGTTAGTTCCAATAGTGAGTGAGCATTTATCACCATGGTTGCATTCATGTTTTTTAAAACAACCACAAAATCACATCCAGGTACTAAATAAAGAAGCTGGTTTTCCACTGAGCTGAATTCTTGAAACTCCTGACAACCAACAGTTGTTTAGATTAAATCACACTAAATGGGGATGTTTTGCTTTAGTGGCTTGAACCTGTTTGGACTCTCACTTTGGTTATTTGTGTAAGAAAATGCTGGCCCAAGATTTCATTTCTGCTCAGGCTTCTCTGTTTCACAGGGGAAAAATGAAGATAGATTAGATGGGGTCAAAACTCTCTTCTCACATATGCCTGGTAAATCTGAAATAATTTCACACAACTTTCAATTCATCTGAGGTAAATCTGGGATCACAGCAGTGAAGCTAGCAGGCTGGCTGTATTCATACTGCTGTGACAAGGAACTTTGATACTACAGTGCTAAATGCTACAGAAAAATCTTCAGGATAATTTTAATTATTTTTTTTTAACGAAAAACAGTGAGCATGTCCTGTGATTTAAAACCCTAATAGGTTCCAGTGTATGTCTAGAAACAGGGAGAGAGAAGCAGTACTTCCATATGGGAAGATGCATAAGAAGTGTGGAGTGTCTATCTGAAAAGAGACACCTGGGTAAGCGAAGATACTAATAAATAAGCATCTTGGGCTTTGAGCCTTGTGAATGCTTGTAAGAAAACAGTTGGGAAGCCTGTATTGAGGGTGCCTTTCTCATACGCAGCTGACCAAGTGTGTTGCATACAGTTACCATGTGTCAGGATGTTGCTCATTAGTTTTATACTGATGGAAAGCAACTTTAAATCACTCTTTGGAGGAATCCACCGTGAGGCATGCCAGCTGTATGCCAGATAAAGGAGCTGTAAAGTTATGTTGGACAGGCAAGAATATACCAGAGAGAGAGATTGAAAGTCATGAGAAAGATAATTACTTTGCACTCAACGATTAGCCATAAGAAAGGAAAGGGAAGAATTATTCTCTGTATTTGTTAGGTTTCCCATCCCTCCGACCCACTCACACATGCACACACATGCACACAGCTGAATTTACTGTCACAGTGTCAGGTTAGCCAGGACTGGCAGCACGGGAGAAATCCTTATGGGAGGATTTCTCAGCAAGCATAGGCTCATTCCTTTCTTTCTCACTGCTTTTCTTTTACACTACAGGCTGCAGGATAATTTGCCCCACCCAGGATGGATTTAGATGCTTTCCTTGCTGTGAGGGTTTGAAAACATTCCTCCTCTCTCATGACTATTTCTGAAACGTAGGACTGGAGCTGAAGCAGGCGGTGGGCAGCATGTTTCTGGAGGTGGTGAGGAAGCTGATGGCGCCAGCCTGGAAGAAATCATGACTGAACAACCAAGAATAGACCAGGTCATCCCAACCACATGCTCAGGGCAAGTTCAGTGCATACACTAACAACTCTGCATTTCGCATCAGTCTACCTTACCAGCTCTGGTAAGGTAAAGGTACTAAGCCATCCTCTTCTTCAGGGACTGCTTGAAATGTCTCATGGCTGTTGTCACAAATGCTCTGGCCCCTTCAGACCAGAGTTGGGTGTTCTTTCCCTTCACAACTGTTCCCTCTTCCTTTCTGGTTCTTCCTGCTTCCTTGTGTTCTCCTTATCCTCCTGTTTCAGTGCTGTTATGCTTTCTTTCAGACCAAATAATTAGTTTTTTAAGGCACTAGCATTGTGGTTGCAGGGGTTTTGGGTTGTGTTGGCTGTGGGAGAAGTTATGTACTGGTGAACTAGGGAAGTTTTCTGGCTCCCAGGGCGGAGCTGACATGCTGCAAGCCCTGAACTTGCTGAGCATGTCACCCAGCTTGCACAGCCAGAAATTTTGGACTTCTTAGATTTTGCCCAGCAGAGAACCAACCCGGAGGGTTCTCAGCCTTTGTCACTCAGTCACTGTTTGTATAGTACTGTTTGAAAGTTCCTTTGGGCCCTGTCTCAGGTGAAAGCCTGAAATGAAGGCTGTAAAAAGAAATAAAATTGTTTTTAATGTCCAAAAGATCTGTTATACGTATCATCTCATTTTCTCTTAAGCGACACAGGCACCCCAAGTACGTTCACTAGATATATCAGGAAAATGCTATCAATTAAATGTTTCTACTTAAAGTAATAGGGCATTTTTTTTCCAATGGAAATCTTTTGAACCCCTTCTAAAAGGCTACCAGCAGTTGCCCTAACATTGACACCCTGCCTCCAGAAAGGCAGCAGATGAGATGTAGTGTTTGCACTGCATGTAATCACCCTTAGTGTAATGAAAGTCTCCTTTTTGTCATTGATTTGGGTTTGATTTTTTAAGTTATTCTGTCTAAACGAAAGTATCTTTACAGGAAATTTCTTTCTGCCCATTTGTCAGGGCCTTAACCACTGCAGCTGCAAACATTGCTGTTGCCTGCAGATGGGAACTGCAGCCCTATGAAGTGTCTATAACATGACCCTGTTATCTGCCCCCCTTTTTCTCTTTTATCTTGCTTTGTGCATGGATAGACCTTTTGGAGAGTTATTGTTTGGATGTGAAACAATTATCCTAAAACAGTTAGCCAGAGCAGAGTGGACACACAAATTTATCTTCTCTCTCTCTCTTTTGGTGAATAGCATCTATCTTCCATGACCTCTTGATTACTGAAGCCTTCAAAATATATTCTTTGGTCTGTGACACTGTGCTCAGTGCAGGGCTGAGCATTAAATATCACCCTCTGTGATTAATTGGAAGTTAATTAAATCTATCACTGAAACAATGAGAAGGCAATGATCTATGTAATCATTGAAATAGTAAATGAAATGATGTAAGGGCCCCCCATTTCAGTTATTGACAGTGATGGAGGGGTGCCTAAGCCCTGCTGCTCAGCTGTGTTTTCTGCCTGACCACACAGGCCCACTCAGGCAGACACAAAATTTCCAATTAACCTAGTGGCGAACCAGAGCTAACAGTGATCTGCTAGGTGCTGCTTTTCCTTTTCCTTTACCACCTTCAGATGCTGCTCAAAAGGCCTCTGAGGTAACTCTGGTGTTTTGGATATTTAGTGCAAGTGGTGTACCTGAAATGGCAATCCCAAGGAACAAAGCCTTTCGGTACTGTGCATGGATCATCTTGCTCTTTTCAGCTTGAATGAAAATGTTGCTGCTCTGATTGTTTGGTAAGCAATAACACAACATTTGTTATTTTACATTTTAAAAGTACTTCTTACATGAATCTGTAGTTTTTCTATAGCTCTGAAACTGATGCTGTGTCCTGGGTTTGGCTGGGACAGGGTTAATTTTCACAAGAAGCCAGGAGGGGACACAGCCTGATGGCTGACCCAAATTGGCCAAACAAACAGGGTATTCGATATTATGTCACATCATGCTGGGTGCTGAGGGGGAGAGCTGGCCAGGGTCGGGGAGGATAATCATTGCTTAGGAGCGCGCTAAGCATCGGACGTGAGAATTGCCCTGTGTATTCCCTTGTTTTGGAAATTTATTTTATTGGTATTATCGTTGTTACTGTTTTCTTCCTTTGCCATTCTGTTAAACTGTCCTTATCCTGATCCAGGAGTTTTGCCTTTTTCTTCCCATTCTCCTCCTCACCCCACTGGGGGGAGGGGCGATAGAGAAACCACCTGGTCCTTTGTTGCCAGCCAGAGCCAAACCATGACACTCCATTTTGGTGCCCAATGTGGGGCATGAAGTGTTAGATAATAGCAGGGCTGACCAGAATGTGTTAAAACAACTTTGTTATAATTTGTTATGCACATTTATTATATTAGTTACATAGTCACTGGTCAAAATGTTGCTTTGGTTGGTCACATGGTTGTGGTATGTAAATCCTTACTTACTGTATGTGTTCCCTGCGGCGATGTTTATCACCTCTGGGAAAAGGATCAGGATTATGATTTTGTTGTAATCGACTTATGATATGATAACATCACTGGACATGAGGTTAGGCTTATATTTGTATGCAGCTTTGCAGTCATTTCCATACCCGGGATGCCATCTTTCAGAATTTATTAATAATCAAACCTACTCTATGGGGAAAACTGGAGGGGATACTTTCCCCCACTCTTTCACCCTTCTTTTCTCCTTCAGGCTAGTCATGACAGCTTTTGAGAATGTTGAGCGTCCATGGGATGTTCAAGCCAGCATGTTTCTATTGGTATGTCTCCTGAACGTGTTTCAGGTCTTGTTTAGGGTTAACCAACTTGTTAAAAATATCCCTCAGAGATCTGCCCTGAGGCTGGATAGCTATGAGTGGCTGGGTGTGTGGAACAGCATAAGCAAATGCCTAGGATGGTGGACATCCCTGGTGTTTTGGAACTTCAACGCTGAACAAGTGCAGAATCCTGAGAAACTAGTTGAATCTTTGGAAGAAGTATGCTGCCACCCTGGGAACTGCAGGGAGACACAAATCACTGCAACGTGCTGGGGTCTGGCCCATGCCTACTAAGCCCCCTTCAACACTATGCAGTGCTCTAAAGGGGAAGGCGGGGAAAACAAAACAACCAGCATGGTGGCTGCCCCAACCCCCACAACAGGCACTGCAGCTACTCCAGCCCTGGCAACAGGCACTGTGGCTAAACCAGAAAACCAACCCATGCTGGTGACAGTCACCCCTATACAGAAAAAGAAATACACAAAAAAATCATTTCACCCAGTAAGGGATGACAATGAACCAGGGCCATCACAGGAGCAGGAGGAGGAGGCAGAGCCAGAGATAATCCTGTCCCTGAGCAAGCTGTGAGATGTGTGGAAAGATTTCAGCTGCCACCCAGGCGAGCACATTGTCACCTGGCTGCTGCGGTGCTGGGATAACGGGGCCAGCAGCTTGGAATTAGACGGCAAGGAAGCCAAGCAGCTGGGATCCCTGGACAAGGAAGGGGGCATTGACAAGACTATTGGGAAAAAGGCAGAAGTCCTCAGCCTCTGGAGGACACCTCTGTCAGACATGAGGGAAAGTTACCCCTTCATTGAAGATGTATGTTATCCAAGCAAGTGGACCACCATGGAGAGAGATATCCAGTACCTGAGGGAATTGGCCGTGTAGGAGCTGGTTGCTTACGACCTGGATAATGAGCATTTACCCACAGATCCAGATGAAGTCCAATGCACACAATTCATGTGGTGGAAATTTGTATGGAGCGCACCATCCTCATATACCAACTCATTGGCAATAATGACCTGGAAAGGTGAAGAGGTACCAACGGTGGATGAAGTGGCTGGCCGACTCCAGCAATATGATGAAAGTCTTTCTTCTTCCCTCATCTCGGCAGTGAAGAAACTGTTCTCGGAGCTCCAGCAATTCAAAGAGAGTATGTCCTACTCCCCACCTGTATGGACCAGTATCTCAGCTATTAGGAATCAGCATTTCTCTGCTCAAGAGACAAGACACAGAGGATACACACCACGAGGCACCCGGTGATTTTACCTCCGTGACCACGGAGAGGACATGAGAAAGTGAGGTGGAAAACCTACCTCAACCCTAGAGGCATGAGTGTGCGAATTGCAAGGCAAAACAGTCACAAAAGGAAAAATGCCACTCCAGTTTCCAGCAGGCAGTTCTCCAGACAGAGTACAGTGAAGATCTTACTTCTGATCCTCTTGAAGAGACCTCTAACTCATTTTTACAAGAAGTGATTAACGAATACTCTGACCAGGATTAGAGGGACCCTGCCTCCAGCCAGGTGGAGGAAATGGACAATCAGGTTCATTGGACGGTGTGGATTCGATGGCTTGGCACATCAGATCTACAAGAGTATAAAGCTCTAGTGGACACTGGTACGCAGTCTACTCTAAGACCATCAGATTACAAAGGGTCAGAATACACCTATATTTCTGGAGTGACAGGAGGATCCCAACAGCTGACTGTATTGGAGGCCGAACTGAGCCTCACTGGGAATGAGTGGCAAAAACATCCCATTGTGACTGGCTCCAAGGCTCCAGGCATCCTTGGCACAGACTGCTTCAGAAGAGGGTATTTCAAGGACCTGAAATGGTACCAACGGGCTTTTGGCATAGCTGCCTTCGAGACAGAAGAAATTAAACAGCTGTTTACCTTATGTGGTCTCTTGGAGGATACTTCTGTTGTGGGGTTGCTGAAGGTTGAAGAAAAACAGGTGCCAATCACTACCACAATGGTGCACCAGCAACAATACTGCACCAGACAAGACTCCCTGATCCCCATCCATAAGCTGATTCATCAACTAGAGAGTCAATGAGCAATCAGCAAGACTCGCTTACCCTTTAATAGTCCCATATGGCCAGTGCGAAAATCTACAGGAGAGTGGGGACTGACAGTAGACTATTGTGGCCTGAATGACATCATGGTGCCACTGAGTGCTGCTGTGCCAGACATGCTAGAACTTCAATATTAGCTGGAGTCAAAGGCAGCCAAGTGATATGCTACAACTGACATCACTAATGCATTTTTCTCAATTCCTTTGATGGCAGAGTACAGGCCACAGTTTGCTTTCATTTGGAGTGGTGTCCAGTATACCTGGAATCGACTGCCCCAGGGGTGGAAACACAGTCCCACCATTTGCCATGGACTAATCCAGACTGCACTGGAAAAGGGTGAAGCTCCAGAACATCTACAGTACATCGATGACATCATTGTGTGGGGCAATAGAGCAGAATAATTTTTTGAGAAAGAGGAGAAAATAATGCAAATCCTTCTGATAGCTGGTTTTCCCATAAAATGAAGTAAGGTCAAGGGACCTACACAGGAGATCCAGTTTTTAGGAATAAAATGGCAAGATGCGTGTTGCCAGATCCCAACAGATGTCATCAACAAAATAGCAGCTATGTCTCCAAAAGGAGTGTCATGGTTTGGCCCTGGCTGGCAACAAAGGACCAGGCAGTTTCCCTTTCACCCCTCTCCCCAGTGGGGTGGGGAGGAGAATGGGAAGAAAAAGGCAAAACTCCTGGATCAGGATAAGTACAGTTTAACAGAATGGCAAAGGAAGAAAACAGTAATGACAATAATACCTCTAAGAAGAATATCCAAAACAAGGGAATACACAGGACAACTCTCACGCCTGATGCTTAGCGTTCTCCTAAGCAATGGTTATCCTCCTGGACCCTGGCCAACTCTCCCCCTCAGCACCCAGCATGATGTGACATGATATCGAATACCCTGTTTGTTTGGCCAATTTGGGTCAGCCGTCAGGCTGTGTCGCCTCCTGGCTTCTTGTGAAAATTAACCCTGTCCCAGCCAAACCCCTCCCATCCTGGCAAGAGATGTCAAGCAAATGATTATTTTCTTCTTCTTTCTCACTGATTGTTGAAACAGTGTAAGCAAGCAAAGAATCCTAGAATACATAGAACTATGGCTGCAAAGAATGCCGTATGTTGTAGCCAGTACCCAACCAATTTCTCTGGATTTATTTTGGGGGAGAATAAAGATATTATTCGCTTCCCTCTTAAATGATGTTGTGATGGATTTTGCTTTTGGATGCTATTCCACAGTGTGAAACTAGGACTTGTTTTTTAACATAATGGGAAATATTTTGTGATACTAATTTCTGATTTCAGATGCATGATGATAACACCAAGTATACGCTCAGACACCACTCAATAAATCCTTTCTCACCTTGGAAACAAAAGAATGACAGCCTTGAAGGAAAGGCCGAGGAAATCATCCATTCCCTTTTTTCCTCCCACCTTGCTTTTTTCCTGAGGCTATTCTTAGTGTGCACCCCTGGAAAGACACAAGTCTGTGCGTTCCCATTTGACAGGATGGGCTTGGTTCTTTACCTTGGCTCCGTGGGCTTTCAGAGCACACCCAAAAGCTAACAAGACTCAGATAATTAAAGGGGGTTCCCTTATCTTGCCCATTGGTTCAGTTGTAATGCACTCTTTAATAGGAGATGTTATAATTTCTTGATGTACTACTTACTCTTCCATGCCTGCCTTTCTGCTCCAGATCTTTCATTCCACTCACCATGTAGCAGACATGGTTCTCATCTCATCTGGGCCAGCTCGGAGGGCAGTGGAGTAACCCTTGGCTTTACGATGACAGTCTTTTTCAGAATCAGAAAGCAGCTTCCCACGGAAGGCCAGCTCCATTAAGCCATGTACTGTGAAACATAGCACAGAGAAATAATCTGCTATCCAAAGAGTTTGCAGGAGTAGCTAAAGACCATCTATGTCACACTCTGATCTCCAGTCCTTGTCTCGTTCATGGGTAGAATGTTTTGTTCTCTCCAGCAATGTTTTCCACAGCAAAAAAACAGTGACAGTGCATGCTGTCATGCACTCATGGGTGTGAAAAGGACTTTCTGAAGACTTTCTGAAGACCCATGACTCCTTTGGGAAGGAAAATATTTCATCATTTTTTCCTCACCCTCCTGACTCTGCATTTTCCAGTTTCTATGTTCTTTTCTTACAGATAAGCAGAGGTGATGTCCAATTTGTTCAATTAAATGAAAACTAAACCTGCCACTAAGCAGTAGTTACTGATTAAGCAGGAGGGAACCATTATTTATCATGAGAGCTGTAAGGGAGCCCTTTCTGTGTGGCCTCCTCACTAACAGCAATAAATTACTAACCTCATGGTATCCTGATAACTAAATGAGGTTCCAGGCACCCGCTTAAATCACTGTGGTCAGGAGATAGTACTTCTGTGTTTTATATCTGTGTCTTTCTTTAACCAATACAGGAGTTATTTCTGAGATGATCAAAGGGAAATAGTCTCTTTTCCAGGAATATTTGAAATACTTGGTCCTCACTTGAGAAAATCATGGACTTGTTTCTCTGCAGCTGATTAAGGGCTGTGAGATCTGTGTTTTACACTGCAAATCAGCTTTACTAATTTTATTTGCTTGCCAGAACCCATCAGACTGGTTTGGCCTAGAGATCTGAAAGACATCTTGTGGGAAGCTGTGTTTCCTGCCCCAGGTGAGCTCACCCGTAAGGCACCTGCCATCCAAAAAGGTGGCTGGGGACTCTGTGGGTGAGGTGGGCAGCGGTGGACCATCTGAGCTGGCACCCCCCTGCCAGCCGTTGGGACAGGCAGTGCTGTCCACCTGTTTCTGTCAGCAAAGAAAATGGCTGGGACTCAAAAATCAGACCCAACCCAGCCATAAGATAGTGCTAGCTTCACTTTTCTCTCACAGTTGCACCTCGGTCCCTGAGATAAAGCTTCTAGGGAAAATCAACCCGAATTCCAGAGTGAAGAATCGTTCAGATTGCGTTTAATATTCAAGGTCAAATTCTTACCATTTATTATTTATTGAGCTCTGTGAGCTTGCTCAGCAGTGCACAATACATAAAGACACAGATTCTGTCATAATGGATTTGCAATCTAAATTTCACAGTGTAAGATAGATATTGGTACATATTATACCTGGTGGCTAGGTCACAGTCCGGTCTCGGAAAAATGCAGAGATTTTTTTAAAAGCTTCTTCCATTAGTAGTCCATTAGAGTGGCATAAACTTTTTAGATTTGAACAATTAATCCCCCTAAAAATATTCAAATGGATACATTGAATATTTTAAATACATTTAGTACAAGTGGAAAGTGCTGACCTGACATAACTATGTATCTATGTCTGTCTTCCTAGCCACAGAACAGTAACAGCAGGGAGTTTAAGAAGTGGTTTCACATTTTCTGTAGTGGTGCCATCAGTTTAAAACCATTGCCACACACCATTCCCAGGTGTCAGAGCCAGAGCAAGTGGTTAGGCTAAGAAGCTGGTGCCACTAGCACAGGGTGAATAG